>NC_053040.3:84185912-84488942 GCF_002575655.3 Aegilops tauschii subsp. strangulata
ACAAGAAATAGAGGTCAATCAAACTGGTAAGCAAGCATGCTAAATGGTATTGATGAAACTAGCGCTTGAATCACTAGGAGATGCGCGGAACATGCTACTATAGTACTTACTTTCGGGTGTCTAAATTGCAGCTTCTTCGGCAGTCCCGGAGCTTTTTTGGTGAATTTTCTCCAAACCCTGCCAGACAAAGAAAACAATTACTTGATATCAGGAAATGAACAAAGTTGCTGATATGGTGGATAATGATTGATTTAACTTACTTCTCGAGCATTTGAGTCATGTCCGCATAGTCCTGGGGATCTTTTCGTCTCGAGTATAAGACGGTTACTACTCCCTTCTCAAGCTTAATCTCTAGGAGAATATAGTGGAAGCTGCGCACGCATGCATAAGTCATCAATTACATTACTATAACCTGGACTAATAAGGGAAACCGAATATGCACAAGACAGTAACACTCACTTGAAGTTGTAAGGAAAGAGTATTATATCTTTGTTTTCATTTATTACCAACGATCGTAGCAAGTTGGCCTCGGTATTTCGACATGATATTTAACCTCATTTGCATCTATGAGATTTGTGTTAATGAATCCAATATCACCGATTTGTCTTTTCTTCAATTCAGCGATCTTCAATCTGCATAATATAGTGAGGATAATTATAAATACATGCAATGAAAGAGCTGGCCTATATAGAGAGACTTAATGACAGAAGTAGTACTACTTACAGACAGTAGCAAGTGACCCGTTGATTTATCGAGGGCCTTTTGATTGAAAAACTGGAAGAACTCCTCAAATGGAACATTCAACAGTTCAATTCCAACGAGGTCATGCTCCTCTTTAACTCTCAGCATCAAAGTATACCTCCCCCCAGACTCTCTGCAGGTTTTCACGTACCAATCATGTAATCTTCGCATCATCGTTGTTAGAGATCTTTCATCTTTGACAAGAGGCTTCCCGTAATGGTATTTGTGTTCGTCCACCTCCAAGAAATCATAATGTACATCGTCGGTCAGGTAATCTCCAAGATTGCTATAACCGGCCACCATCCTCGGATCATTAGCGACGATGTCGCTAGACGCCTTGAGCGGGGGGCACGATTGGTTAGCTTGTTCGCCGAGCTAGGCAATTTTTTTCCCAGCTCGTCGTTCTTTTAACCTTTGACCACTGACAGTACTTCCCGACCGCTCCGCTTCGGCAAATGTCTTTCCAATAATGCGCTCATAGTTGCCTTTCGGCGGAGACTTTGGTGGTTTTGTCAGGGCAGCCAGAGTGCGCTTCGCTTTCACCGGATCTACCTTCTCCTCCGGAGGTGGATGTTTCTTTGCTTTCACCCCTTTAAAGAAGTTCGTCACTTCGGCTCGCACGATCTTCGTGGTTTCCTCCTCGGTCCTCTCATATGGTAACTTCTCTGGAGTCTTTAGAGAAGGACCGAATCTGTATTGCATCCCGCCTCTGGCTGTACCGCTAGACGCCGGCAGAGCAGACGGAGCAGCTGCGGCTGTCTTCTTTCCTTGCTTACGAGGCGGAGGAGAAGGACTACGACGCACCGGAGCAGCCGGAGCGGCGGCGGGTCTCTTCCTCCCTTGCTGACGAGGCGGAGAAGGAGGAGGCTGGCTGCTCCGGCGCGCCGGCGCAGGCGGAGAAGGAGGCGGAGTGCTGCCACGCGCCGGAGAAGGAGGCTGAGTGCCTTGATCACTCGCCGGAGGAGGAGGCGGAGTGCCGCCACGCGCCGGAGAAGGAGGCTCAGTGCCCTGATCACTCGTCGGAGGAGGAGGCGGAGTGCCATTACTCGCCGAAGGCGTCCAGTTCGGAAGGTTGATGAACTCCTTCCGCCATAGGCATGGAGTCTTCAGAGCAGAACCCAACCGAGTCTCCCCTTCATCGGTAGGGTGGTCAAGCTGGAGGTCCTCAAATCCCTCCGTTATTTCGTCCACCGTCACCCTAGCATATCCTTCTGGAATCGGACGACAGTGAAAAGTTGCGCCGGGTTCAGGAGGTCTAACAGAGCCGACAGCCGCCTTGACTTTGAAGTTCTCCCATCGCGTCATAAGGTGGCAATGTTGAGACTCCGTGATAGCATCCACGGGGTAGCTAGCAGGAGCCGTCAAGACATGCTCCGGCTGAAGCAGCTCGGTGGAAGCCACGCTGCTTCTCCGCTGAGATGGCGGGGTAGCTTCGGGGGTAGTTTCGGCAGGTTGATTGCTGCGAGCTACGTCTCGTTCCTCTAGCGCTTGAACCCTTTCGTGCAGCTTCTGAATTTGGGTCTGCTCCACTTTTTTCCTCCTCTCCTAGCATTTGTAACCGCCTGCGTTCGGAAAACCAGCCTTCCACGGAATGGAGCCTGGCGTGCCTCGTGTCCGTCCAGGGTGCTCAGGATTCCCGAGGGCCATTGTGAGCTCGTCGTTCTCTCTGTCTGGAACGAACGTCCCTTGGTGCGCTGCATCGATATAGTGCTGAAGCCTCTTGACTGGTATTCTCATTTGCTCATCCGTCCAAATGCACTTCCCTGATACAGGGTCCAAGGTTCCGCCAGCCCCGAAGAACCAAGTCCGGCAACGGTCTGGCCAGTTCATTGTCTCTGGTTCGATCCCTTTATCAAGCAGATCATTCTCAGCCTTGGCCCACTTAGGCCGAGCTTTGAGGTAGCCACCTGACCTCGTGCGATGGTGAAGCTTCTTCTTCGCAGCATTTTGCTTGTTTGTCGCTGACAACTTCTTACTCTTTTCCGATGTCTTATGGGCCACAAATGCAGGCTAGTGATCTCTGATCTTCTCATATTTGCCGATGAATTCTGGTGTCTCTTCTTTGTCGACAAACGTTTTCAGCTCATTCTTCCACCTCCTGAATAGGTCTACCATCTTCTTAAGAGCATGAGACTTGATTAATTGCTCTTTAACTGGCTTCTCTAGATCCTCCTCTGGCGGTAGGGTGAAATTTGCCTTCAGCTCAGTCCAAAGATCATCTTTCTGCATATCATTGACATAAGACACCTCAGGGTCTTCCTTCTTAGGCTTATACCATTGGTGGATGCTAATCGGGATCTTGTCCCTAACAAGAACCCCGCACTGAGCAGCAAATGATTCCTTTGTCCGGATGGGTTCAATCGGTTGGCCGTCACGCGCGATTGCTGTGATCTCAAACCTTTCATCCGAGCGCAACTTTCTCTTCGGGCCTCGTCTCTTTACCGAAGTTGTGCTCAATCCAGAGGGCTAGAAAAAAGAAGAAAGACGAGAGTTAATTAATATGTGTACATACCAAAACAATGAATGCATCAATTAGCTAGTCAGCACAGGCTTAACTAATATATTTACCTGGCCGGACTCTGTTCGGTCACCGGAGCCGTCACCACGGGCTCCTTCTTGCACCAGCATTGGGTCAACTGAGCCATCATAATCATGTCTTTCCTCCTCCACTCTTCGATCACCGTAGCCTGCTTCTTCACTTTGTTCTTCCAGACCATCATTGTCGTTAAGATACGACAAGACATCACCTCCGGCTAAGATTATGTCCCCCAACACCTCTTCTGCTTCCTCGTCTCGTCCGTGCTCCATTGTTTCTGCAAATATTACAACATGGCAATTACTACACAAACATGACAGCAGGTGGATATATTAGTGCAAACGTAGACCTAGCTTATTCCGGGTTTGGGGTGGCCTCGGCAACGCTTCAATGGTAGGGGCACGACGGGAGGGGGTAGGAGACCGACATTGTTTTTTCTAGGGTTTGGGTGTCCTCGAGAGTTTTGGTCGAGCGAGAGGGCCGGGGGATGCTCCCGTAGTATAAGTTACCATGGTCGAAGTTATCCGGGAGGGGGTTATATCGACAACGACGACATACATACATGGGAAAATAATGTTATCGGGGAGGGGGTAGGTCGAACCCCCCCCCCCCCCCCCGTGTTGAAGTTATCGGGACACGGGGTATATCGACAACGACATATCCGATAAAAAATAAGAAGACGAAGAAGAAATAAAAAGAGGAGAAGAAGATATTAATAGAGGAGAAGATTGAAGAAAAAAAAGAAGAAAAAAAGAGGAGAAGAAGAAAGGAATAGAGGAGAAGACGAGAAAAATAGAATATTCTATTTTCTCTTCTTCTCCTCTATTCCTTTCTTCTTCTCCTCTTCTTTTTCTTCTTTTTTCTTCTTATTTTCCTTTTTCCTCTCCTTCCTTTTCTTCTTCTTCATTATCTTCCTAGCTAGATATATAATACTTTTCTAAAAATGTAACTTTTGCATATATAAAACTTTTTCTTCTTCTTCCTTCTTCCTTCTCTCCCTTCTTTTCGTAAATATATAAAACTTTTCTAAAAATGAAACTAACCTAAAATGTACCCAAATGTACTAAAAATCTAACTTTTATATGCACAGAGAACATACATACATATATACATTTTTTATAAAAATGCAAAAAACAAATCATCATATATATGAACAAAAAATCTGAAAAAATATCATATATATGAAAAAAACAGAGAGGAAGGCCGGCGGCCGGACCGAACGTGGCGGCGGCGTGTTGTCGGGGCAGGCCGGGGGCGTGGGGCGGCGTCGGGGCAGGAGCTCGGGCTGGGGCGACGCGTCGGGGCAGGGGCGCGCGGGCCGGGGCGGCGCGTCGGGGCAGGGACACGGACCGGGGCGGCGCGTCGGGGCAGGGCAACGGCTCGGGGCGACGGCGACGTGGAGTGGGCGGTGACGAGGAGCGGGCAGCGGGGCGGCGACGGCGAGCACGGGCAGCCTGGCGGCGTCGGCGAGTACGGGCAGCAAGGGCGCGGGGCGGCGACGGCGAGCACGGGCAGCCTGGCGGCGTCGATGAGTTCGGCGTCGTCGGGGGGCAAATGTTCGATGAAACTAAAAAATTTACAAGTCCTGCTTATATACGGAGAGCATTGGTACCGGTTCATGGCAGCAACCGACACCAATGCCCCTTTTAGTCCCGGTTGGCGCCACCAACCGGGACCAAAGGTCTCTTTTCAGCAGCCCCAAGGGTGGGAAGCGGCGGCCTTTGGTCCCGGTTGGTGGCACCAACCGGGACTAAAGGGGGGGCATTGGTACCGGGTTGTGCCACCAACCGGTACCAATGCACCCCTTTAGTCCCGGTTGGTGCCACCAACCGGGACCAAAGGCCTTGTGCTGCTGCGCCCGCGTCGAAAGTTTAGTCCCACCTCGCTAGTTGAGAGGGGCGCGCAGTGGTTTATAAGCCTCACTGCCGCTCCCCTCTCGAGCTCCTCTCCATTGCAGGCTTACGGGCCTAATTGTCACTGCTATGCCTGATGGGCCTACTGGGCCTTCTGCGGGCCTAAATCCTGGCCCATCGATGGGTTTCTAGTCGTATTCAGGCCGTGGTGGCCCAGTAGGTGGCATATTTTTTATTTTTTGCCTGTTTTTTGTTTTATTTTTTGCTTTATTTATTTTGTTTTGTTTCTACTTACAGCAAAAAACTTATTTATTTTATTTTGTTTCTAATTACTCATTTATTTTACTTTATGATAATTCTTTTTGCTATTAATGTTTCTAACAAAAAAGTTCTTTATGAAAATTCTTTTTGCTTTCAATGATTTTGAACAGAAAATACTTCGATAATTTTAGTTGCATCAATTTTATATAATTTTAGTTTCAATGATACTAGAGGTTGCTTATAATGTTTTGAACAGAAAATACTTTGATAATTTTAGTTTCATAAATTTTATTTATGTTATTAAAGTTTATTTTGTTTTGTTTGTACTTATATATTTTATTAAAGTTTATATTATTTTGTTTCTAATTACTTATTTATTTTATTTGTTATTTTTCATGCATTTACTGATTATTTTGAGCTATAAGACCCTAAAATTGAAAAGCATTTCAAATGAACTCTGAAAAGGTTGAAAGTTGGCATGGTATCATCATTTCATCCACATAGCATGTGCAAGAAAGTTGAGAGGGTTACGGCAAAAACTGGATGCACTTCGTGTACAAAATGGACAATCTCTTTCGAAGTATCAGGATTTCATACGGAAACTCGTCTGTTACAAAGGGATTTTATTTTTTAAAACTTATTTAAACTCCTGACTTTTTGTGTGTTCAAAATGCACCATTCAAAGCCACATCATCAATTTTCAACCCTTTCTGACTTCATTTCTTATTTTTCATGCATTTATTGATTATTTTGAGCTATAAGACCGTGAAATTGAAAAGCATTTCAAATGAACTCTGAAAAGGTTGAAAGTTGGCATGGTATCATCATTTCATCCACATAGCATGTGCAAGAAAGTTGAGAGGGTTACGGCAAAAACTGGATGCACTTCGTGTACAAAACGGACAATGGTATCATACTCGTGTGTTACAAAGTTGGCATGGTATCATCATAATAGTTGCGGGAGAAAGTCTTCACTTTTTCTTCGCTTGTGTCATTTGCTTATTGCGCCGTAACCATGGATAATCTTCATCGTTTATCAGGATGCTTGGGTCAGCCTTGACTTTGAAGGGAGGAATTTCATGAAACTTTTCATAATCTTCAGACATGTCTGTCTTACCCTCCACTCCCACGATGTCCCTTTTTCCTGAAAGAACTATGTGGCGCTTTGGCTCATTGTATGATGTATTCGCTTCCTTATCTTTTCTTTTTCTCGGTCTGGTAGAGTTCTGTAGAACTGTGAAGTGTGCTTGAGACCAAGAATGCCCGTCCCTGCATATTATTGAGTCCGCTCCTAGCGTGCCTTTTCCAGCCAGTCTCCCCTCATACCACGATTTAGGGAGACCTATCTTCTTAAGGCCAGGAATGAAGTCAACACAAAACCCAATGACATCCTCTGTTTGATGGCCCATGGAGATGCTTCCTTCTGGCCTAGCGCGGTCACGGACATATTTCTTTAGGACTCCTATGAACCTCTCAAAGGGGAACATATTGTGTAGAAATACGGGCCCCAGAATGACAATCTCGTCGACTAGATGAACTAGGACGTGCGTCATGATATTGAAGAAGGATGGTGGGAACACAAGCTCGAAACTAACAAGACATTGCGCCACATCACTCCTTAGCCTTGGTATGATTTCTGGATCGATCACCTTCTGAGAGATTGCATTGAGGAATGCACATAGCTTCACAATGGCTAATCGGACATTTTCCAGTAGAAGCCCCCTCAATGCAACCGGAAGCAGTTGCGTCATAATCACGTGGCAGTCATGAGACTTTAGTTTCTGAAACTTTTTCTCTGGCATATTTATTATTCCCTTTATATTCGACGAGAAGCCAGTCGGGACCTTCATACTGAGCAGGCATTCAAAGAAGATTTCTTTCTCTTCTTTCGTAAGAGCGTAGCTGGCAGGACCTTCATACTGCTTCGGAGGCATGCCGTCTTTTTCGTGCAAACGTTGCAGGTCCTCCCGTGCCTCAGGTGTATCTTTTGTCTTCCCATACACGCCCAAGAAGCCTAGCAGGTTCACGCAAAGGTTCTTCGCCACGTGCATCACGTCGATTGAAGGGCAGACCTCTAGGTCTTTCCAGTAGGGTAGGTCCCAAAATATAGATTTCTTCTTCCACATGGGTGCGTGTCCCTCAGCGTCATTCGGAACAGCTAGTCCGCCGGGACCCTTTCCAAAGATTACGTGTAAATCATTGACCATAGCAAGTACGTGATCACCGGTACGCATGGCGGGCTTCTTCCGGTGATCTGCCTCACCTTTGAAATGCTTGCCTTTCTTTCGACATTGATGGTTAGTCGGAAGAAATCGACGATGGCCCAGGTACACATTCTTTCTGTATTTGTCCAGGTATATACTTTCAGTGTCATCTAAACAGTGCGTGCATGCGTGGTATCCCTTGTTTGAATGTCCTGAAAGGTTACTGAGAGCGGGCCAATCGTTGATGGTTACAAACATCAATGCGTGCAGGTTAAATTCCTCCTGTTTGTGCTCATCCCACGTACGTACACCGTTTCCATTCCACAGCTGTAAAAGTTCTTCAACTAATGGCCTTAGGTACACATCAATGTCGTTGCCGGGTTGCTTAGGGCCTTGGATGAGAACTGGCATCATAATGAACTTCCGCTTCATGCACATCCAAGGAGGAAGGTTATACATACATAGAGTCATGAGCCAGGTGCTGTGATTGCTGCTCTGCTCCCCGAAAGGATTAATGCCATCCGCGCTTAAACCAAACCATACGTTCCTTGGGTCAGCTGCAAACTCAGCCCAGTACTTTCTCTCGATTTTTCTCCACTGCAACCCGTCAGCGGGTGCTCTCAACTTCCCGTCTTTCTTACGGTCCTTACTGTGCCATCGCATCAACTTGGCATGCTCTTCGTTTCTGAACAGACGTTTCAACCGTGGTATTATAGGAGCATACCACATCACCTTCGCAGGAACCCTCTTCCTGGGGGGCTCGCCGTCAACATCACCAGGGTCATCTCGTCTGATCTTATACCGCAATGCACCGCATACCGGGCATGCGTTCAGATCCTTCTACACACCGCGGTAGAGGATGCAGTCATTAGGGCATGCATGTATCTTCTGCACCTCCAATCCTAGAGGGCATACGACCTTCTTTGCTGCGTATGTACTGTCGGGCAATTCGTTATCCTTTGCAAGCTTCTTCTTCAATATTTTCAATAGCTTCTCAAATCCTTTGTCAGGCACAGCATTCTCTGCCTTCCACTGCAACAATTCCAGTACGGTACCGAGTTTTGTGTTGCCATCTTCGCGATTGGGGTACAACCCTTTTTTGTGATCCTCTAACATGCGATCGAACTTCAGCTTCTCCTTTTGACTTTCGCATTGCGTCCTTGCATCGACAATGACCCGGCGGAGATCATCATCATCCGGCACTGGTTCCTCTTGATCTTCAGCAGCTTCCCCCGTTGCAGCATCATTGGGCACATCGTCTGGTTCCTCTTGATCTTCAGCAGCTTCCCCCGTTGCAGCATCACCGTATTCAGGAGGCACATAGTTGTCATCGTCCTCTTCTTCTTCGCTATCTTCCATCATAACCCCTATTTCTCCGTGCCTCGTCCAAATTGGCATGAAACCCTTGTAAAGCAGGTGGGTGTGAAGGATTTTCCGGTCAGAGTAAGACTTTGTATTCCCACATTTAGGGCATGGACAACACATAAAACCATTCTGCTTGTTTGCCTCAGCCACTTCGAGAAAATCATGCACGCCTTAATGTACTCGGAGGTGTGTCTGTCACCGTACATCCATTGCCGGTTCATCTGCGTGCATTATATATAATTAAGTGTGTCAAAAACCATTACAGAACATCATGAATAGATAATTAAGTGACCAAATTAATAGAAGTTCATCATCACATTAAAACCAAAGTACATACATAGTACTCATCTAACAACATATAGCTCTCCAGAGCATCTAATTAATTAAACCATACATTGAAACTATGTAAAATATTTCAATGCGAAAACAAATGCGATCATAATCGCAACCAAGGTAACAATTGATCCAACGGCATAATGATACCAAGCCTCGGTATGAATGGCATATTTTCTAATCTTTCTAATCTTCAAGCGCATTGCATCCATCTTGATCTTGTGATCATCGACGACATCCGCAACACGCAACTCCAATATCATCTTCTCCTCCTCAATTTTTTTATTTTTTCCTTCAAGAAATTGCTTTCTTCTTCAACTAAATTTAACTTCTCGACAATAGGGTCGGTTGGAATTTCTGGTTCACATACCTCCTAGATAAATAAAATCTATGTCACGTTGGTCGGCATAATTTTCATAAACAATAAATGAACCAATAGTTATAAAGATAATATATACCACATCTGAATCATAGACAGGACGAGGGCTGACGGGGGCGGATACCAAAACCATCGCACTATATAATAACAAGCAATAAAATAGTAAGAAAATTAGACAAGTATCTATCTAAAGTAAGAATTTTTTCTTTCAGAAAGAAGATAAGAACAAGAGGCTCACCATGGTGGTGCCGGCGACGAGATCGGCGCGGGCGATCGACGGCGGTGAAGACGGGAATGGGACGTGACGGGCCGCTAAACCTAGACAAATCTCGAGGAAAATGGAGCTTTGAGGTCGAGCTTCGAGAGGAGAAAGCTTAACTAGTATGGCTCGGGCATTTCATCGAACACCTCATGTGCATAGGAGGTGAGCTAGAGCACCACAAAGTCCTCCCCTCGCCGGCCAGAGAAAAACAGAGCACTGGAGTGCTCTGCTTGCGGGCGAGGGGTATATATAGGCACCTCATTGGTCCCGGTTCGTGGCATGAACCGGGACTAAAGGGCAGCCTGTGGTCCCGGTTCAAGCCACCAACCGGGACCAATGGTGGTGGGCCAGGAGCGAGGCCCATTGGTCCCGGTTCGTCCCACCAATCGGGACCAAAGGGGCCAGACGAACCGGGACCAATACCCCCACGAGGCCCGGCAGGCCCCTGGCCTCACGAACCGGGGCCAGTGCCCCCATTGGTCCCGGTTCTGGACTGAACCGGGACTAATGGGCTGACCCGGCTTGAACCAAAGCCCTCTTTTCTACTAGTGATTGGTGCCTCCTTCCTCCCCCATGAGGCCGTTGCGGACGAGTCACTTCCCTTCTGATCGCCTAGGCAGGGGCAATGACGCTGCCGCGGGTGGACGAGGCCAGGGCGGTCAGAGGCATGAGGGCGCCAGGCGGGTAGCAGGGAAGAGAATTTGTTAAATCTCAGTCGACTGAAACTTAAACAAGCCTTAGCCGATGTTATATTCGTGAGATCTTATGTGAAGATCCATACAATTTTTTAATTTTAGCTTTTGTTTTCATTTTTTACATTCCATACCATTTGACTTAGATTTGCTCAAGTCTCGGCCAATTGAGACCTGGCCACGTAAAACCGTCCGTGAGTCTAGCAGCTCCTGTGTTTACCGGTGTTGACTCGGCTCCTGCGGCCGCTGCTCAACCGCGCAACCACCGTCGGATGAGTCCTGGACGGCCACGGCATCCCTGAACTTGGCGTAGATGTCTCCCTTGTAGAAGCTCCACGTCCTCCACACCAGCACCAGCGACACGAGCGCGCCGCCCACGGTGACGGCCGTTACGATGAGGAACGACTCCCTGAAGCAACGCACGCCCATGCACGTCCTGCTCTCGCCGTCCCCGCGCTGCCTCGCCGCCTCCGCGTCGTAGAGCCGCCCGGCGACGCACACGTTGAGCAGGTAGGCGCCCACGGGGCTGGCCGCGGCGCCCAGGTTGTAGAGCGTGGCGTAGTACCTCAGCCCGAACACCTCGGAGATGATGGCGTAGATGAGCGGCCACTGCGCGCCGAAGCAGAAGCCGACGATCATGGAGGCGGCGTAGAGCGACCACGGCACGGCGAGGGCGATCAGTAGGTGGCCGGCGCAGGAGAGGAGGAGCACCAGCGTGAGCGCGAGCGGCCGCGGGACGCCGTACCGCGCCAGCAGGGCCTCGGACGCGAACCCGGCCGTGACCCGTCCGGCATAGTTCCAGACGCTGACGAGGGAGACCAAGGTGTTGATGCTCTGTGCCGGGTACCCCAGCGACTGCCCGATCTGGCCTATGTTGTCGATCGCCGTCAGCGTCCCGCCCACGCCGCAGATGGTGGCCAGGAACAGCACCAGCATGTCCACGCTCACTAGCGCCTGAGGGATGGAGTAGTCCTCCCCGTGCGCCGGCGGGTTGAACATGTGCTTCAAGCAAGAGCCGAGGCAAGAAGAAGACGACGGCGACGTCGGCGGCGGATGCTCTACCACTTGCACGACTTGAGCGGTTGGCTTCTCGGCGGTCACCCATGTCGATGTCGATGTCGATGTCGGGGGCTCCGGCGGAGGCTCTTGCTGGAGCTCTCTTTTGTAGAGCCAGTAGTAGTAGTAGTACACCTGCCGGACGACGACGGAGAGCAGGGGAAGGATGAGGAGAATGAGCAGCGCGGTGGCCGACGCGGCGTAGGCAGCGTGCGAGAAGCTGCTCTGCTTCTGGACGACGATCATCACGAGTATGTAGGAGGCGAGGGCGACGGAGATGTAGAGGAAGCAGAAGAAAGCGCCATCGTCGTTAGCGCCGGCGCTTCGTCTAGGCGGCGGCGGCTTCACGCGAACGACGGGGAGGAAGACGACGGATACGGCTGCGGGGAGCCAGGCGATGAGCAGCAGGATGGACTTGGAGTCGTCCCCGCCGTAGATGGCGAGGTAGAGCTGCGTGAAGATGGTGCCGCTGAGGCCGACGTAGCCTTTGAGCAGGCCCAGCACGACCCCGCGGCCACTCCCTGGAAAGCTCTTGACGCAGGTGATGAGCGCGCCGGTGCCGGCGAAGGACTGCGATTTGGCCCCAGCGCAGACGTAGGTGCACATGAGCCAGAGCGGCGGGCGCAAGGTCCGGCCGGCGACGGCGAGGTAGACCATGAGGTAGCCGGCGAGGTTCATGGCCGCGCCGACGGCGAGCACGGCCGAGGGCGGCGCGGCCTCGTTGAGGAGCCCGGCGACGACGCCGACGTTGCTGCCGAGGTCCTTGAAGAAGGCGAGCGTGTTGAGCGTGCGCTGGTCGTAGCCCAGCGACGACTTGAGCGCCGTGGAGTAGATGCCGAAGGCGTAGGTCGCCCCCGACGCGGACAGGATGAGCAGGCACGCGAGCGCCATGAACCACCGCCCCGCCACCACCTGCCGGGCGAACCGCAGTGTCACCACCTCCGACTCCGGCACGTCCGCGCCGCCGCCGGACGCCATAACCATAGTTAATATTGGCGCCAAGAAGATCCTCCTCCGCACGTACGGTCGCAGTAGAGTTGGTGCGTATGATTCACATGAAATGTGTTGGTCGTTTGGTTATGATTCTTCCATGATTGATACTACTCACTACTGAAATTTTCATGTACGCCGGATGTAATGCTCTTCACCGAGTGCTAAAACACGGACACTCGGCAAAGCAAGGTTTGCCGAGTGTCACTCTTGGCAAACCCACCGTCACGGCAAACTGACATCTTTGCCGTCACTGCCTCACGGCAAAGAGGCACCGCACGGCAAAGTTGCAGACGCCGAGAGCAGCTCACGGCAAATAGGAGCCACGTGGCATGCTCGTCCGCAACAGACGGCTCCGTCAGTTACTGCGTACTTTGCCGAGCGTCACCCTCGGCAAAGCATATGCAACATCCTTTTTTTGTGTGTGTGTTCTTTCTAACTGACGTGTGGTCCCACTGGTCACATTTATCAGTAAAAGTTTTAAATAACTTGCTAAATATTTTTGAAAAAAATGACGATATCTTTGCCGAGAGCTGCTCTCGGCAATCCTTCTGACCAGCGTGGCCCACATGGGGGCTGACACTTTACATAGCTTTGCCGAGAGCTATGCTCGGCAATGGCCTTCTTTTCCGAGAGCTGCTCTCGGAAAAGTTGTGGCACAACAGTAGTGTCCCAGACGACCATGTTTCCGAGAGGTGCTCTCGGTAGTATATCGTGTTCCGAGTGTTGCTCTCGGAAATCTTTCCCATCCATTCTGCTGTCAAGCTATTTCTTTTCTGATCCCTGCAGATAAAAACAACTGCAGTGCAATTTGATCATATATAGGCATAATTTGATCTAGTCCACACATATATAGGCATAATTTGATCATATATAGGCATAATTTGATCTAGTCCACACATATATAGGCATAGTTAGGGATAGTCCACATGACAAAAGTCGAATGTATTATCCTAGTCGACGTCACACACAAGTCGCAAATTCATACATATTGTCACTACTTGCAAAACACGTGCACGTCACAATAGAAGTACACTTGTTCATATATAGATCATCTTGAGGAGGAGAGGCCATTGGGTTAACATTCCGGAGGAGGAGGAGGGGCATCACTTGCACTGCTTCGAGATTGCATAAGAACCTATAAGATGAGAGTCACGTGAGGGTGGTTCGTCCATATATAATGAATCTTCTACTCTAGTTTAGATAATGTTCTACCTGTAGTTGATCCTCAAGCAGCTTCAACCTCTTGTTCGTGTCTTCCCGTTCCTTTTCTCTGGACTCCTGCTCAGCCTGCCGCCTTTGCTCCTCTTCAACAGTCCGTTGCGTCATTAAATCCTGTAACATGGCATTAGGCTCATGTAGGTTGGAACGGTGCTATTTCGAGGCAAGGACATAAATGAAAGGTTAGGATGCTAACCTTGAGACGCGCTATCTCACGTGATGCGGCGGTTGGGCGACTCCGTATGGACGGAGTTGAGCTGGTGCTCGACGCGCGTATCTCATGCAGCTTGCGATGCGAGGAGGTGGCGATCGCCCCGTTGCAAAGGAGGTGGCGGCCATGGCCCTTCCCCTCGCCAGCAATGATGAGAAGCTCGGGATCAAGGGGCTTGGACGTAGGTTCGGCTTCCTGCCCGTGCACCTCCTGGAAGACCTCTTTGAAGGTCCCCCACTTTTCCTCCGCCAACTCGCTGCAGAACTCGGCGCCATCCTTCCCCTTATGGCCTTCTCTCCAGGGTTCCAGGATGTGGACCGGGTGACCAGCCTTCGCCTCCTGCAAAATTAACCATCAAGTTGATTGAACCAAGATGCACCGTGCGAAAAAGTTAACATCTTAATCCACACACCATGTGTTGCTTGAGAGCGGTTAGGTTCCGGCTCCCCTGGACATGAGCCGGGCCTGGCATTTTGGCTCGTTCATTTCCCTTCTCCACATGCTACGCCTGCCATGCTGGGTCACACCACATGTCAACCAGGGCCTCCCAACAATCCTCCTTCATCCAGGGTTCCTTCACCTAGTCAGACAAAATCGAATAATTGAGGAACAAGAGGGATGAATCAAAGTACTAGCAACCGATGTAGTCACTTACCACTGACAGGTATTCTTGTCGCGACAAGTTGGTCTGGCAAGCAGTCTTCCTTGTCATCTTCTCTCCCTTCTCATCGACCGGCCGACACTGCATCACGGCTTTGTACCGCAGCGTGTGCTTGGTGTCAGAGAGTATCTTTCGGGTAGATTTCACGATGCCTTTGATCGCCTTCTGCTTCTCACCATCCACGCAAGAAAATGTTTGCTACAAGAAAGCATATGGCATCTTCTCACCATCCACGCAAGCAAGGATTTGGATATGGAAAAATGCAGTGGTCGGAGGAAAGATAGTTACAAAAAAAGCATTGATGACCCGAGTGGCCATGGTGACATCGTGCTCATCCTTGTTGTGTAGATAATGCTCCCAGGTTAAACCTGGCGACGGCGGATCATCATCACCTGACTTGGACAATCCAGCGAAGTGCTTCCTCAAGAGGGAGCCGATGACGTGGTTCGGCGGGCGTGCCCCCTAAGGTTGTGTCGGGATAAATTCCCACTGACTGCATGACATAAAAGACAAGCATATTTGAGTGTCAAAGCTGTGGCATCCAAAATATGATGGAAATGAAATGCTTGCTTACCCCTCTCCTGTCGGGCAAATGACAGGACGGTTGCTAGCAGCAGTTGGTTCCGGGACCTTCCCTGGACCACGCCCGGATTTCTTCCTCTTGGAAATGTTGCTCGAGGTAGACCCCGAGCCGTCCGAGGCCTCCATGTCGCCCGACTCGGTAGCGAGCGGATCTGGTCCATCTAAGTCCACTCCGACATCGCCATCCGATGATGACTCGTCGTCGGGAGTGGACTGGTGGGAGGCGGACGACTCGGTCCTACCAATCGGGACTCTCCGGTACTTACTAGTGCCCCCATCAGAATCTGAAAAACAAAATAAATATGGTGAATATTAACCACACTACTTCAATAGGCATCAAACTTTTTTTTCGATCAAAGAAGGGTTTTCCCCTTCCGATTTTCATTAAAGAAAACCAAGCCAACAGGTATTCACTTTGTTGATTAGTTTACATATCTATGTTAGGGACGATGACTAGTTCGATGCTTGGTTTCATTTCAATATAAAAGTGGAGCCGGCCTATATGTCCAAACTAAAAAAATCGTAAGTTATGTGAAAGAAGAGTATAAGCACAACCAAAATGGTAAATAAAAAGTATTGAAGCATACTCCATGGTTTATTCAAGCTTCATTTTAACTGGATGTAATATATGCCAACAAGCATAATTCATATATGATTCAATATACAGAGACGAGAGAGGGAGGAGGGGCCGGTTTTGTACTAACCCGAGGGCATCTCCAGCTGCCGTGCTACCCGAGGAGCTCCGCTGTGACGGCCGTCCTCTCGCTGCATCGAAGAACCGCCGCGCCGGCCGCCGGCCATGAAGCTTGGTGGTGGTGGAGGAGGGGTGGCGGTGGCTGCAGTTGGGGGCGGTGGAGGAGGGGTGGCGGCGGCGATTTTGGCGGCGGCGGTGGCGCGGGGAACAGAGAGGGGGCGGTGGCTGCAGTTGGGGGCCGTGGAGGAGGGGTGGCGGCGGCTGCAGTTGGTGGTGGTGGAGGAGGGGCGGCGGTGGCTGCAGTTGGGGGCGGAGGAGGAGGGGTGGCGGCGGCAGTTGGTGGTGGTTGAGGGTGGCGGTGGCGATTTCGGCGGCGGCGGCGGCGGTGGTGCGGGGAAGAGAAGAATGAAGATAGAAAGAAAGGGGAACGGTTAAGATCTAGGTTACATGCTTTACCGAGAGCAGCTCTCGGAAAAAGCGGCCATTACCG
This sequence comes from Aegilops tauschii subsp. strangulata, assembly GCF_002575655.3. Classification (NCBI taxonomy): domain Eukaryota; kingdom Viridiplantae; phylum Streptophyta; class Magnoliopsida; order Poales; family Poaceae; genus Aegilops; species Aegilops tauschii. The sequence continues at coordinate 84,202,444 of NC_053040.3, forward strand.
AGAGCCAATAAGCGACCCTCGGTAACAACTGCTCTAATTTTTTGTTTTCCTTCTCTTTGTGTTTTTGTTTGGGAGTATCTTTTTTGTATCTGATATTTCATATGTTTTTACGACCAAAATTTGAAAATGCCATGACTTTTGATGAATTTTTTCGATAAAAGACTTTTGATGCACTCATAGATATATATATGCTTTTTGGGTTAGATTTGTTCAAAACTCAACTTTAAAGAGTGTAAAGTAAAAAAACATGAGCAGTAGCAGTTGTTGACCGTGGACTTCTTCATTGTTGACGTCGTCGTTCTCTTGTCGTGGTGGAGAAGGAGGTTAATGAGGTTCATCTTGGTGTACTTCCTCGTTTTCTTCATCTTGATGTGTCCCACTCGTGGATGCTTCCGTATCAACTCTTCGTTCTCCTTGTCGTGAGGTAGAAGCTTCCACTTGGATACACCCTCTCGGTGCCGAATAATGCCCTAGACCGCCGGGGCCACCGAATGGGTGCTCGATATAGAGACCGCCCGAGGGGGGGAGGGCACCCCTACATGCGTGTGGCCCATGCACATGCATGCAGGGGTGGTGTGCTATTTGAATAAGCAACGCACGTCCTTGACGTGACACGTGCATCACAAACCACACACACGGGCTGGAACGTCGAGGACCGGCTGCGTCCGTCCCCGAGACAGAATCTTCGATGGGTGATCCCATGACAGAACGAGCCTAGACTTGGTCTGTCAACTCGCGATGACGTGCACTAACACGGAGAAGCAGTTATTCACCGTGGACTACACCCTCTCGGTGCCGAATAACGCCCTACACCGCCGGGGCCACCAGATGGGTGCTCGATATGGATACCGCCCGAGAGGGGGGAGGGCACCCCTACATGCACGTGGCCCATGCATATGCATGCAGGGGTGGTGTGCTATTTGAATAAGCAACACACGTCCTTGACGTGGCACGTGCCTCACAAACAACACACACGGGCGGGAACGTCGAGGACCGGCTGCGTTCGTCCCCGAGACAGAGTCTTCGGTGGGCGATCCCATGACAGAACGGGCCTAGACTTGGTCTGTCATCTCACGATGACATGCACTAACACGAAGAAGCAGTTATTCCCCGTGGCCTACCCCCTCTAGGTGCCGAACAACGCCCTAGACCGCCGGGGCCACTGGAGGGGTGCCGGTCTCTAGAACAGGACGAGGCCCATCCGAAGAAGAAAACACTAGACGGTAATTATGATGTGCTAAGGTTGTTTGCCAAGCATGAAAGAAAAAAAAAGTATAATACATATTATCGAGAATGGACAAGAAGGAAAGATATCTATGTTACATGCTTTACCGAGCGCAACTCTCGGAAAAGGTGGCCATTACCGAGAGCCGAGAATCGACCCTCGGTAACCAGTGCTCTAATTTTTTTCCCTTCTCTTTTTGTCTTTGTTTTGCACTATCTTTTTTGTATCTCATATTTCATATGCTTTTACGACCAAAGTTTATAAATTCCATGACTTTTGATGAATTATTTCAAAACTCAACTTTAAAGAGTGTAAAGTAATAAACATGAGAAGAAGCAGTTGTTGACCGTGGCCTACCCCCTCTCTCGGTGCCGGTCAACTTTCTAGACCGGCACCGAGAGAGAACTTTAAAGAGTGTAAAGTAATAAACATGAGAAGAAGCAGTTGTTGACCGTGGCCTACCCCCTCTCTCGGTGCCGGTCAACTTCCTAGACCGCCGGGGCCACCGGATAGCCCATGCATATACATGCGATGGCCTTCTTTGAGAGCACAAGAAGTTTTGAGGCCAACGGAGCAACAGGGCCCGCACTTCCTGCACAAACCGGACACATTCCCTCTCGATACCCATGGACTATCTCGAAGAACGGGCCTAGACTTGGTCTGTCATCTCGCGATGACATGCACTAACACGGAGAAGCAGTTATACACCGTGGACTACACCCTCTCGGTGCCGAATAATGCCCTAGACCGCCGGGGCCACCGGATGGGTGCTCGATATAGAGACCGCCTGATGGGGGGGAGGGCACCCCTACATGCGTGTGGCCCATGCATATGCATGCAGGGGTGGTGTGCTATTTGAATAAGCAACACACGTCCTTGACGTGACACGTGCCTCACAAACCACACACACGGGCGAGAACGTCGAGGACCGGCTGCGTCCGTCCCTGAGACAGAATCTTCGGTGGGTGATCCCGTGACAGAAGGAGCCTAGACTTGGTCTGTCAACTCGCGATGACATGCACTAATACGGAGAAGCAGTTATTCACCGTGGACTACACCCTCTCGGTGCCGAATAACGCCCTAGACCGCCGGGGCCACCGGATGGGTGCTCGATATGGAGACCGCCCGAAGGGGGGGAGGGCACCCCTACATGCGCGTGGCCCATGCATATGCATGCAGGGGTGGTGTGCTATTTGAATAAGCAACGCACGTCCTTGACGTGGCACGTGCCTCACAAACCACACACACGGGCGGGAACGTCGAGGACCGGCTGCGTTCGTCCCCGAGACAGAGTCGTCGGTGGGCGATCCCGTGACAGAACGAGCCTAGACTTGGTCTGTCATCTCGCGATGACATGCACTAACACGAAGAAGTAGTTATTCCCCGTGGCCTACCCCCTCTAGGTGCCGAGCAACGGCCTAGACCGCCGGGGCCACCGGAGGGGTGCCGGTCTCTAGAACATGACGAGGCCCATCCGAAGAAGAAAACACAAGACGGTAATTATGATGTGCTAAGGTTGTTTGCCAAGCATGAAAGAAAAGAACAACAAAAAAGTATAATACATATTATCGAGAATGAACAAGAAGGAAAGATATCTAGGTTAGATGCTTTACCGAGAGCAACTCTCGGAAAAGGTGGCCATTACCGAGAGCCGAGAATCGACCCTCGATAACCACTGCTCTAATTTTTTTTCCTTCTCTTTTTGTCTTTGTTTTGCACTATCTTTTTTGTATCTCATATTTCATATGATTTTACGACCAAAGTTTATAAATTCCATGACTTTTGATGAATTATTTCAAAACTCGACTTTAAAGAGTGTAAAGTAATAAACATGAGCAGAAGCAGTTGTTGACCGTGGCCTACCCCCTCTCTCGGTGCCGGTCAACTTCCTAGACCGCCGGGGCCACCGGATAGCCCATGCATATACATGCGATGGCCTTCTTTGAGAGCACAAGAAGTTTCGAGGCCAACGGAGCAACAGGGCCCGCACTTCCTGCACAAACCGGACACATTCCCTCTCGATACCCATGGACTATCTCGAAGAACGGGCCTAGACTTGGTCTGTCATCTCGCGATGACATGCACTAACACGGAGAAGCAGTTATACACCGTGGACTACACCCTCTCGGTGCCGAATAATGCCCTAGACCGCCGGGGCCACCGGATGGGTGCTCGATATAGAGACCGCCCGATGGGGGGGAGGGCACCCCTACATGCGTGTGGCCCATGCATATGCATGCAGGGGTGGTGTGCTATTTGAATAAGCAACACACGTCCTTGACGTGACACGTGCCTCACAAACCACACACACGGGCGAGAACGTCGAGGACCGGCTGCGTCCGTCCCCGAGACAGAATCTTCGGTGGGTGATCCCGTGACAGAAGGAGCCTAGACTTGGTCTGTCAACTCGCGATGACATGCACTAATACGGAGAAGCAGTTATTCACCGTGGACTACACCCTCTCGGTGCCGAATAACGCCCTAGACCGCCGGGGCCACCGGATGGGTGCTCGATATGGAGACCGCCCGAAGGGGGGGAGGGCACCCCTACATGCGCGTGGCCCATGCATATGCATGCAGGGGTGGTGTGCTATTTGAATAAGCAACGCACGTCCTTGACGTGGCACGTGCCTCACAAACCACACACACGGGCGGGAACGTCGAGGACCGGCTGCGTTCGTCCCCGAGACAGAGTCGTCGGTGGGCGATCCCGTGACAGAACGGGCCTAGACTTGGTCTGTCATCTCGCGATGACATGCACTAACACGAAGAAGTAGTTATTCCCCGTGGCCTATCCCCTCTAGGTGCCGAGCAACGGCCTAGACCGCCGGGGCCACCGGAGGGGTGCCGGTCTCTAGAACATGACGAGGCCCATCCGAAGAAGAAAACACAAGACGGTAATTATGATGTGCTAAGGTTGTTTGCCAAGCATGAAAGAAAAGAACAACAAAAAAGTATAATACATATTATCGAGAATGAAAAAGAAGGAAAGATATCTAGGTTAGATGCTTTACCGAGAGCAACTCTCGGAAAAGGTGGCCATTACCGAGAGCCGAGAATCGACCCTCGATAACCACTGCTCTAATTTTTTTTCCTTCTCTTTTTGTCTTTGTTTTGCACTATCTTTTTTGTATCTCATCTTTCATATGATTTTACGACCAAAGTTTATAAATTCCATGACTTTTGATGAATTATTTCAAAACTCAACTTTAAAGAGTGTAAAGTAATAAACATGAGCAGAAGCAGTTGTTGACCGTGGCCTACCCCCTCTCTCGGTGCCGGTCAACTTTCTAGACCGGCACCGAGAGAGAACTTTAAAGAGTGTAAAGTAATAAACATGAGAAGAAGCAGTTGTTGACCGTGGCCTACCCCCTCTCTTGGTGCCGGTCAACTTCCTAGACCGCCCGGGCCACCGGATAGCCCATGCATATACATGCGATGGCCTTCTTTGAGAGCACAAGAAGTTTCGAGGCCAACGGAGCAACAGGACCCGCACTTCCTGCACAAACCGGACACATTCCCTCTCGATACCCATAGACTATCTCGAAGAACGGCCCTAGACTTGGTCTCTCATCTCGCGATGACATGCACTAACACGGAGAAGCAGTTATACACCGTGGACTACACCCTCTTGGTGCCGAATAATGCCATAGACCGCCAGGGCCACCAGATGGGTGCTCGATATAGAGACCGCCCGAGGAGGGGGGAGGAGGGCACCCCTACATGCATGTGGCCCATGCATATGCATGCAGGGGTGGTGTGCTATTTGAATAAGCAACGCACGTCCTTGACGTGACATGTGCCTCACAAACCACACACACGGGCGGGAACGTCGAGGACCGGCTGCGTCCGTCCCCGAGACAGAATCTTCGGTGGGTGATCCCGTGACAGAACGAGCCTAGACTTGGTCTGTCAACTCGCGATCACATGCACTAACACGGAGAAGCAGTTATTCGCCATGGACTACACCCTCTTGGTGCCGAATAACGCCCTAGACCGTTGGGGCCACCGGATGGGTGCTCGATATGGAGACCGCCCGAGGGGGGGAGGGCACCCCTACATGCGCGTGGCCCATGCATATGCATGCAGGGGTGGTGTGCTATTTGAATAAGCAACGCACGTCCTTGACGTGGCACGTGCCTCACAAACCACACACACGGGCGGGAACGTCGAGGACCGGCCACGTTCGTCCCCGAGACAGAGTCTTCGGTGGGCAATCCCGTGACAGAACGGGCCTAGACTTGGTCTGTCATCTCGCGATAACATGCACTAACACGAAGAAGCAGTTATTCCCCATGGCCTACCCCCTCTAGGTGCCGAACAACGCCCTAGACCGCCGGGGCCACCGGAGGGGTGCCGGTCTCTAGAACCGGACGAGGCCCATCCGAAGAAGAAAACACAAGAAGGTAATTATGATGTGCTAAGGTTGTTTGCCAAGCATGAAAGAAAACAACAACAAAAAAGTATAATACATATTATCGAGAATGAACAAGAAGGAAAGATATCTAGGTCAGATACTTTACCGAGAGCTATTCTCGGAAAAGGTGGCCATTACCGAGAGCCGAGAATCGACCCTCGGTAACCACTGCTCTAATTTTTTCCCTTCTCTTTTTGTCTTTGTATTGCACTATCTTTTTTATATCTCATATTTCATATGCTTTTACGACCAAAGTTTATAAATCCCATCACTTTTGATGAATTATTTCAAAACTCGACTTTAAAAAGTGTAAAGTAATAAACATGAGAAGAAGCAGTTGTTGACCATGGCCTACCCCCTCTCTCGGTGCCGGTCAACTTTCTAGACCGGCACCGAGAGAGAACTTTAAAGAGTGTAAAGTAATAAACATGAGAAGAAGCAGTTTTTTACCGTGGCCTACCCCCTCTCTCGGTGCCGGTCAACTTCCTAGACCGCCGGGGCCACCGGATAGCCCATGCATAGCCCATGCATATACATGCGATGGCCTTCTTTGAGAGCACAAGAAGTTTCGAGGCCAACGGAGCAACAGGACCCGCACTTCCTGCACAAACCGGACACATTCCCTCTCGATACCCATAGACTATCTGGAAGAACGGCCCTAGACTTGGTCTCTCATCTCGCGATGACATGCACTAACACGGAGAAGCAGTTATTCACCGTGGACTACACCCTCTCGGTGCCGAATAACGCCCTAGACCGCCGGGGCCACCGGATGGGTGCTCGATATGGAGACCGCCCGAAGGGGGGGAGGGCACCCCTACATGCGCGTGGCCCATGCATATGCATGCAGGGGTGGTGTGCTATTTGAATAAGCAACGCACGTCCTTGACGTGGCACGTGCCTCACAAACCACACACACGGGCGGGAACGTCGAGGACCGGCTGCGTTCGTCCCCGAGACAGAGTCGTCGGTGGGCGATCCCGTGACAGAACGAGCCTAGACTTGGTCTGTCATCTCGCGATGACATGCACTAACACGAAGAAGTAGTTATTCCCCGTGGCCTACCCCCTCTAGGTGCCGAGCAACGGCCTAGACCGCCGGGGCCACCGGAGGGGTGCCGGTCTCTAGAACATGACGAGGCCCATCCGAAGAAGAAAACACAAGACGGTAATTATGATGTGCTAAGGTTGTTTGCCAAGCATGAAAGAAAAGAACAACAAAAAAGTATAATACATATTATCGAGAATGAACAAGAAGGAAAGATATCTAGGTTGGATGCTTTACCGAGAGCAACTCTCGGAAAAGGTGGCCATTACCGAGAGCCGAGAATCGACCCTCGATAACCACTGCTCTAATTTTTTTCTTTCTCTTTTTGTCTTTGTTTTGCACTATCTTTTTTGTATCTCATATTTCATATGATTTTACGACCAAAGTTTATAAATTCCATGACTTTTGATGAATTATTTCAAAACTCGACTTTAAAGAGTGTAAAGTAATAAACATGAGCAGAAGCAGTTGTTGACCGTGGCCTACCCCCTCTCTCGGTGCCGGTCAACTTCCTAGACCGCCGGGGCCACCGGATAGCCCATGCATATACATGCGATGGCCTTCTTTGAGAGCACAAGAAGTTTCGAGGCCAACGGAGCAACAGGGCCCGCACTTCCTGCACAAACCGGACACATTCCCTCTCGATACCCATGGACTATCTCGAAGAATGGGCCTAGACTTGGTCTGTCATCTCGCGATGACATGCACTAACACGGAGAAGCAGTTATACACCGTGGACTACACCTTCTCGGTGCCGAATAATGCCCTAGACCGCCGGGGCCACCGGATGGGTGCTCGATATAGAGACCGCCCGATGGGGGGGAGGGCACCCCTACATGCGTGTGGCCCATGCATATGCATGCAGGGGTGGTGTGCTATTTGAATAAGCAACACACGTCCTTGACGTGACACGTGCCTCACAAACCACACACACGGGCGAGAACGTCGAGGACCGGCTGCGTCCGTCCCCGAGACAGAATCTTCGGTGGGTGATCCCGTGACAGAAGGAGCCTAGACTTGGTCTGTCAACTCGCGATGACATGCACTAATACGGAGAAGCAGTTATTCACCGTGGACTACACCCTCTCGGTGCCGAATAACGCCCTAGACCGCCGGGGCCACCGGATGGTGCTCGATATGGAGACCGCCCGAAGGGGGGGAGGGCACCCCTACATGCGCGTGGCCCATGCATATGCATGCAGGGGTGGTGTGCTATTTGAATAAGCAACGCACGTCCTTGACGTGGCACGTGCCTCACAAACCACACACACGGGCGGGAACGTCGAGGACCGGCTGCGTTCGTCCCCGAGACAGAGTCGTCGGTGGGCGATCCCGTGACAGAACGAGCCTAGACTTGGTCTGTCATCTCGCGATGACATGCACTAACACGAAGAAGTAGTTATTCCCCGTGGCCTACCCCCTCTAGGTGCCGAGCAACGGCCTAGACCGCCGGGGCCACCGGAGGGGTGCCGGTCTCTAGAACATGACGAGGCCCATCCGAAGAAGAAAACACAAGACGGTAATTATGATGTGCTAAGGTTGTTTGCCAAGCATGAAAGAAAAGAACAACAAAAAAGTATAATACATATTATCGAGAATGAACAAGAAGGAAATTTATCTAGGTTAGATGCTTTACCGAGAGCAACTCTCGGAAAAGGTGGCCATTACCGAGAGCCGAGAATCGACCCTCGATAACCACTGCTCTAATTTTTTTTCCTTCTCTTTTTGTCTTTGTTTTGCACTATCTTTTTTGTATCTCATATTTCATATGATTTTACGACCAAAGTTTATAAATTCCATGACTTTTGATGAATTATTTCAAAACTCGACTTTAAAGAGTGTAAAGTAATAAACATGAGCAGAAGCAGTTGTTGACCGTGGCCTACCCCCTCTCTCGGTGCCGGTCAACTTCCTAGACCGCCGGGGCCACCGGATAGCCCATGCATATACATGCGATGGCCTTCTTTGAGAGCACAAGAAGTTTCGAGGCCAACGGAGCAACAGGGCCCGCACTTCCTGCACAAACCGGACACATTCCCTCTCGATACCCATGGACTATCTCGAAGAACGGGCCTAGACTTGGTCTGTCATCTCGCGATGACATGCACTAACACGGAGAAGCAGTTATACACCGTGGACTACACCCTCTCGGTGCCGAATAATGCCCTAGACCGCCGGGGCCACCGGATGGGTGCTCGATATAGAGACCGCCCGATGGGGGGGAGGGCACCCCTACATGCGTGTGGCCCATGCATATGCATGCAGGGGTGGTGTGCTATTTGAATAAGCAACACACGTCCTTGACGTGACACGTGCCTCACAAACCACACACACGGGCGAGAACGTCGAGGACCGGCTGCGTCCGTCCCCGAGACAGAATCTTCGGTGGGTGATCCCGTGACAGAAGGAGCCTAGACTTGGTCTGTCAACTCGCGATGACATGCACTAATACGGAGAAGCAGTTATTCACCGTGGACTACACCCTCTCGGTGCCGAATAACGCCCTAGACCGCCGGGGCCACCGGATGGGTGCTCGATATGGAGACCGCCCGAAGGGGGGGAGGGCACCCCTACATGCGCGTGGCCCATGCATATGCATGCAGGGGTGGTGTGCTATTTGAATAAGCAACGCACGTCCTTGACGTGGCACGTGCCTCACAAACCACACACACGGGCGGGAACGTCGAGGACCGGCTGCGTTCGTCCCCGAGACAGAGTCGTCGGTGGGCGATCCCGTGACAGAACGGGCCTAGACTTGGTCTGTCATCTCGCGATGACATGCACTAACACGAAGAAGTAGTTATTCCCCGTGGCCTACCCCCTCTAGGTGCCGAGCAACGGCCTAGACCGCCGGGGCCACCGGAGGGGTGCCGGTCTCTAGAACATGACGAGGCCCATCCGAAGAAGAAAACACAAGACGGTAATTATGATGTGCTAAGGTTGTTTGCCAAGCATGAAAGAAAAGAACAACAAAAAAGTATAATACATATTATCGAGAATGAAAAAGAAGGAAAGATATCTAGGTTAGATGCTTTACCGAGAGCAACTCTCGGAAAAGGTGGCCATTACCGAGAGCCGAGAATCGACCCTCGATAACCACTGCTCTAATTTTTTTTCCTTCTCTTTTTGTCTTTGTTTTGCACTATCTTTTTTGTATCTCATATTTCATATGATTTTACGACCAAAGTTTATAAATTCCATGACTTTTGATGAATTATTTCAAAACTCGACTTTAAAGAGTGTAAAGTAATAAACATGAGCAGAAGCAGTTGTTGACCGTGGCCTACCCCCTCTCTCGGTGCCGGTCAACTTTCTAGACCGGCACCGAGAGAGAACTTTAAAGAGTGTAAAGTAATAAACATGAGAAGAAGCAGTTGTTGACCGTGGCCTACCCCCTCTCTTGGTGCCGGTCAACTTCCTAGACCGCCCGGGCCACCGGATAGCCCATGCATATACATGCGATGGCCTTCTTTGAGAGCACAAGAAGTTTCGAGGCCAACGGAGCAACAGGACCCGCACTTCCTGCACAAACCGGACACATTCCCTCTCGATACCCATAGACTATCTCGAAGAACGGCCCTAGACTTGGTCTCTCATCTCGCGATGACATGCACTAACACGGAGAAGCAGTTATTCACCGTGGACTACACCCTCTTGGTGCCGAATAATGCCATAGACCGCCAGGGCCACCAGATGGGTGCTCGATATAGAGACCGCCCGAGGAGGGGGGGGGAGGGCACCCCTACATGCGTGTGGCCCATGCATATGCATGCAGGGGTGGTGTGCTATTTGAATAAGCAACGCACGTCCTTGACGTGACATGTGCCTCACAAACCACACACACGGGCGGGAACGTCGAGGACCGGCTGCGTCCGTCCCCGAGACAGAATCTTCGGTGGGTGATCCCGTGACAGAACGAGCCTAGACTTGGTCTGTCAACTCGCGATCACATGCACTAACACGGAGAAGCAGTTATTCGCCATGGACTACACCCTCTCGGTGCCGAATAACGCCCTAGACCGTTGGGGCCACCGGATGGGTGCTCGATATGGAGACCGCCCGAGGGGGGGAGGGCACCCCTACATGCGCGTGGCCCATGCATATGCATGCAGGGGTGGTGTGCTATTTGAATAAGCAACGCACGTCCTTGACGTGGCACGTGCCTCACAAACCACACACACGGGCGGGAACGTCGAGGACCGGCTGCGTTCGTCCCCGAGACAGAGTCTTCGGTGGGCAATCCCGTGATAGAACGGGCCTAGACTTGGTCTGTCATCTCGCGATAACATGCACTAACACGAAGAAGCAGTTATCCCCCATGGCCTACCCCCTCTAGGTGCCGAACAACGCCCTAGACCGCCGGGGCCACCGGAGGGGTGCCGGTCTCTAGAACCGGACGAGGCCCATCCGAAGAAGAAAACACAAGAAGGTAATTATGATGTGCTAAGGTTGTTTGCCAAGCATGAAAGAAAACAACAACAAAAAAGTATAATACATATTATCGAGAATGAACAAGAAGGAAAGATATCTAGGTTAGATACTTTACCGAGAGCTATTCTCGGAAAAGGTGGCCATTACCGAGAGCCGAGAATCGACCCTCGGTAACCACTGCTCTAATTTTTTCCCTTCTCTTTTTGTCTTTGTATTGCACTATCTTTTTTATATCTCATATTTCATATGCTTTTACGACCAAAGTTTATAAATCCCATCACTTTTGATGAATTATTTCAAAACTCGACTTTAAAAAGTGTAAAGTAATAAACATGAGAAGAAGCAGTTGTTGACCATGGCCTACCCCCTCTCTCGGTGCCGGTCAACTTTCTAGACCGGCACCGAGAGAGAACTTTAAAGAGTGTAAAGTAATAAACATGAGAAGAAGCAGTTGTTTACCGTGGCCTACCCCCTCTCTCGGTGCCGGTCAACTTCCTAGACCGCCGGGGCCACCGGATAGCCCATGCATAGCCCATGCATATACATGCGATGGCCTTCTTTGAGAGCACAAGAAGTTTCGAGGCCAACGGAGCAACAGGACCCGCACTTCCTGCACAAACCGGACACATTCCCTCTCGATACCCATAGACTATCTGGAAGAACGGCCCTAGACTTGGTCTCTCATCTCGCGATGACATGCACTAACACGGAGAAGCAGTTATTCACCGTGGACTACACCCTCTCGGTGCCGAATAATGCCCTAGACCGCCAGGGCCACGGGATGGGTGCTCGATATAGAGACCGCCCGAGGGGGGGAGGGCACCCCTACATGCGTGTGGCCCATGCATATGCATGCAGGGGTGGTGTGCTATTTGAATAAGCAACGCACGTCGTTGACGTGACACGTGCCTTACAAACCACACACACGGGCGGGAACGTTGAGGACCGGCTGCGTCCGTCCCCGAGACAGAATCTTCGGTGGGTGATCCCGTGACAGAACGAGCCTAGACTTGGTCTATCAACTCGCGATGACATGCACTAACACGGAGAAGCAGTTATTCACCGTGGACTACACCCTCTCGGTGCCGAATAACGCCCTAGACCGCCGGGCCCACCGGATGGGTGCTCGGTATGGAGACCGCCTGAGGGGGGGGGAGGGCACCCCTACATGCGCGTGGACCATGTATATGCATGCAGGGGTGGAGTCTATTTGAATAAGCAACGCACGTCCTTGACGTGGCACGTGCCTCACAAACCACACACACGGGCGGGAACGTCGAGGACCGGCTGCATTCGTCCCCAAGACAGAGTCGTCGGTGGGCGATCCCGTGACAGAACGGGCCTAGACTTGGTCCGTCATCTCGAGATGACATGCACTAACACGAAGAAGTAGTTATTCCCCGTGGCCTACCCACTCTAGGTGCCGAACAACGCCCTAGACCGCCGGGGCCATCGGATGCGTGCTCGATATGGAGACCGCCCGAGGGGGGGGGGGAGGGCACCCCTACATGCACGTGGCCCATGCATATGCATGCAGTGGTGGTGTGCTATTTGAATAAGCAATGCACGTCCTTGACGTGGCACGTGCCTCACAAACCACAACGGGCCAGACTTGGCCTGTCATCTCGCGATGACATGCACTAACACGAAGAAGCAGTTATTCCCCGTGGCCTACCCCCTCTAGGTGCCGAACAACGCCCTAGACCGCCGGGGCCACCGGAGCAACATGACCAGCACTTCCTGCACAAAACGGACACGTTCCGACACCATTAATAAAAAAACACCGGCACCCACCATTAAGAAGAAGGCCTATCACTTTGAATGTTCTCTGCTCGAGACAGGTGAACATTCAAAGTGATAGTCCATCTCCTTGACAAGAGTGTAATGGATACCGAAGCTTACTGCATGTGGACTATCCCACTATTTAAATAGGTTTTGTTGCTTGTCTCTAGGCGAGGTGGGACTAAACTTTGATGGTGCCCTTATCATTACCGAGAGCTACTCTCGGCACCTGCTAATTTACCGAGAGCCTAGAGTCGACCCTCGGTAACCACTTCTCTACCGAGAGTGCTCTCAGCATAACTGCAACAACCAAGTGCCTTCAGCTCCCAGCGCATGCCTCTTTGCCGAGTGCCGCCCTCGGTAAAATTTTGTTCCCAGTTCTGTTCATACTGTTTTTTGCTCGAGTTGGTGCAGCAAAAACATTTATACAATACTCAAACTTGCATTTCAAGTCACACAGGTTAACAACAAACTCACATAAGCATTAATCCATAAATAGTTCACACAAGCTTCATTTCAAATCACAAAGTAGCTCTTTAGTACAAGTGCCTACTTACTAATTAAACAACAAAGTGGTCTGCATGCATGCACCATATGATAAAAAGCAACACCACAATTATGACAAACTGAAAGAGAATTATGAAGTTCTTCAACCCACTGAACCAGCTAAGCCGTGTCTGGCTTGCACCATTGCATAATTCTGTTTTTCTCTTTTGCTTAAGCAAATACTGATTGTAATGATACTCTGCCGTCTCTCTGTTGTTGAATGAGGCGAAGGAGTTGCCTTCATAATGAAGTATTTGTTCATTGCATTCCGACCATGAATTGTAGACTCCTGGACATCGTCCTCTGTACACCACATACCACTTCATCTACAAAAGTAAAAGAAATAAGGCACATCATACATAATCAACATAAGCATTCATCACTCATACAATCAAAAGCATCGCAAGTGGCCATCCTAGTCCATATCAGCAGGTACATAACTATACCACTAAATCAACGTCAAACTATCTAGGTGACTACTCCGAGGTGTAGTCGGTGAAACCAGTGATCGTCGAGTCAGAGCACGTGGGGGCATCCCCCACAGTGGAGGACCAAGCATCGTCGGGAATGATGGTCAGTGGACTCAATGGCTCCTTGCGTGGTGGAGCCTTGCCCTCCTTAGCTGGGGGATTCTTCTTGGCCAGATCCACAAAAAACTTCATTAGGATCAGCTATGGGTTCTTGTCAGACACTCTCGCTGGTGGTGGTATATATGGTGGACACTCTCTCACGGGTATTTCAACTTTCGGTGATGGTTGAGCTGGGTGAGCCCCTCGTGCGTTATCAAGATATAACATGAGGAGCTCACACAGATCAACTGTCATCGCTCAAAAGTTGATTTTTCTTCCTCCAAGAACAACTCTCATCAACACTCTCTCACGTATATACGATGGACACTCTCGCTGGTGGTGGTATATATGGTGGACACTCTCTCATGGGTATTTCAACTTTTGATGATGGTTCAGCTGGGTGAGCCCCTCGCGCGTTATCAAGATATAACATGAGGAGCTCACACAAATCAACCGTCATCGCTCAAAAGTTGATTTTTCTTCCTCCAAGAACAACTCTCATCGACACTATCTCACGTATCTCATCGGTCACATCCACACATAGCATCCATGCATACAACATTATCAACAATTATCTAAAAAAAAATGTATCTACATGGCATCCATCCATCTATCAATCCATCCATCTATCTATGCACCCATCTATCAATCCATCCATCTATCTATGCATCCATCTATCTATGCATCCATCTATCAATCCATCCATCTATCTATGCATCCATCTATCAATCCATCCATCTATCTATGCATCCATCTATCAATCCATCCATCTATACACACATGGAGAGGAGGAGGGGGGGCTCACCGGAGCGAGGAGCTCGGTGTGGTGTGGGGGGCGGCGGTGGAGGGGGCACCGGTTGGTGGAGGGGCGCCGGTCGATGGGGAGCAGAGGAGGAGGGGCGCCTGTCGGTGGGGAGCTGAGAGAAGAAACAACAGGGGGGAAATATGCTTAAGTAGTCGACGTCACATTTGTCGAGTGCTTGTCAGTGCGGCCCTCGGAAAAGAAATCAACTCTAGATCTAGGTTAGACGATTTACCGAGAGCAGCTCTCGGAAAATACGTCCCCCTAGATCTAGGTTAGATGCTTTACCGAGAGTCACACTCGGAAAAAGTAGACATTCCCGAGGGCCGATAGTCGACCCTCGTTAAGTACTGCTCTAATATTTTTTCCCTTCTCATTTTTTCTTTGTTTTGCACTATCTTTTTTGTATCTCATATTTCATATGCTTTTACAACCAAAGTTTATAAATTCCATGACTTTTGATGATTTTTTTCAAAACTCAACTTTAAAGAGTGTAAAGTATAAAACATGAGAAGAAGCAGTTGTTGACCGTGGGGGGGGGGGTAGCAATGCCACCGGAGCATCGCACTGGGCCCTCATACATGCCGTACGGTGTGGTGGCATGTCCAAAGAGGCGGCACGCGTCTCCGGGGTGTGGCCCCCCTCACGGACGGCGATGACACAGTAGTAGACGTTCTGCGGTAACAATGCGGCGTGAATATTATTAAATACTCGGAGCGCGATAAAATCGTGAGTTTTTTACACGACGTGGACACATGTGCTATAGGACTGATGGTAATTTTCATAGTTTTTGGTGATGGAGAAGTATCTGAACACTTCCCTTTCCGCGGATTGCTCTTCGTGTATCTACGACTGTGGCCGGCGGCCTCCGGGGGCTAGCACATGCCGCCAAATCTTGCGTAGGCGGTCTCTCACAAGTCTGGAAGTGTTGTGGCGGTTGCAAACGCCCGGCCCGCGTCTCCGGGGTGTGCCCCCCTCACGGACGGCGCCGCCGCCGGCACCTGGAGGGGGGAAACGGACGCGTCGGGTCTACACGGATGGGGTCTTGCTATGGCTTTAGCCCAGATGTTGCTCCAAAGTGTTCCGATGGGCTGACCTAACGCAACCGGGTGGAGAATTCCACTAGTCAAAGCCCGTCCGTACAAAGTCAACGGGCTAGATCCCGTGGTCAAACGCTATAGGGTTAGGCGGGACGGGGGCCCTGGGGGTAGCAATGCCACTGGAGCATCACACCGGGCCCTCATACATGCCGTACGGTGTGGTGACATGTCCGAAGAGGCGGCACGCGTCTCCGGGGTGTGGCCCCCCTCACGGACGGCGATGACACAGTAGTAGACGTTCTGCGGTAACGATGCGGCGTGAATATTATTAAATACTCGGAGCGCGATAAAATCATGAGTTTTTTACACGACATGGGCACATGTGCTATAGGACTGATGGTAATTTTCATAGTTTTTGGTGATGGAGAAGTATCTGAACACTTCCCTTTCCGCGGATTGCTCTTCGCGTGTCTACGAGTGTGGCCGACGGCCTCCGGGGGCTAGCACATGCCGCCAAATCTTGCGTAGGCGGTCTCTCACAAGTCTGGAAGTGTTGTGGCGGTTGCAAACGCCCGGCCCGCGTCTCCGGGGTGTGCCCCCCCTCACGGACGGCGCCGCCGCCGGCACCTGGAGGGCACCCCTACATGCGTGTCCTACATGCGCGTGGGTGCTCGATATGGAGACTGTGACACCCAAAATTTTTGACCTTGTTTTATTCATTAAAAATGTTGCCAGGAAATAAAACTTTTCCATTTTTGTCAAGATTTACACTTTGTGATTTTTGGATTTTTGCCTCTAAGTGGAAAAAACCTTCAGAGAGTATTGTTGGACTTGAATACTCTCTATAATAAAACAATTCTTTATCAGTGGATTTAAATTTGCAAGATTTGTTTTCTCAGAGCTTTATTCCTCTAAAATGATTTCTTTTGAATTTGGAGCCTGTTTTGCACTACAACCATTTGACAAATGCATTTAAAATTTCCACCAAAATTTGGGGATGTCATGTGATGTTTCCACATCACTTTTATGCAAAAATACCTTTTGGCCATTGGAGATTTTGAGCTCTACACCAACTTTTCCAATCTGGTCCACTAGGCACTTTTGCACTACAACCCATTTAAATATTTCTTTAAAAATCCTTCCAAGTGTTTGGAGATGTCAGTGGATGCATACAATTCAACTTTATACCAAAACCCAGTGATGTTATTTGAAAATTTTGAGTGAATCACCCTCTTTTGCATTCTGGTCCAATTTGGTGATTTGTACTGCAACCTTATTTTATTTTGCTCTAGTAACCCTGAGCTTTTTCCTACTTGTAGCCCTCCCTTCAAAACCCTTAAGTCCAGAAGAGTGGACTCATTGGAGGTTTTGAAGTGCATGCAATAAACCCTTTTTCTTTCTGTCCAAAACTGGAGTTTTGCAAAACTTGCACTAACAAGTTTCTGGTTTTGCCCATATGATCTTGCCACCATCTTCTGCACCTAAAGAGACCTTGATCTGGAGATTTTGGCCACTCCAAGAGTTGCCTAAGTGCACTTGGCATTCTGTCGAACACTTGGTGTGCACAGTCTGTTTTGGCATGAGTTCTTTGTTTGCACTGTGATCTTGTTCCAATGATCCAGCAACCATGTCCACTGAACTCCTAGCTGTCTCTATCCTAGTCCTGTTAATTGCCAGCTCCACCCTCGCGCTCTAGACTGCCCTGGCATTTCGCCGAGCAGGTCCCGTGCGTGCTCTGGGCGCGCCCAGAGCGCACGTTTTGCACGCGCGCGCACTGAGCCGCCGCGCCGCACTGCCACACTCGACGCGACCCGTCCCTGGCCCCTGCTCCACCGCTGAACCGCGCACTAGCTCGCCTCCTCTCCACGCCATCTCTGGCGCCCTGCAGCGGATCGACCCGTAGTGGCCATCTTCCTCGTCTCAGGCCAGTTCGGCCGTCGCCGAACTCCGGTGCAATACATCGCAGCCAGCCACTCTCTCGCCCAACCAGCGCCACCAGTAGTTTCCCCTGGTCCTTGCGGAGCTGCCCAACTACCAACCTCGGTCGGAGGCAACCGGAGCCCTAAAACCACTTCACCACCGTAGCCCCGTCCGCCGCGGAGCTCGCCGCCGGCGATTTCTTCCCCCTCCGACGACCCAGTGACCACCTAGAGGACCACCTCGGTCTGGCCGGTCCATCCCCGCCCTCAGATGCCCTCTAGCAGCCGCCGTTCGTCGCCGACGATCGCCGGAGTCCCGCTCCCGTCGGGCAGAGAAGAGGAGGGAGAGGGAAGAATGGTCAAACCTGACCAGTGGGCCCTCTGGACCCACTGTCAGTGACCCACGCGCCGTCTTCTCTGTTTTAAGTGAAGGCGCATAAGTCCCGAGTACGTCTCCTCTGCTGCGAAAGCGTATTTCCCCTCGAAACGTTTTCTTTTCTGGTTTTATTTAAAAAACAGAGATTTGACCAGACTTTGACTGACTATAACTTTTAAACTAAAACTCCAAATGAGTTGATTCTTTTTCCTACCTCTCCCAAATTCCACCTAGTTTATTTTAAGATTTATTTCAAAAATATTTGAGACAACTTTTTGTAGTGTGTTTGAAATATTTGTTATTTGGATATTTCTCAAAATAGGATTTTGGAGGAAAGGGAGAGCTTTCAAAAAGTGCATCCTTTGCATACTCTTGAAGGCAAGCATTTCTGAACTCTGGCATAATATTTTGTTGTGGTGTTTTGATGCGATTACAACACCGTTTGGCTTGGAGTATGCGTTATCTTTATGTAACGTTAAAGTTTCGTGCATGAGTACACTTTGGAGTTGTTTTGTGGTCAGCAATGAATACGCTAGTGTTTTGGATCATCCTCGTGAGCTCCTCATGCATACCGGAAGGAAGCCGGAAAAGTCGTGGTCTTGGGTAGACACGAGCTTGTCCTTAGTCCCTCGTCGAGACGAGTATGTCCGGTATGGCATGGTAAGGCTTGATGAGTGGTGATTTATTCCACTAATGGTAATATTGTTGGAGGATACTTGGACCACCTGAGTCGGTCGTAGGTCGAGTCTTGATCAGTAGTTTCCCTATTTGTTGGTACCACCACTTGTCCCTGTCGCAGACGGGGTATGGTTCAGTAAGTTGTCAACCCCTTACCAAGGCACACACCTTACAGAGAGGCCATAGTGGAAGATACCGGAGGCCTCCGGTAGGCATGCCACTTGGTCCGGGGGCATGGGTGTTTCCGGTTGGGACCGAGAGGGGGACACCCCTTAGAGCGCGCGAATATAAATTTGATCCCATGCTACGTCGAGGTTGTAGCCTCCCCACTTAGAGTTTTGCTTGGCAGGTGTCGTGGGTGATTCCAGACACCGGTGAGTTAAGCTGGTGTGTGCAGGTCGGGCGTGTTTTCAATTAAAAGGCCGTAGGCGGAATTAGTCCCGATGGGCTAAATAAATCCGTTACTCGTGGGTAAAGAGTACACCCTCTGCAGAGGTCATACCTTTTGGATAGCCATGCTCATGAGTGAGGACCATAGTCTGAGTTGAATCTAGTAACGGTATTCGGATAGAGAACGATTTAACTAGAACTTAGTAACGGTTTTCGGATGGAGACACGGCTAACTGGATCATAGTAACGGCATTCGGATGGAGAACGAATCAGTTAGAACTCAGTGACGGTCTTCGGATGGAGAAACGGCTGGACTAGATTTTTGTTTATGACCTGTGACATCTGGGGATCGTGTTTTAATTTTGTTATTATTGTGGACTAACCATTTACGTCATGTATTTTATTGAGTATCCCTGGGATGGTTCTACCTCCTGGATACTCACTGTGATTATTCTTTTAGAAGCCCTTTATGTGGTGTCGCTTAGACGCCCGACTGCGGCATGCTTGTTGTTTATTTATCTTTTATAAGCCCTTTATGTGGTGTCGCTCAGACGCCCGACTGCGGCATGCTTGTTGTTTATTTATCTTTTATAAGCCCTTTATGTGGTGTCGCTCAGACGCCCGACTGCGGCATGGTTACGCTTGCATTTTCCTCTCGAGGAGTCATTCAGACACTCGCTTGGCCCTCAGTATTTTACTTTGGGATTTCGGGAGGACTACTGCCCGATTTCTCTTTTGTTTCCCCATGTATCATTATCTCTATGTCTAATTGCACTTGTTAATCTGTTCTCATGCATCGTATTTTCATTTGTTACATTTTATGTTCGAACTACCTTGCGAGTACTTTCATAGTACTCACCCACGTACTGCATGTTCATATCATCTCTGCATGCGAGCAACGCAGACTTTCGTGGCAGACGTTGTGATCATAATTATTTCGGAGCATGATTGTCCCTTATTATATTATACCCGTGTTCTTAATGTTTGCGAGTACATTCAAATGTACTCACTGGCTTGTCCCTGGCTATTGTCTTGGCCAGATTTCTTGCTTGGAGATAAGCATCGCGATGACGGCCCCGGTACTTGCGCAGCGACGATAGCAGCCATGCGAAGATAGGAGTTATCCTGGTCAGCTGTGCTTGTGGGAAATGGAGTCCCATAGACGCAGATGTATCAAACCGCTTCCGCCCTCAACCATTAGAAACCAAATGTTGTACTCCTAGGCCACAATGGTCTTGTACTACATATTTTTGTACCTTGCTTGGAATTCTTGTATCAAGTTGGTGTCTCACCAGCTAACAGTAATCCTGGGGCTGATGAGCACAAAGACCGTTTTTCTGGGAAATTATTATCCCAAAAATCCGGTCGTGACAGACTTGGTATCAGAGCCAGGCTGACCATTGGCTAATCCTATCTTAGCCAGGCCAATAAACCTAGGTTAACCCAACCACCAGACCTTAGCCTAACGCCGGTCAAGCTTCCCGCGTAAGATAGCTCCACAGTGACCCGACGCCTTTCGGCGGACGGTGCCCAACCTATCAGCCTAACCCGTCGATCACGCGCCAGTGACCGACACCCAACCCATCTCTATCGCAAGCGTGCGGAGGAAGACTCCGTCCCCTTTCCCTATAAGAAGGGCACGCTAGCCTCAACACAGCACAGCACAGCCTCTTTCCCCCAAAACCAAGCCACGATGCCTGGTCCCATTGTTCACAATGAGACCACCGCAACCAACCTTGGAGGTTTTGTGACCGTACTCGCAAACCTCACCCGCCGTGCCTATGCGTTAGAAGAGCCTCCTGAGTATGTTGTGTACCAGGGACCCATGTACGGTGAGAGCCGTCAGTACTGGGCCACTGTGCACATCTACGGTAGGGGTCTGTCGCCAGAACGCCCTACAGGTTCACCGGAAGGACAACTTCCTTTGAGCCACAAGCCATCCAACTGGCAGCCCGAGAAGCTATAGTTCAACTCCGGCACTTGTCACCCAGAGTTAACTGTCGCTCGTTCTACTACTACCCAGTCGTGACGGGTATGGTAGGCCGCCCCAGGTTGCCAACGGAGACCACGAGACAGATCCTGCACTCTTGCATCTGGTATGCTATGTGAGCGCACCAGAGCAACTGTTCGATCAGGTCACCCTTGATCTGATCGCAGCTCGTGGAGAACTGGTTCGCCGAGCCCCGGCGAGAAGAGACGCGGAGCCCGACACCGACAACCCAGTCGTGCTGTTCGGACACCCGATCGACCCCTTGAGGTCTGCGCCAGCCCCCCACCAGAGTGCTTTGGTGACCCCAGAAGCACTTCATCGCCTTTTGGGAACCCATTCCAACGGGATTGTGGCCAACAACCCCCGCGATGGTCATCACCATTACCCCGACCCTGCAGCCCCTCAACCTCAACCAGCAGATCCCGACGGCGAAACCCATGTAGAAACCTCGGCATCCGCCAGGCCAGCCCACCTATGACATTAACGAAGTAGACTAAGTCGCTCGAGTTGTATCGAGCCTTAGTTTTCCTACACTTTGTAATGGTGTGGTCTTGTGTCGCTTTTATTTAATGTTGTCTGCTTGAACGCTCCTATTTTTGGAGTAGTAACTATGCATGTGTACGTTAGCGTACAGTTGCATTTTTAAATTTCGGGCGCAGCTAGCTAGACCAATCCCGACAGCACCCACAGTAATGCGTCACATTTATGTGATATATATACCTGTGGCTTTGACCCAAGTACAGGATCGGCAACCTGTCACCTTTTCCCCAGTGTTTAATCCCAGCCCCGGTGATATATAAAGGCCACTTCGTGACCTTGCCGAGTACCCCTCACCTTTGTGCACAGCACGCACAGCCATTCCTTTGCCATGCCGACCCCCAGTATTTATCTGAGAACCCCAGACGCAACCCCGGGCAGTTTTGTCAAATTATTGTGGGACTTTACCTACAGTACTATGAGTGCCACCCATCCACCCCAGTATGAGTTGCTCAAATCGAGGATCACCCCTTCCACCTCGAAATATTGGGCAGTGGTGCACATCCCTCCCGCATACCCAAACCAAGACCCAACGGAAGTCTCCTTCGTGGGGAAATCCATGCCGACTCCGCATATGGCCATAGAAGCTGCTGCGTACGAGGCGCTCACTCGTCTTCGTTTCGCGGTGCCCTATGCCAGCGAACGAGGATATTATTATTTTCCGAGTCGTGCAGCACCCGGAGAAGTTGCATCTTTTCCCGGTGGACGAATTGAGAGAGATCCAGTACTGGCCAACCTTGCCCAGTACGTTATCGCTCAGGAGCGTTTAACTCAGCGGGTAATGGGTTATCTCCAGAGCCTCGCTGATTTAAATCCTCGGATCGCGATTGGCAGACCTCTGAGGCCTGACCTGGAAGGGCGCCTTCATCGACTAGTCAACCCGCTTCCCCCGATAGAAGAGGAGTGTGCCCCGGTGCCAGAGGCGTTTTCTCAGGACGCTGTCTTCTTGCCGTTTTCCTTGTAAACGCCTCCGCTGTATTTATTACCCCAGTACTTGTATTTATGTGTTGCAGCATGTTCGTGGTTCCCAAATTTTGTGCGACGGATCCGATTTTCTTTAGTTCCTGTTATGTGAGCAGTTTTACTGCTGTTAGTTTTGTTTTAATTATTTTTTTCTCTCGCAACATGTTCTGATGAGATTTCTTTCCCCCGAGTCACTGCTGCGTATATATTTTCACGGCACAGATTTTTATTCGCGCAGCATCGTAACAACAGACTCACGGCAACAACCACTCAACCTCGAGCACTATTACAAAACCTTGAGCACATTTTTGCGCCTAACTAACTACACCCGAGGACTCCACAGTCTCAGTAAGAGAGATTTGTGAGTGATCATTCGGGCGCAAGCTGCCCCAGCACATCCGACGGCAGTCAGCCCTCGACGCCACACCTAATCCTCGTGATCGCCGCCACCGCGAAGAGCTAGCACTCGAGCGGCAGCATCACGACGATCATCCAGGATCATCGCGCACAGGAGCACGGAGAACCCCAGCAGCACCGCCAAACCTCCACACACCAGGACCACGTACCAGTCCGGCATTGCCTCCGCCATTAAAGCCTCGGCTCGAGTTCCTACTAGCAGCAATGGAGAAGATGGAAGGAGAAGTAGAAGCGAGGCCAGGTGTGAGGAAGAAGAGAGAGGAGCACCGCGAACGTTTTATAGCCCGAGATCGGTATACGGTGGGCGAGGTCCACCAGCGCCACTCGTCGCTCGACGCCGGTGTTCGGAGGCGAGTCCGCGAGCAATGCCGACAACGCACTGGACCGCGAGGTGAGTGCACGCTGCACCGGCAGCTAGCACGCCACGCACTACCACGGTACGGCCTCGATGCCCTACGAGCTAGGCATCGCCGGTGGAGGAAGTGTGGGAGAGCGCGCGAGAGAGAGGAGAGAGCCAGAGGTAGAAGAAGAGGCCGACAGTGGGCCCTGGGTCCACCTGTCAGCCAGAGAGAGCACTGTGCTCTCGGGTGCGGCCAGCGTATTTTAGTAATTTAGAATAATTCTAAATTACTGTACCCGCGTAGAGATATCTCTTTTTCCACGCTACGCCAGTGTACCACACTGTGGTTTTACACCACTTATTGCCCTCTCACTATAGCCACTTTGTTTTTGTGCAGTTGAATGATTTCTTCTGATAAAAACAGTTTTTGTTCAAAACAGCTTTTAACAAATCTCGAGGACGAGATTTTTCTTAAGGGGGTAGTGTTGTGACACCCAAAAATTTTGACCTTGTTTTATTCATTAAAAATGTTGCCAGGAAATAAAACTTTTCCATTTTTGTCAAGATTTACCCTTTGTGATTTTTGGATTTTTGCCTCTAAGTGGAAAAAACCTTCAGAGAGTATTGTTGGACTTGAATACTCTCTATAATAAAACAATTCTTTATCAGTGGATTTAAATTTGCAAGATTTGTTTTCTCAGAGCTTTATTCTTTTAAAATGATTTCTTTTGAATTTGGAGCCTGTTTTGCACTACAACCATTTGACAAATGCATTTAAAATTTCCACCAAAATTTGGGGATGTCATGTGATGTTTCCACATCACTTTTATGCAAAAATACCTTTTGGCCATTGGAGATTTTGAGCTCTACACCAACTTTTCCAATCTGGTCCAGTAGGCACTTTTGCACTACAACCCATTTAAATATTTCTTTAAAAATCCTTCCAAGTGTTTGGAGATGTCATTGGATGCATACAATTCAACTTTATACCAAAACCCAGTGATGTTATTTGAAAAATTTGAGTGAATCACCCTCTTTTGCATTCTGGTCCAATTTGGTGATTTGTACTGCAACCTTATTTTATTTTGCTCTAGTAACCCTGAGCTTTTTCCTACTTGTAGCCCTCCCTTCAAAACCCTTAAGTCCAGAAGAGTGGACTCATTGGAGGTTTTGAAGTGCATGCAATAAACCCTTTTTCTTTCTGTCCAAAACTGGAGTTTTGCAAAACTTGCACTAACAAGTTTCTGGTTTTGCCCATATGATCTTGCCACCATCTTCTGCACCTAAAGAGACCTTGATCTGGAGATTTTGGCCACTCCAAGAGTTGCCTAAGTGCACTTGGCATTCTGTCGAACACTTGGTGTGCACAGTCTGCTTTGGCATGAGTTCTTTGTTTGCACTGTGATCTTGCTCCAATGACCCAGCAACCATGTCCACTGAACTCCTAGCTGTCTCTATCCTAGTCCTGTTAATTGCCAGCTCCACCCTCGCGCTCTAGACTGCCCTGGCATTTCGCCGAGCAGGTCCCGTGCGTGCTCTGGGCGCGCCCAGAGTGCACGTTTTGCACGCGCGCGCACTGAGCCGCCGCGCCGCACTGCCGCACTCGACGCGACCCGTCCCTGGCCCCTGCTCCACCGCTGAACCGCGCACTAGCTCGCCTCCTCTCCACGCCATCTCTGGCGCCCTGCAGCGCCGCTGGCAGAGCCCTTGGCGGCACGCCGGCGTCGGCAGCGGCCTCTGCCATGTTCGGCACCGCCCAAACCACTCCAGCACGCCAGCTGCCCCTGTGAATAGCTCGATCTTATCCCAAAGCTCATCGGCACGCGCTCGTCGCCGCCACGTCGCCCTGCAGCTACAGCACGGCTGTCGCCGGCGATCTTATCCATGGCCGCCGCGGTCCAACCTCGAGTGCCTATTTAAGGGACCCCCGAGCTCGTTCAAGACCCCAGGAGACCTCAGACTTCTCCCCTAGTTCTCCCCTAGCAGTGGATCGACCCGTAGTGGCCATCTTCCTCGTCTCCGGCCAGTTCGGCCGTCGCCGAACTCCGGTGCAATACATCGCAGCCAGCCACTCTCTCGCCCAACCAGCGCCACCAGTAGTTTCCCCTGGTCCTTGCGGAGCTGCCCAACTACCCAACCTCGGTCGGAGGCCACCGGAGCCCTAAAACCACCTCACCACCGTAGCCCCCTCCGCCGCGGAGCTCGTCGCCGGCGATTTCTTCCCCCTCCGACGACCCAGCGACCACCTAGAGGACCGCCACGGTCTGGCCGGTCCATCCCCGCCCTCAGATGCCCTCGAGCAGCCGCCGTTCGTCGCCGACGATCGCCGGAGTCCCGCTCCCGTCGGGCAGAGAAGAGGTGGGAGAGGGAAGAACGGTCAAACCTGACCAGTGGGCCCTCTGGACCCACTGTCAGTGACCCACGCGCCGTATTCTCTGTTTTAAGTGAAGGCGTATAAGTCCCGAGTACGTCTCCTCTGCTGCGAAAGCGTATTTCCCCTCGAAACGTTTTCTTTTCTGGTTTTATTTAAAAAACAGAGATTTGACCAGACTTTGACTGACTATAACTTTTAAACTAAAACTCCAAATGAGTTGATTCTTTTTCCTACCTCTCCCAAATTCCACCTAATTTATTTTAAGATTTATTTCAAAAATATTTGAGACAACTTTTTGTACTGTGTTTGAAATATTTGTTATTTGGATATTTCTCAAAATAGGATTTTGGAGGAAAGGGAGAGCTTTCAAAAAGTGCATCCTTTGCATACTCTTGAAGGCAAGCATTTCTGAACTCTGGCATAATATTTTGTTGTGGTGTTCTGATGCGATTACAACACCGTTTGGCTTGGAGTATGCGTTATCTTTATGTAACGTTAAAGTTTCGTGCATGAGTACACTTTGGAGTTGTTTTGTGGTCAGCAATGAATACGCTAGTGTTTTGGATCATCCTCGTGAGCTCCTCATGCATACTGGAAGGAAGCCGGAAAAGTCGTGGTCTTGGGTAGACACGAGCTTGTCCTTAGTCCCTCGTCGAGACGAGTATGTCCGGTATGGCATGGTAAGGCTTGATGAGTGGTGATTTATTCCACTAATGGTAATATTGTTGGAGGATACTTGGACCACCTGAGTCGGTCGTAGGTCGAGTCTTGATCAGTAGTTTCCCTATTTGTTGGTACCACCACTTGTCCCTGTCGCAGACGGGGTATGGTTCAGTAAGTTGTCAACCCCTTACCAAGGCACACACCGTACAGAGAGGCCATAGTGGAAGATACCGGAGGCCTCCGGTAGGCATGCCACTTGGTCCGGGGGCATGGGTGTTTCCGGTTGGGACCGAGAGGGGGGACACCCCTTAGAGCGCGCGAATATAAATTTGATCCCATGCTACGTTGAGGTTGTAGCCTCCCCACTTAGAGTTTTGCTTGGCAGGTGTCGTGGGTGATTCCAGACACCGGTGAGTTAAGCTGGTGTGTGCAGGTCGGGCGTGTTTTCAATTAAAAGGCCGTAGGCGGAATTAGTCCCGATGGGCTAAATAAATCCGTTACTCGTGGGTAAAGAGTACACCCTCTGCAGAGGTCATACCTTTTGGATAGCCATGCTCATGAGTGAGGACCACAGTCTGAGTTGAATCTAGTAACGGTATTCGGATGGAGAACGATTTAACTAGAACTTAGTAACGGTTTTCGGATGGAGACACGGCTAACTGGATCATAGTAACGGCATTCGGATGGAGAACGAATCAGTTAGAACTCAGTGACGGTCTTCGGATGGAGAAACGGCTGGACTAGATTTTTGTTTATGACCTGTGACATCTGGGGATCGTGTTATAATTTTGTTATTATTGTGGACTAACCATTTACGTCATGTATTTTATTGAGTATCACTGGGATGGTTCTACCTCCTGGATACTCACTGTGATTATTCTTTTAGAAGCCCTTTATGTGGTGTCGCTCTTACGCCCGACTGCGGCATGCTTGTTGTTTATTTATCTTTTATAAGCCCTTTATGTGGTGTCGCTCAGACGCCCGACTGCGGCATGCTTGTTGTTTATTTATCTTTTATAAGCCCTTTATGTGGTGTCGCTCAGACGCCCGACTGCGGCATGGTTACTCTTGCATTTTCCTCTCGAGGAGTCATTCAGACACTCGCTTGGCCCTCAGTATTTTACTTTGGGATTTCGGGAGGACTACCGCCCGATTTCTCTTTTGTTTCCCCATGTATCATTATCTCTATGTCTGATTGCACTTGTTAATCTGTTCTCATGCATCGTATTTTCATTTGTTACATTTTATGTTCGAACTACCTTGCGAGTACTTTCATAGTACTCGCCCACGTACTGCATGTTCATATCATCTCTGCATGCGAGCAACGCAGACTTTCGTGGCAGACGTTGTGATCATAATTATTTCGGAGCATGATTGTCCCTTATTATATTATACCCGTGTTCTTAATGTTTGCGAGTACATTCAAAGATACTCACTGGCTTGTCCCTGGCTATTGTCTTGGCCAGATTTCTTGCTTGGATATAAGCATCGCGATGACGGCCCCGGTACTTGCGCAGCGACGATAGCAGCCATGCGAAGATAGGAGTTATCCTGGTCAGCTGTTCTTGTGGGAAATGGAGTCCCATAGACGCAGATGTATCAAACCGCTTCCGCCCTCAACCATTAGAAACCAAATGTTGTACTCCTAGGCCACAATGGTCTTGTACTACATATTTTTGTACCTTGCTTGGAATTCTTGTATCAAGTTGGTGTCTCACCAGCTAACAGTAATCCTGGGGCTGATGAGCACAAAGACCGTTTTTCTGGGAAATTATTATCCCAAAAATCCGGTCGTGACAGAGACCGCCCGAGGGGGGGGGAGGGCACCCCTACATGTGCGTGGACCATGCATATGCATGCAGGGGTGGTGTGCTATTTGAATAAGCAATGCACGTCCTTGACATGGCACGTGCCTCACAAACCACACACAGAGCGGGAACGTCGAGGACCGACTGCGTTCGTCCCCGAGACAGAGTCTTCGGTGGGCGATCCCGTGACAGAACGGGCCTAGACTTGGTCTGTCATCTCGCGATGACATGCACTAACACGAAGAAGCAGTTATTCCCCGTGGCCTACCCCCTCTAGGTGCCGAACAATGCCCTAGACCGCCGGGGCCACCGGAGGGGTGCCGGTCTCTAGAACCGGACGAGGCCCATCCGAAGAAGAAAACACAAGACGGTAATTAGGATGTGCTAAGGTTATTTGCCAAGCATGAAATAAAACAACAACAAAAAAGTATAGTACATATTATCGAGAATGAACAAGAAGGAAAGATATCTAGGTTAGATGCTTTACCGAGAGCAACTCTCGGAAAAGGTGGCCATTACCGAGAGCAGTTGTTGACCGTGGCCAACCCCCTCTCTCAGGGCCGGTCAACTTCCTAGACCGCCGGGGCCACCGGATAGCCCATGCATAGCCCATGCATATACATGCGATGGCCTTCTTTGAGAGCACAAGAAGTATCGAGGCCAACGGAGCAACAGGACCCGCACTTCCTGCACAAACCAGACACATTCCCTCTCGATACCCATAGACTATCTCGAAGAATGGGCCTAGACTTGGTCCGTCATCTCGCGATGACATGCACTAACACGGAGAAGCAGTTATTCACCGTGGAATACATCCTCTCGGTGCCGAATAATGCCCTAGACCCCCAGGGCCACCGGATGGGTGCTCGATATAGAGACCGACCGAGGGGGGGGGGGAGGGCACCCCTACATGCGTGTGGCCCATGCATATGCATCCAGGGGTGGTGTGCTATTTGAATAAGCAACGCACGTCCTTGACGTGACACGTGCCTCACAAACCACACACACGGGCGGGAACGTCGAGGACCGGCTGCGTCTGTCCCCGAGACAGAATCTTCGGTGGGTGATCCCGTGACAGAACGAGCCTAGACTTGGTCTGTCAACTCGCGATGACATGCACTAACACGGAGAAGCAGTTATTCACCGTGGACTACACCCTCTCGGTGCCGAATAACGCCCTAGACCGCCGGGGCCACCGGATGGGTGCTCGATATGGAGACCGCCCGAGGGGGGGGGAGGGCACCCCTACATGCGCGTGGCCCATGCACTAACACGGAGAAGCACTTATTCACCGTGGAATCCACCCTCTCGGTGCCGAATAATGCCCTAGACCGCCAGGGCCACCGGATGGGTGCTCGATATAGAGACCGACCGAGGGGGGGAGGGCACCCCTACATGCGTGTGGCCCATGCATATGCATCCAGGGGTGGTGTGCTATTTGAATAAGCAACGCACGTCCTTGACGTGACACATGCCTCACAAACCACACACACGGGCGGGAACGTCGAGGACCGGCTGCGTCTGTCCCCGAGACAGAATCTTCGGTGGGTGATCCCATGACAGAACGAGCCTAGACTTGGTCTGTCAACTCACGATGACATGCACTAACACGGAGAAGCTGTTATTCACCGTGGACTACACCCTCTCGGTGCCGAATAACACCCTAGACCGCCGGGGCCACCGGATGGGTGCTCGATATGGAGACCGCCCGAGGGGGGGAGAGCACCCCTACATGCGCGTGGCCCATGCATATGCATGCAGGGGTGGTGTGCTATTTGAATAAGCAACGCACGTCCTTGATGTGGCACGTGCCTCACAAACCACACACACGGGCGGGAACGTCGAGGACCGGTTGCGTTCGTCCGCGAGACAGAGTCTTCGGTGGGCGATCCCGTGACAGAACGGGCCTAGACTTGGTCTGTCATCTCGCGATGACATGCACTAACACGAAGAAGCAGTTATTCCCCGTGGCCTACCCACTCTAGGTGCCGATCAACGCCCTAGACCGCCGGGGCCACCGGATGGGTGCTCGATATGGAGACCGCCCGAGGGGGGGGGGGCGGAGGGCACCCCTACATGCGCGTGGCCCATGCATATGCATGCAGGGGTGGTGTGCTATTTGAATAAGCAACGCACGTCCTTGACGTGGCACGTGCCTCACAAACCACAACGGGCCTAGACTTGGCCTGTCATCTCGCGATGACATGCACTAACACGAAGAAGCAGTTATTCCCCGTGGCCTACCCCTCTAGGTGCCGAACAACACCCTAGACCGCCGGGGCCACCAGAGCAACATGACCAGTACTTCCTGCACAAAACGGACACGTTCTGACACCATTAATAAAAAAACACTGGCATCCACCATTAAGAAGAAGGCCTATCACTTTGAATGTTCTCTGGTCGAGACAGGTGAACATTCAAAGTGATAGTCCATCTCCTTAACAAGAGTGTAATGGATACTGAAGCTTACTGCATGTGGACTATCCCACTATTTAAATAGGTTTTGTTGCTTGTCTCTAGGCGAGGTGGGACTAAACTTTGATGGTGCCCTTATCATTACCGAGAGCAGCTCTCGGAAAATACATCCCCTAGATCTAGGTTAGATGCTTTACTGAGAGTCACACTCGGAAAAAGTAGATATTCTCGAGGGCCGATAGTCGACCCTCGGTAAGTACTGCTCTAATATTATTTTCCCTTCTCATTTTGTCTTTGTTTTGCACTATCTTTTTTGTATCTCATATTTCATATGCTTTTACGACCAAAGTTTATAAATTCCATGACTTTTGATGATTTTTTTTTCAAAACTCAACTTTAAAGAGTGTAAAGTATAAAACATGAGAAGAAGCATTTGTTGACCGTGGGGGGTAGCAATGCCACTGGAGCATCGCACCGGGCCCTCATACATGCCGTACGGTGTGGTGGCATGTCCAAAGAGGCGGCACGCGTCTCCGGGGTGTGGCCCCCCTCACGGACGGCGATGACACAGTAGTAGACGTTCTGCGGTAACGATGCGGCGTGAATATTATTAAATACACGGAGCGCGATAAAATCATGAGTTTTTTACACGACGTGGGCACATGTGCTATAGGACTGATGGTAATTTTCATAGTTTTTGGTGATGGAGAAGTATCTGAACACTTCCCTTTCCGCGGATTGCTCTTCGTGTATCTACGACTGTGGCCGGCGGCCTCCGGGGGCTAGCACATGCCGCCAAATCTTGCGTAGGCGGTCTCTCACAAGTCTGGAAGTGTTGTGGAGGTTGCAAACGCCCGGCCCACGTCTCCGGGGTGTGCCCCCCTCACGGACGGCGCCGTCGCCGTCACCTGGAGGGGGGAAACGGACGCGTCGGGTCTACACAGATGGGGTCTTGCTGTGGCTTTGGCCCAGATGTTGCTCCAAAGTGTTCCGATGGGCTGACCTAACACAACCGGGTGGAGAGTTCCACTGGTCAAAGCCCGTCCGTGCAAAGTCAAAGGGCTAGATCCCGTGGTCAAACGCTACAGGGTTAGGCGGGACAGGGGCCCTGGGGGGGGGGGTAGCAATGCCACTGGAGCATCGCAGCGGGCCCTCGTACATGCCGTACGGTGTGGTGGCATGTCCGAAGAGGCGGCACGCGTCTCCGGGGTGTGCCCCCCCTCACGGACGGCGATGACACAGTAGTAGACGTTCTGCGGTAACGATGCGGCGTGAATATTATTAAATACTCGGAGCGCGATAAAATCATGAGTTTTTTACACGACGTGGGCACATGTGCTATAGGACTGATGGTAATTTTTCATAATTTGTGGTGATGGAGAAGTATCTGATAAACTTCACTCTCCGCGGATTGCTCTTCGCGTGTCTACGACTGTGGCCGGCAGCCTCCGGGGGCTAGCACATGCTGCCAAATCTTGCGTAGGCGGTCTCTCACAAGTCTGGAAGTGTTGTGGCGGTTGCAAACGCCCGGCCCGCGTCACCGGGGTGTGCCCCCCTCATGGACGGCGCCGCCGTCGGCACCCGGAGGGGGGAAACGGACGCGTCGGGTCTACACGGATGGGGTCTTGTTGTGGCTTTGGCCCGGATTTTGCTCCAAAGTGTTCCGATGGGTTGACCTAACACAACCGGGTGGAGAGTTCCACTGGTCAAAGCCCGTCCGTGCAAAGTCAAAGGGCTAGATCCCGTGGTCAAATGCTACAGGGTTAGGCGGGACGGGGGCCCGGGGGGGGGGGGGGTAGCAATGCCATCGGAACATCGCACCGGGCCCTCATACATGCCGTACGGTGTGGTGGCATGTCCGAAGAGGCCGCATGCGTCTCCGGGGTGTGGCCCCCCTCATGGACGACGATGACACAGTAGTAGATGTTCTGCGATAATGATGCGGTGTGAATATTATTAAATACTCGGAGCGCGATAAAATCATGAGTTTTTTACACGACGTGGGCACAAGTGTTATAGGACTGATGGTAATTTTTCATAATTTTTGGTGATGGAGAAGTATCTGATAAACTACCCTCTTCGCGGATTGCTCTTCGCGTGTCTACGACTGTGGCCGGCGGCCTCCGGGGGCTAGCACATGCCGACAAATCTTGCGTAGGCGGCCTCTCACAAGTCTGGAAGTGTTGTGGTGGTTGCAAATGCCCGACACGCGTCTCCGGGGTGTGCCACCCTCACAGACGGTGCCGCCGCCGGCACCTGGAGGGGGGAAACGGACGCGTCGGGTCTACACGGATGGGGTCTTGCTGTGGCTTTGGCCCGGATGTTGCTCCAAAGTGTTCCTATGGGCTGACCTAACACAACCGGGTGGAGAGTTCCACTGGTCAAAGCCCGTCCGTGCAAAGTCAAAGGGCTAGATCCCATGGTCAAACGCTACAGGGTTAGGCGGGACGGGGGCCCTCGGGGGGAAGCAATGCCACTGGAGCATCGCATCGGGCCCTCATACATGCCGTACGGTGTGGTGGCATGTTCGAAGAGGCGACACGTGTCTCCGGGGTGTGGCCCCCCTCACGGACGGCGATGACACAGTAGTAGACTTGGTCTACACGGATGGGATCTTGCTGTGGCTTTGGCCTAGACTTGGTCTGTCATCTTGCGATGACATGCACTAACACGGAGAAGCAGTTATTCACCGTGGACTACACCCTCTCAGTGCCGATCAACGCCCTAGACTGTCGGGGCCACCGGAGGGGTGCCGGTCCCTAGAACCGGGCGAGGCCCATCATTTGAAAAAGAAAACACAAGACGGTAATTATGATGTGCTAAGGTTGTTTGCCAAGCATGGAAGAAAACAAAAAAAAAAGTATAATACATATTATGGAGAATGCACAAGAAGGATGCTTTACCGAGAGTTCCTCTCGGAAAATGCGGCCATTGCCGAGTGCTGCTGGACGACCCTCGGTAAATTCTGTTGTGCGGCTCTCGGAAAAGCCCCCGAGATCTAGGTTAAGACTTTTACCGAGTGTCGTTAGAAGTTGGCTCTCGGAAATGTTTCCCGCGGGGACTTATGCAAAATTTCCCCCTCGCGCGCGCTCACTCCTCTCTTCTCTCTCTGTCTCTCTCGCCCCCGCACCCTCTGTCCGCCGCCGCCCCTTAGTGCTGCCTCCCCATCCGGCGAGCTCTGCCGCCGCCGCCACCGGGAGTGCCTCCCCCGACCCCTCCACCTCCACCTCCACCGAGCCCCCACCGCCACCTCCACCGAGCTCGTCCACCGCCACCATCTCGGCCAAACTTCACCGAGCACCACCGGCGCGGCATCCCCTCCATTGAGCTCTACCTCGTCCGGCATCCACCTCCCCCGCCGCCCCCCTGCCCCGTTGGTGAGTCCCTACTCAATCTATTTTTTTAAATAAAAGGGGTTCCCCCTCTCCATTACAACAAAAGGTGTATATATATGCATAGTGAATAATGTGTGTGAGTGTGTGCTTTGTATGTGTGTGTGTCAGTGAGTGATGTTGGTGTATGTGTGCATATATAATGAATGGTTTTTTTATATTTAGGTGTGTATATATGTGCATATATAATGAATGGTGTATGTGAGTGTGTGTGTGGGAGAGGGGTGCTATTGATGTGTGTGTGTGTCTGCATGTGCGAGTGAGTGTGTGATGTGTGTGTATGGATATGTAAGTGTGTTTGTGTGTGGGGGGTGTGTGAGTGAGTGTTTCATGCAGGACATATGATGTTTGTGTGTTTGACATATGATTGACATAACTTCATTCTTTCATGCAGGACATGCATCTATTTTGACAATAGAGAGAGTGAATTCCGTTGCAGGCTTCAAGGGTAATCTCTTCCCGTTCATGTGTAGGTTTTCATTATTTGTAGATCACCTAAATAGTTGCATAACCTAGGTGTCTCTAGTTCGGAAGGGTTGTATCTATAAATATGCAAGTCTTTGCATATTTATAACCTCAACTCTTTCGAATTGTCCACGTTTTCCATGGACAACCCGAGGATGTGTAGGCGGGTCATTTTCATGATGTACTTAGATCCGAGACAGAATTTCGACAGTGTCTCCTTGTTGTTCTCTAGATACACATCCTCTTGGCTTATTGCTGAGACGTGTATTTGGAGAACAGCGGGGAGGTGCTGCCGAAATTTTGTCTCGGGTCGGAGTACGTCATGAAAGCGGACCCAGCCTACACATTCTCGGGTGGGATTAGGACCTATCTTTACCTATTACATAGCTCAGTGCATGTCGTAAAACTTGATGGAACCACTTGTTACATAAAAAAATTATGTGTGTGTTTCACTTTATATCAGAGGATGGAAGAACGTGAGTGGATGTACACCGGACATCCCTGCATGGAGGGTATGACCCCTTCAATGCCCCAAAGGAAGGAAATTCTCCAATGGATTGTGAACAACTTGTACTTCCCTGATGGATATGCAGCTAATATCATGAGGGGAGTGAATATGGCTACAAAGTGAATAGGAGGCCTCAAGAGTCATGACTACCATGTATGGCTTGAGCGGATAATGCCTGTGATGATTCGAGGGTATGTCAGAGAGGATATTTGGCGAGTGCTGGCAGAGTTGAGCTACTTCTTCCGTCAGCTTTGTGCCAAAGAACTAGATTATGAAGTGGTTGCAAAGTTGGAGGAACAAGCACCTGAGTTGCTATGCAAGTTAGAGATGATATTTCCGCCAGGTTTTGTTTAATCCGATGCAACATATGATCTTACATCTCGCGTATGAGGCTAGAATGGGAGGACCTGTGCAGTTCCGATGGCAGTATGCACCTGAACGGGAGTTCAAGCATCTTCGTGGGAAATGTAAGAATAAAGCCCGCATTGAAGCCTCCATAGCCGAGGCATACCTGAACGAGGAGGTGGCCACGACCATGACAAAGTACTATCATGACAGTATTCAGACTAGGTTAAATCCAGCTCCTCGTTACAATGAAGAACCCACCAGTAATGTTTCCGACCTTAGCCTCTTCGAAGGCCAAGGTGGCAAAGCAAGTGGACCGAAGCCCAAGAACTTTTCGCCTACTGAGTGGTCGACTATTATGATCTATGTCTTGACCAACATGGAAGAAGTGCAACCGTACATAAAGTAAGTGTAGAACACCTTTATTGCAAACTACTCACTAGTCTTGAGTTCTAACTCGAATTCTTCCGATTGCTAGGGAATTCCAGAACGAATTCTGGAAGCTACCACGGCCTCCTAGCGACGAAGAATCAGCAGACCTTCTTGAAGATACCAATGCTGATGGCGGTTTCATTTCTTGGTTCTCAAGAAAAGTAACTTTTCTAACTTTATGTTACTTCAAGTTGATCTTACTTGCCTGTAATGCTTCCACTAATGAACCAGACAATCTCCTATTAATCTTGTAGGCATATCAGGAGGTTGATATGGACGCCAAAGTGAGAGAAGTAGCCAAAGGTTTTGAATACGAGGCCAAGTCATTTAAGGCTTACGACATGAATGGGTATCGCTTCCACACTGATAAACACATGCGTGAGAGACCCAACCGAAGGTCAATAAATAGTGCGGTCTATTGTCTAGGGACAGATGGACGTCACTACTATGGAACCATCGAAGAAATTTATGAGTTGCAGTATTGTGGTTTACAAGGAGTGAAGCCCATCTTATTCAGATGCAGCTAGCTCAATCCTGAGAAAGTGAGACGAACCCCTAGTATTGGCTTTGTTGAAGTTGAACGAGCATCGAAATATGCAGGAAATGATGTCTATATTATGGCTCAACAGGCTACACAAGTGTTTTTTCTCCCATACGCGTGCACATCTACGGAATATATCCATCTCTTGAAGTGGGATGTCGTGTACAAGGTACCCCCGCGTATCAAGGTACCTACCCCAAACAAGGACAATTATCATATAAACCCTAACACATACGAGGGAGAGTTCTTTCAAGAAGCAGACACTCATGAAGACGAAGATGATGCAAAGGAAGATGATGGCGTGCATCACGAACATGATGCTATGGAACATGAGGCCATGGATGACATGGAAGTAGATAATGCAGAGGACGAATACGAGGATGTTTCTGACCCTCGAGATTTGGCATTACTTATCCGATGCCACATGGGGCTAGATGAGGATGAGGGCCCCCTGAAGACTTCGAGGATGAATGTATGAACGGGCGTGATAGCGATGATGAAAGCCCTGATCCAAATGTTGCACCTAATATTGACCCTTATTTTTAACAACTCCATGTAATCGTGTGAGAACTCTATGTATGTGTGTCACAACTCTATGTATTCGTGTGTGTAACAACTCTATGTATTCGTGTGTGCAACAACTCTATGTATTCGTGTGTGCAACAACTATGTATTTGTGTGTGTAACAACTATATGTATTATTGTGACAATTCCATTTATTCTTCATATGTGATATATTTATTGTATTTACATCAAGTTGTATCATCTGTACTAACTGGTTTGTTCTTCTTCGTATCAGGTGATTGAAACATGACAAGTAGCAAGAAGATTCCAAAGGAAAGTTTGAAAAAAGTGAATGATCTGTACAATGATCAACCTGCTCGACCGGTGAAAGCGGTGGCCGCTCCTTCATCGGTTGCCACAACCGCCAAGAAGGCCAAAGGATTGGCGGGTCTAGACACCCGTCCGGCAAAACGTGCGAAACAAGGTCGAGTACCACGCGGGGGACGAGTAGGAGGCGGACGAGGAGGGGGAGTAGGTGAGGCAGGAGGAGGAGGCGGACGAGGAGGGGGAGTAGGTGAGGCAGGAGGAGGAGGCGGACGAGGAGGCGGAAGAGGAGGGGGAGTAGGTGAGGCAGGAGGAGGAGGCGGACGAGGAGGCGGACGAGGAGGGGGAGTAGGTGAGGCAGGAGGAGGAGGCGGACGAGGAGGGGGAGTAGGTGAGGCAGGAGGAGGAGGCGGACGAGGAGGGGGAGTAGGTGAGGCAGGAGGAGGAGGCGGACGAGGAGGGGGAGTAGGTGAGGCAGGAGGAGGAGGTGGGCGAGGAGGGGGAGTAGGTGAGGCAGGAGGAGGAGGCGGACGAGGAGGCGGACGAGGAGGGGGAGTAGGTGAGGCAGGAGGAGGAGGCAGACGAGGAGGCGGACGAGGAGGGGGAGTATGTGAGGCAGGAGGAGGAGTACGTAAAGCAGCCCAGAGTAGAGCACCTCTTTCTTCTCCTCGACCCTCTGATGCAGTGCTTCACCGTGTTCAGGAGTAGGAAACAGAGGATGGGGATGAGGCGTGTGAGGAGGAGGACGAGGAGGATTTTGCGGAGGAGGTGGTGGAGGATGAGGAGGAGGAGGTGGTGGAGGACGACGCCGCCGAGAGGAGGCTGGTTGTTCGTCAGGTTTCTGAGGGTGGGGATGGACCCTCACGGGTGACAGAGCACCACGAGGTGAAAGGTTCGCCACAGAGCGGTTCGACTGTTAGCACTACTTCTGGGGGGAAAGTGTGGCTGTGTGGTCCTTCAAAGCTTCCAAGACGTCCATATGTGCATAGAGACGTGTTGATTAAACCAATGGGAGAGAAGTAAGTGGTTATCTCGACTCATCCCATATAAATTGTACCTTTTGTCATTTCCTCACATATAATATGACTTCACTCTTCGAAATGCAGAAGCTTAGTAAAAGGTGGTGAGAGGCGTCTGTCACGGTCGCCGAGTGGCATCATTGGGGGTCTTTGTAGGTTAAATTATCCTGGACTGGTAACTTTGCCGAACGGTATCATTGAGCCAGCTTGGTCATGGGATCACTACAAACTTGCACCGGATTTCCTGGATATGCGTCAGAGGGTTTATGATAACAGAGCCATGCGAGTGGTCAACGATTTCTGGGTAAGTCCTTTCAAACACCTAAATGTCAATACCAAAAGGTTTAAATTTGCCATAGTCATGATTTAACCCTTCTCACATGTATGCATGTTTGTAGGATTTCTATACATGCATTGAGGGTTAGAAGGATCGTGCAAATGTGGTGGTCGAGAATATTGCCAAGAAACTAGTCCACGACATGCACTATGAGGAGCGCATCCGATTAGTGGTCAAGTATCACGCGGACTATCTTAACCATAGGATTTCCAAACAAGAGGCTCGAGGGACGCATCTTTCACGGGATAATTACTTCAAGGCAAGTGACGATTGATGCTTGCTATTCCCTACATTACCGCCAAATTAGAATCCTTACTAAGATGTATTTGTTTAATTTACATGTGATTCCTCGGTGGTGCGCTGACAAACGTCCGTGCTGGGAGAAGATCGTCAAACAGTGGACAGATCCAGGGTGGCAGGATGAACACAAAGTAATATCTGAACGGCGTAAGTTGATGGGGGGTCGAGGACACCGTCAAGGCAACCTCACCATCCCAGGTGTCGTCTCAAAACATGTAGGCAACCACATAATTTTCATCATGTTCTCTTTCATTTGTGAGCATTCACTTGATTGTTTGGATCGCTTTCTTTTGCAGAAAGAAGACACTGGCAAGGATATCACTTACTTCGAGGCATGGACCATCAAACGTACCAAAGACGACAAGGACAAGGACCCTCTCCACCCGGAGAGGGACTGGATCAGCTCTAAAGCCCGGTCAGATGGAGAGAACTACAACAAAAAATTGAAGGAGACGTACGGGCCTGACGCTGATCCTCACGTGCTACCGTTTGACCCTCTTGTGGCCATTGCCGTGGCAGGTGGTAGACCGAATGGCCGGATGGCGGTTCACCTCGATTCTGTCATAACCTCCTCCCTTCCGAGAGTCAACACGCTCCGTGCTATGAGTACTGGCTCTACTCCTACCGTAGAGCATCACGTACCACATTCCATGAGCATTATTGAGGATATTCAGGTCAGTGCTTCTTCATTGATCCTTCATGGTCCTGCATATTTGCATTTCAACATGAATGACATTTGCATTGCCATATTGTAGACTCGACTGATTGACACCAAGAAAGAACGAGATGAAAACCGGGCCAAGCTGAAGGCACAAGATGATCTAGTGAAGTCTTTACAACATATGGTGGCCAATCTTTATTCCATGCAAGGCCAACCAGAGATGCCACCGACGCCAGAGTGGAACATTGTGAGTTTCGTTCAAACTATTTCTATCACCATTTTCGGCATTACCATATGCATTCATCTCACTATTGGGTCAATCGATCACAGCTCAACCCATCACAAGGGTCGAACAATGTTCCGGTAGTTCCACCTCAAGTTGGTGGAGTTGGGGCAGCAAAGGGATTAATGCCTTCTAATGTTGATGTTATCACTCCGGTTGATGGAGTTGGGGCAGCAAACGGAATGATGCCTTCTAATGTTGATGTTATCACTCCGATCTCCAAAATCGCGTGAACTTCATGTTATGTTATGTTAGAAACTCTTCCTTGTATGTTGAGAACTCTTGCATCTTGAGACTTGTAAACTTGTGGTAGTCGAGTGTCTGCACTACTATTTCACCTTTTATGCACTATTGCTTTTATGTGGAATGCTTTTCAGAATCATTGCTTCTTTTGTTCAATGATGCCTATATGTGACATGTTCTATGTGTGATGAACTATATGCTGCTGCTGTATATGTTTCGCTGCAGGAAAGAAACAGAAACAGGAAAAAAGGCTCCTGGGCACACCATTACCGAGGGTGGCTCTCGGTAATAACTGTGAAACTGGACCATAATGCACCCTTTACCAAGAGGCCTCTCGGTAAACATGTACCAACCAGTAGAACCTGACACATTTACCGAGAGGCCTCTCGGTAAAGGATAATGACCTGTGGTGCCCCCGACAACTTTACAGAGAGGGCTCTCGGTAAAGGGAAAAGGATTGCCGAGGGTGGCTCTCGGCAAAGTTGGACCTCGGCCTGCTCTCGTGGTCCCACATGTCAGGAGCTGACACGTGTCAGCCACCTACTGGGTGGCTTTGCCGAGAGGGGCTCTCGGCAAAGCTGGCCCTCGGCCTGTTCGCCTGGTCCCACATGTCAGGAGCTGACACGTGTCAGCCACCTACTGGGTGGCTTTGCCGAGAGTTGCTCTTGGCAAAGTTGGCCCTCGGCCTGTTCGCCTGGTCCCACATGTCAGCAGCTGACACGTGTCAGCCACCTACTGGCCCTCTTTGCCAAAAGTGGCAATCGGCAAAGAAGGCCCTCGGCCTATTCCCCTGGTCCCACGTGTCAGGAACCGCCGGCACCGTCTGCTATCCGTTAGCTACTTTATTTTGCCGAGTGGTACAGTTTGGCTCTCGGCCAAGCCTTTGCCGAGTGCCCATGTTCTGGCTCTCGGCAAACTCCTGTTTGCCGAAGAGGTGTACGCCGGGTGGCTTTCGCCGAGGGTGACACTCGTCAAAGGCTTTGCCGGCGGTTTTCGGCCCTTTGCCGAGGGTCCGTGGCACTCGGCATAGCCCAGAATTCCAGTAGTGACTACTGGTAGAGTAGTTTGTTTGGCCAGAATAATGAAATTTGAACGTACTAGTATGATACTGCGATCTTCGAGCGATTTGATCACTATTGTTTTTTCCGACTTGGACAATGGCAATAATCAACTTGTAAGGATTAATCTTCTCCATCGCAAAAAAAAAGATTAATCTTCTCTTTGTGGGAGGCCGGCAACAGACTACACCCATGATTTTCTTTTCATTCATAAACCCTAGTGGATGAGACGAAAGAATGAAAGGTACGGTTCACAATAAAACAGTGTAACTCGAGGGTACGACTCGCGGATTACACTGGTAGTAGCTAGTGGTATCCATACCAAATGCGTTCACATGTCCGATAATCTTCTATCCATGATGTAAGAGCATCTCCAACAGCCGCGCTAAACAAGCGCCGCGTCTCAAAATTGCCCATTTCAGCGCACGCACAATCGGTAGAGTGGCTCCAGCAGGCGTGAAAAAACCGCGCGCGCGGCATATCTAGTTCAGCGCGCGGGCCGAAACTCCATCGCGCGCCGCTTATTTGATGTGCCCGCTCCCGCGCGCTGGACTCTCGCGCGCTCTCTCGCAACTTCACCCCCCATCCAGCCGCGGCGGCGCCGCCGCCTGCGCCACCCGGCGACCATTCCGGCGCTTCCCCGGCCTATCCCCGCACCGCGGCGGCTTCCTCCACCCCGCTCTAGTCACCGCCGCCCCTCGCGCGCGGCCGTCCTCCGACGAACAGCGCCTGGGGGCTCGCTGCCGCTCGGCGCCCGCAAGGTGTTCGACAAAACGCCTGCAAGGTATGTATTGCTCAAACTTCATGAATTTGGTGCATGTTGATTGTAGTTTTTATAGCATAGTGTTGAACGTTGTAGATGAGTTCGTCGTATGATTCTTCTGAAGAAGAATTTGATATGGAAGAGGAGGAGGATCTTGCAATGATCCTAGTTATGCACATCAATAAAAACGAAGCACGGTGGTTCGGTTATGGGTCGGCAGAAAATTTGGAGGGATAGGATCGATGCCCACAACAGATTGATCAGGCATTATTTTGCGGAGAATCCCACATACCCCGAGTCGTATTTTCGTCGCCAGTTTAGGATAAGCACCGAGTTGTTCAGGCGCATTGCAGAGAAACTAGCTAGCCATGACCAGTTTTTTCAGCAAAGGAGGAATGCCGCCGGAGACCTCGGGCATAGCACCTTTCAGAAGGTGACAGCCGCTTTGCGTATGTTGGCATACGGTATCCCGGCTGATCTAGGTGATGATCGCTTGGCTATGGGTGAGACCCAAGCCATCATGTGTGTCAAGCGCTTCGCAGTCGGAATTGTGCAAGTGTTTGGCCAGGAGTATTTGAGATCTCCCAATGCTGAAGACGCCGCAAGGCTATTGGAGATGAACAAAGCTCGCGCTTCCCTGGTATGCTTGGCTCAATAGATTGCATGCATTGGAGTTGGAAGAATTGTCCAAAGGCATGGCATGGGCAATTCCAAGGTCAAAGAAAGGGTTCCACTATAATCCTTGAAGCGGTGGCCGATCAAGAGACTTGGATTTGGCATGCTTTCTTTGGAATGCCTGGATCTTTGA
This sequence comes from Aegilops tauschii subsp. strangulata, assembly GCF_002575655.3. Taxonomy (NCBI): domain Eukaryota; kingdom Viridiplantae; phylum Streptophyta; class Magnoliopsida; order Poales; family Poaceae; genus Aegilops; species Aegilops tauschii. The sequence goes on from NC_053040.3 coordinate 84,245,156, forward strand.
ATGACATCAACGTTGTCAGCCGGTCACCACTGATGAATAAGATTGCAAATGGTGATTTGCCACCGGTGCAGTTTGTAGAAAATGGTCGTACGTACAACTATGGATACTATCTTGCGGATGGCATCTACCCAAAGTGGCAAACATTTGTGAAGCCGTTAAAAAAAACGGAAGGTAAGAAAAATCTTGATTTTCACAATGCTCAGGCGGCGGCTAGAAAAGATGTGGAGAGAGCTTTTGGGATTTTGCAAGCCCAATTTACTATTGTGAGATGACCGGCTAGATTTTGGGATCAAAAGATGCTTTGGTACATCATGCACGCTTGTGTGATCATGCACAACATGATCATCGAGAATTAGCATGGCCAAGATGTAGACTACTCTCAGTATGAGCTCTTGGGACATCCCATGCGAGTGCAACGGAGGGCTGAAAGGGTGGCCCGTTTTATTGCCTCCTATCATGCCATCCGACGTCCCGCGGCGCATGATGGTCTTCAGAAGGATCTCATTGAGGAGTGGTGGGCTTGGAATGGGCGACAAAGAGCATCATGATTTGTGCGTTTGATGTTGTATTCTTGAACCATTTGTTGTATTGAACGATCAACTATTTGTTTGAGTTGTAATAACGAAATTCAACTATTTATTGTGTTGAATTATTTTGTTTGTGTTTGATCTTTTTGCTTGTGTTTGGTATGCATATGTTGTTTGTGCGAGTGTCGCGCGCGCTCCATTTTTGCACGCTGCTGGAGCTGCGCGCGCGCTGCATTTTAGCGCGGCTGCTGGACCAGCACTGCCCGCCGCGCCAAACCAGGCGATGGGCGCGCGCAAAGTAGTTTCTAAGGCGCGGCGCGTTGGGCGGCTGTTGGAGATGCTCAGCATCTTCAACAGCCGCCGAACGCGCGGCGCGCTAAAAAGTACTTTACAACGCGCCCATCGCCTGGAAAAGCACGGCGGGCAGCTCTGGCTCCAGCAGCCGAGCTATAATTTAGCGCGCGCTCGTAGCTCCAGCAGGCGCGCCAAAATGCAGCGCGCGCGCTATCGCACGAACATTGCATACATATTTTAATAAAAAAGCGATACATATTTCATCATAGATAATAAAAATGATACATAGATAGTTTACATAGTTCATAGCATAGATCGATAAACAATACATAGATAGATAAAATTACGGTGCAACTACATACGACGGTGCAACTAGATGAACTATGGTGCAATTACACCCTACTCCGAGTCGTCCTCGTCCTCATCCGGACTGGTGTTGTCTGAGGTATCGATCCACATGTTATCCCAACGAGGAACATTATCCCCAAAGATCGACACCTCACATGCTTCAACGATATCGCACTGCGATATCGCCAGGGCCTTCCGCCGACGCATGTCCAACCGCTCCGCGCGGCGCTTTGCTGTCCTTTCCGCCCAGAAGGCGTGCTCCGCCGCGACGTCCTCCGGGTGGCGCCGGCGCCACTCCGCCATGGCTCGACCGTCCTCCTCGGCGATAAGGAGACGGTTCTGCCGCCGACGGTGCTTTGCACGGTCCTGGTCCATGATAAGATGAGGCGGAGGGGCGACGGAATGCGCCTGCTCGCGCGTGAAGACCTCGCGGAAGTTCATCTGCGCCGACGGCCTCTCTAGGCGCCACGCCGCCGCGTCGTACGCGCAAGCGGCCTCGTGCGTGGTCCCGAACATGCCGAAGCCGAGCCGGACGTCGCCGGACCGGATCTCAGCGTAGTAGGTGCCGCTGGGGCGCTCACGTACGCCGCGGTAGCCAGAGGTGGCGCGGCGGCATGGTGGCGTGGTGGTAGCGTGGGCGAGGAAGCAGCGAGCAAGCAGCCGAGTGAGCGGGGAGAGCGCGCGTGGCAGTGTGGAGGCCGCGTGGCGAGCGCCGCAATTTATAGGCTTGCTCGAAGCGATGCGCCAAATCTAGCGCGCGAGCTGCCGCCTTTTCCCTCGCGCGCGCAATCGTTTCCCGCCGCCGCTGGAGCGCGCCAAAACGTCCCCCGCGCGCTGAAGTGAAAGTTTACCGCGCGCACGTCTCTTTTGGCGCCGCTGTTGGAGATGCTCTAAAGAGAGGCAAACACAGTACAAAAACGGAAATCTCATTTGCAGATTGCCCTCAAAAGGCGATATATCTATCCGGCGAGGGGCTTAGACGATAGATGGTCAGCCACTAGTAGAAAACAGGGCATTAGTCCCGGTTCGTAAGTGCCTTTATTTCCGGTTCTGCAACCGGGACTAAGCAATCGGGACTTAAGGCCCCCATTTTTAGTCCCGGTTGTGTTACGAACCAGGACTAAAGGAGCTTCACGTGGCCGCAGTGGGGCGCCCAGGTAGGAGGATCGGTAGTCCCGGTTGGTAACACCGACCGGGACTAAAAGGCAGCCACAGGTCAACCTCTGCAGAGCGCTGGGGTTGAGCTTTTTTTAAAGGAGGGGTTTAGGGTTTGGGAGGGTTTAGGGGTTTCATTCTGTGTTTCCCATTTTTGTGTGTTTACAATTCAATTCTTTTACATTTAGGGTTTTCATTTTTATTTTATGTTTTCCATTCAACTAGACGCTAGCTACTACATATAGCAATGAAGGAACCATTACACAACATCGTCATGAATATATATAGAGAAGTGATCTCTCCTTCTCCGTGCTGGGTCGAACAACAAGTTTTCATATATATATATATATATATATATATATATATATATATATATATATATATATATATATATATATATATATATATATATATATATATATATATATATATATATATATATATATTCGACGCTACTACATATAGTACACGTTCGTGCATATATGCAATATAACATGTCCTACGATCCCTAATATCTAATTACCAACATTCGCTACCAATTTCCGATGGTATACTCTGGTTTCAGCTATGACCTCTTCAAGGAAGAATCCCGTCAGTTCCTCTTGAATTGCTCGTATGCGATCCTTTGGTAGGAGTTCGTTCTGCTTACATTGGATCTAATTTAAAGAAGGGGGCAATATATATGAATGAAACTCAACACAATTGATGGTAACAAAATAAAATTGTGAATATTGTTTATGTACTTCAAGTTAGTCTAAACTTCTGGTCGTCTCATAGGTCGTTTGGCACATGAACTCGCAAATGTAGTATATACATAAATTATTGCCGTCTCCCTGCCTCGAGCACTTTATGAAAATAGAGTTCAATCAAAATAATAATCGAGCATGGTAATGGTATTGAAATTAGAATCAAAGAGATGCGCGGACCTAGCTAGTACTACTTACAGGGAGTTATTGAAATCGCAGCTCCTCTTTCCATTCACCCCTAGACTGCTTGGTGAACTCTTTCCAAACCCTGCCCGGCAAAGAAAATGAATAAATGAGTTATTAATTACTTGATATCAGGAAATGAACAAAAGTTGCCGATATAATGCGATAATGATTGAAATTACCTCTGGAGCATTTCTCTCATGTCTGCCCACATATCCATGTCTTTACGTTTCGAGTCCATGACAAGTACTCTTCCTGCGTCAAACTGAATGACTAGCAGAATAAAGTGGAACATGCGCATGCATAACTCATCAACTACACTTAACATCGAGTAAGCGAAACGGAATATGCACAAGACAGTAACACTCACTTAAAGTTGTAAGGAAATAGTATTTCCCTTTTGGTTTGTTGTTCAATTAATGCCCTTAGCAAGATCTTCTCTGCATCCTTGGCGTTCCATTGTACCATAGCTTCATGAATAATTTTTGGGTTAATGAACCCAATGTCCCAGATTTGTCCTCTTTTGCATTCGAGGATCTTCTTTCTGCATAATATAGTGAGGATAATTATACATGCAATGAATGAGCTGAGCTAGAGACTTAATTACAAAAGTCATACTTACAAACAATAACGACTAATGATAGATTTGTCGATGGCGTCTTGATTGTATAATTGAAATAGTTCTTCAAATTGAACGTAAATCTCCCCGTTTCCATTGTTGTAATGCTCATCTTTAACCCCCGCAATGATATAGTCATCCCCTTCCTTTGAGGCTTCCATGTACCACTGATGCAATCTTCGCATATTTGTTGATAGATGCGGGAGCTCCTCAGGTCTGACGAGAGGTTTCCATGCTCAAATCTCAAGGCTAACTCAGCCATGGGGGACTTTACCTCGTCCTCTAAGTAATCACCAAGAGTGAAACCAAGATCAGCGGCCGCTACCCCCAGATCATTAGCGATATCGGTAAACACCTTGAGCGGGGGGCACGATTTGTTTTTCTATTTGCCGAGCTGGGCAATTGTTTTCCCCCTTGCACTACTGCTACTTCACGACCACTGATGTTCTCCATATGACTTAACAATCGAGCGGGCATAGTCTGATAGTAGTGGAGGTGCAGGTGGTTTTGTAAGGTTTTTCTGACAGCGCTTCGCTTTTATCGGATCTATTTTCTCTTTTGGATCTGGACGGGTCGGTGCAAGCTGGCGTTTCACGTCGGTAACCATGAACTCCTTGGTTTCCTCCTCAGTCGTGTTGTATGGTAACTTGGCAGGAGCCTTCTTGATGCTACCTGCTCTGGATTTCTTCGCAGTTGTACTACTAGCCGCCGGAGCGGTGACGGATCTGTTCCGTTGGTGCTGAGGCGGCGGAGGAGGCGGAGTCAGCTGACGCGGCGGATTCTGCTGAGGGGCCTCCTCTGGCGGAGTGTGCTAACGCGACGGAGACAGCTGAGGCAACGGAGTGTGCTGACGCGGCAGAGACGGCTGAGGCAGCGGAGATAGAGCTATACTGTGAGGAGGCAGCGGAAGGGAGCACCAAAGAAGAAAACCGAGCCTCCTGCCAAAAAGAAGTTGGCTTACGAGTTGACTGAGGAGGAAACCAAAGAGGTCATGGATGCCAAAGTGAAGACCCATTTTGCACCGAAACCGCCCCCGCCGCCAAAGGAGAAAATACCTGAGAAAGTTGTACAACACTTTGTGGATCTTGCTAAACTGGCTGTGGAGAAATGGCGGTCAGACTATGAACGCTCTATTAGCAAGTCATATCATGCACAAAAAGATAAGGTGTCGAGCCTTACATGTGGTAATAAAAGTGGGATAATTGTTCCCCAGCTGGGACAACAGGCAGTGCAATCGACCCCCCCCCCCCGCTCAAGGTGAGTAATGATTTGGCGGTAACCGACACTGCAAGAGAGTTGGCTAGAGCGATGGGTATCACTGTTGAACAACTCCTAGGCATGGAGGAAATCCCCATGATGGATCCAAAGGATCTAGCATGGACATATGTCCCCGGGAACCCTCTGGTCAGGCCTGAGGAGGTCCCGCTTCTATCAACGCAAATGCATAGATTGCATGACTGGTACCTGAGAGAAATAAAGGTCGGGCGAGAGAGCTTCATGGTGAAAGTCAAGCTAGCACATTTCTTCCATGAAAAAGATGTGTGGATTGAGTTTCCAAATTTTTTTCAGTTATCCAATCAAGACGCACTCGACAAATCTCTCGTCAGTTGCTATTGTCTAAGTGATTTCTTTCTGTAATTTAAGTCTCTAGCTCAGCTCGTTCATTGCCTGTAATTATCCTCACTATACTCTTTTGTGTGGTATTATGCAGAATGAAGATTTTTGAATTGAAAAGAGATGCAGTCTAGGCATTGGGTTCATTGACCCAAATACCGTTTATGAAGATGTGTTAAATAAGTACCCAGAAGACACAGAGAAAAACTTGCTAATGTTTTTGAAGGAACTAAATGCCAAACCAGAAATAGTATTTCCTTACAACTTCAAGTGAGTGTTACTGCCTTGTACTACAAATTCTATTTTGCTTACTCGATGTTAAGTGTAGTTGATGAGTTATGCATGCCTGGTTATACAAACGTGTGTGCAGTTTCCACTGGATCCCGATAATCATTAGAGTTGACGCGGGAAAAGTTGAAGTACTAGACTCACTAGGTAAAGACCCTAAAGAACACCAACCTGCATTTGATGCTCGACAGGTAATTTCAATCATTATCGCACTATGTCGGCCTCTTTAGTTCATTTCCTGTTATCAAGTAATTAATTAATAACTTCTTTATTTATTTTCTTTGCCGGGCAGGGTTTGGAAAAAGTTCACCAAAGAGATGGTTGGTGCATGGGAACCAAAGCTAAAATGGGTGCGATCCAAGGTAATTAAGTAGTACTAGCTGCGCCCACACATCTCTTTAATTCTAGTTTCAATACCATTATGTATCTGATTGAATTCTATTCTCATCAAGTGCACGAGGCAGGAAAAGGGGAATGATATATGTGCATACTACGTTTGCAAGAACATTCGCATTATGACGTCCGAAAGGAGCACATCTGCAAGACAACTTTGGGTACATTTGCCAGAACACTATTCACAATTTTTATATCATGATCTAATATATATACACAAAACTAATATATTCATATTGATCTTCTTCTTTAAGGATGATGGAGATGCGGGATAAGCTCCTACCATAGGACCGCATACGAGCACTTTCAGAGGAAATTGCGGGATTTTTGCTTGACCAGGTCATAGCACCCGACGGAGAATACCATTTCACCTAATGCCTGCATGTAATGAACTGCAAATTGTAGGAGAAATTGTATATACCAAATTGTATATATATATATATGTGTGTGTGTGTGTGTGTGTGTGTGTGTTTGTATGCATGGTCGTACGAGAAATTCTATGATGTATGATTGGTTCTATGAGAAATTCTATTATATATGCATAACGTGTAGTAGCGTAAAAAATGTTTGAAATGAAAGAGAATTAAATGAAAAATAAAAAATGAAAAGGAAAAATAAACCCCTAAACCTTTAGTTCCAGGTTGATGTTATCAACCGGGACTAAAGGTACCCAGCCCCCGGTGCGTGCTGCCGGCACGTGGAAGGGATTTATGTTGGGAATCGTTGGATGGAAAACAAAAAAAATTATATGCACATGCAATGGTCTATCCATGGATATGCATAGCAATGAGGGGGAGAGTATGTCTACGTACCCTCGTAGACCGTAAGCAGAAGCATTTCACAACGCGGTTGATGTAGTCGAACTTTCTTCGCGCTCCAACCGATCTAGTACTGAACGCACGACACCTCCGCGTTCTGCACACGTTCAGCTCGGTGACGTCCTCCGCCTTCTTGATCCAGCAAGACGGCGAGGTAGTAAATGAGTTCCGACAGCTGATGGTGAAGTAATCTCCACAGGGCTTCGCCTAAGCACTACGAAAATATGACCGGGGGTGTAAAGGGTGGAGCGGGGCGCCGCACACGGCTAGGCAATTGTCTGTTGTGTGCTAGGCGCTCCCTCCCACATATATATAGGTGGGAGGGAGGGAGGAGCAGCCAAAGGAGGTGCCCAATTAGGAGGAATCCTACTTGGAGTCCCTCCCAAGCCGTGCCCCCCTGCCTTATATAGCTGCGGGGGAAAGGCAGGGGAGGGTGGCGCCCCCCCCCCCCACACACACCGTTCCTTTCTCCCATGAGAGGGAAAGGCAGGAGGGGCTAGCCCCCCCTTTCCATCCCTTAGGGCCTGCTGTCCAAAGAAGGGGCACAACAGGGGCTGGTCTATCCCCCCTATGGCCCATTAGGCCCATACACTTACTAGGGGTGTCCGGAACCCCTTCGGGTGACCCGATGACTACCCGGTGCACTCTGAAACACTTCTGGTGTCCGAATACCATCGTCCTATATATAAATCTTTACTTCTCAACCATTTCGAGACTCCTCGTCATGTCCATGATCTCATCTAGGACTCTGAACAAAATTCGGTCACCAAGTCATATAACACTATATCGTCAACGAACGTTAAGCGTGCGGACCCTACGGGTTCGAGAACTATGTAGACATGAGCGAGACACCTCTCCGATCAATAACCAATAGCGGAACCTGGATGCCCATATTGGCTCCTACTACTAAGATCTTTATCGGTCGAACCTTATGACAACATACGTAATTCCCTTTGTCCATCGGTATGTTACTTGCCTGAGATTCGATCCTCGATATCTATATACCTAGTTCAATATCGTTACCGGCAAGTCTCTTTACTTGTTCGGTAATACATCACCTCGTGACTAACTTCTTAGTCATTTTCTTGCAAGCTTATGATGTGTATTACCGAGAGTGCCTAGAGATACCTCTCTGATACTCGGAGTGACAAATCCTAATCTCGATCTATGCCAACTCAACAAACACCTTCGGAGATACCTGTAGAGCATCTTTATGATCACCCAGTTATGTTGTGACGTTTGATAGAACACCAGGTATTCCTCCGGTATCCGGGAGTTGCATAATCTCATAGTCGAAGGAATATGTATTTGACATGAAGAAAGCAGTAGCAATAAAACTAAACGATCATTATGCTAAGCTAACGGATGGGTCTTGTCCATCACATCATTCTCCTAATGATGTGATCCCGTTATCAAATGACAACACATGTCCATGGTTAGGAAACCTTAACCATCTTTGATCAACGAGCTAGTCTAGTATAAGCTTACTAGGGAGATGGTGTTTGTTTATGTATTCACACATGTATTTAAGTCTCCGATCAATACAATTCTAGCATGAATGATAAACCATTATCATGAATAAGGAAATATAAAATAACAACTTTATTATTGCCTCTAGGGCATATTTCCTTCAGTCTCCCACTTGCACTAGAGTCAATAATCTAGTTCACATCGCCATGTGATTAATACCCATAGTTCACATCTCCATGTCACTAACACCCAAAGAGTTTACTAGAGTCAATAATCTAGTTCACATCGCCATGTCATTAACACCCAAAGAGTACTAAGGTGTGATCCATTTTTTCTTGTGAGAGAGTTTAGTAAATGGGTCTGTCATATTCAGATCCATATGTATTTTGCAAATTTGTATGTCTACAATGCTTTGTATGGAGCTACTCTAGCTAATTGCTCCCACTTTCAATATGTTGTTGGTAAGCAGTATGACTATTATCGCCCACAATTCTTTGTGTTCTACTCGTGCATATAACATCTACGCATAGACCTGGCCCCCGAACAAACTTCGGTCATGAAATCACATAACTCATAATACAAATCGTCATCGAACGTTAAGCGTGCGGACCCTACGGGTTCGAGAACTATGTAGACATGACCGAGACACATCTCCAATCAATAACCAATAGCGGAACCTGGATGCTCATATTGGCTCCCACATATTCTACGAAGATCTTTATCGGTCAAACCGCATAACAACATACATTGTTCCCTTTGTCATCGGTATGTTACTTGCCCGAGATTTGATCATCGGTATCATCATACCTTAGTTCAGTCTCGTTACTGGCAAGTCTCTTTACTCGTTCCGTAATGCATCATCCCGTAACTAACTCATTAGTCAAATTGCTTGCAAGGCTTATAGTGATGAGCATTACCTAGAGGGCCTAGAGATACCTCTCCGATACACGGAGTGACAAATCCTAATCTTGATCTATGCCAACCCAAAAAAACACCTTCGGAGACACCTGTAGAGCATCTTTATAATCACCCAGTTATGTTGTGACGTTTGATAGCACACAAGGTGTTCCTCCGGTATTCGGGAGTTGCATAATCTCATAGTCAGAGGAACATGTATAAGTCATGAAGAAAGCAATAGCAATAAAACTAAACGATCATTATGCTAAGCTAACGGATGGGTCTTGTCCATCACATCATTCTCTAATGATGTGATCCCGTTCATCAAATGACAACACATGTCTATGGCTAGGAAACTTAACCATCTTTGATTAACGAGCTAGTCAAGGAGAGGCCTACTAGGGACACTTTGTTTGTCTATGTATTCACACATGTAATAAGTTTCCGGTTAATAAAATTCTAGCATGAATAATAATCATTTATCATGATATAAGGAAATATAAACAACAACTTTATTATTGCCTCTAGGGCATATTTCCTTCAGTCTCCCACTTGCACTAGAGTCAATAATCTAGATTACATAGTAATGATTCTAACACCCATGGAGTCTTGGTGCTGATCATGTTTTGCTCGTGGAAGAGGCTTAGTCAACGGGTCTACAATATTTAGATCCGTATGTATTTTGCAAACTTCTATGTCTCCCTCCTTGACTAGATCGCAGATGGAATTGAAGCGTTTCTTGATGTGCTTGGTTCTCTTGTGAAATCTGGATTCCTTCACCAAGGCAATTGCTCCAGTATTGTCACAAAAGATTTTCATTGGACCCGATGCACTAGGTATTACACCTAGATCGGATATGAACTCCTTCATCCAGACTCCTTCATTTGCTGCTTACGAAGCAGCTATGTACTCCGCTTCACACATAGATCCCGCCATGATGCTCTGCTTGGAACTGCACCAACTGACAGCTCCACCATTCAATATAAATACGTATCTGGTTTGCGAGTTAGAGGCATCCAGATCAGAGTCAAAACTTGCATCAACGTAACCATTTACGACGAGCTCTTTGTCTCCTCCATAAACGAGAAACATATCCTTAGTCCTTTTCAGGTATTTCAGGATGTTTTTGACCGCTGTCCAGTGATCCACTCCTGGATTACTTTTTACCTCCCTACTATACTTATAGCAAGGCACACATCAGGTCTGGTACACAGCACTGCATACATGATAGAACCTATGGCTAAGGCATAGGGAATGACTTTCATTTTCTCTCTATCTTCTGTAGTGGTCGGGCATTGAGTCTGACTCAACTTCACACCTTGTAACACAGGCAAGAACCCTTTCTTTGACTGATCCATTTTGAACTTCTTCAAAATTTTATCAAGGTATGTGCTTTGTGGAAGTCCAATTAAGCGTCTTGATCTATCTCTATAGATCTTGATGCCCAATATGTAAGCAGCTTCACAGAGGTCTTTCATTGAAAAATTCTTATTCAAGTATCCTTTTATGCTATTCAGAAATTCTGTATCATTTCCAATCAACAATATGTCATCCACATATAATATTAGAAATGCTACAGAGCTCCCACTCACTTTCTTGTAAATACAGGCTTCTCCAAAAGTCTGTATAAACCCATATGCTTTGATCACACTATCAAAGCGTATATTCCAACTCCAAGAGGCTTGCACCAGTCCATAAATGGATCGCTGGAGCTTGCACACTTTGTTAGCACCTTTAGGATCGACAAAACCTTCTGGTTGCATCATATACAACTCTTCTTTAAGAAATCCATTAAGGAATGCAGTTTTGACATCCATTTGCCAAATTTCATAATCATAAAATGCGGCAATTGCTAACATGATTTGGACAGACTTAAGCATCGCTACGGGTGAGAAGGTCTCATCGTAGTCAACTCCTTCAACTTGTCAAAAACCTTTCACAACAAGTCTAGCTTTGTAGACAGTAACATTACCATCAGCGTCAGTCTTCTTCTTGAAGATCCATTTATTCTCTATGGCTTGCCGATCATCGGACAAGTCAACCAAAGTCCACACTTTGTTCTCATACATGGATCCCATCTCAGATTTCATGGCTTCAAGCCATTTCGCGGAATCTGGGCTCATCATCGCTTCCTCATAGTTCGTAGGTTCATCATGGTCCAGTAACGTGGTGTCCAGAACATGATTACCGTACCACGCTGGTGCGGATCTTACTCTGGTTGACCTACGAGGTTCAGTAGTAACTTGATCTGAAGTTTCATGATCATTATCATTAGCTTCCTCACTGATTGGTGTAAAAATCACTGGAACTGATTTCTGTGATGAACTACTTTCCAATTCGGGAGAAGGTATCAAGTTCTACTTTCCTCCCACTCACTTCTTTCGAGAGAAAATCCTTCTCTAGAAAGGATCCATTCTTAGCAGCGAATATCTTGCCTTCGGATCTGTGATAGAAGGTGTACCCAATAGTCTCCTTTGGGTATCCTATGAAGACACATTTCTCCGATTAGGATTCGAGCTTATCAGGTTGAAGCTTTCTCACATAAGCATCGCAGCCCCAAACTTTAAGAAATGACAGCTTGGGTTTCTTGCTAAACCACAGTTCATATGGTGTCGTCTCAACGGACTTAGATGGTGGCCTATTTAACATGAATGCAACCGTCTCTAAAGCATAACCCCAAAATGATAGCGGTAAATCAGTAAGAGACATCATAGATCGCACCATATCCAATAAAGTACGGTTATGACGTTCGGACACACCATTACGTTGTGGTGTTCCAGGTGGCGTGAGTTGCGAAACTATTCCGCACTATTTCAAACGAAGACCAAACTCATAACTCAAATATTCACCTCCACGATCAGATCATAGAAACTTTATTTTCTTGTTACGATGATTTTCCACTTCACTCTGAAATTCTTTGAACTTTTCAAATGTTTCGGACTTATGTTTCATCAAGTAGACATACCCATATCTGATCAAATCATCCGTGAAGGTCAGAAAATAACGATACCCGCCGTGAGCCTCAACACTCATCGGACCGCATACATCAGTATGTATTATTTCCAATAAGTCAGTTGCTCGCTCCATTGTTCTGGAGAATGGAGTCTTAGTCGTCTTGCCCATGAGGCATGGTTCGCAAGCATCAAGTGATTCATAATCAAGTGATTCCAAAAGTTCATCAGCATGGAGTTTCTTCATGCGCTTTACACCAATATGACCTAAACGGCAGTGCCACAAATAAGTTCCACTATCATTATTAAACTTATATCTTTTGGCTTCAATACTATGAATATGTGTATCACTACTATCGAGATTCAACAAAAATAGACCACTCATCAAGGGTGCATGACTATAATAGATATTACTCATATAAAAAGAACAACCATTATTCTCTGATTTAAATGAATAACCGTCTCGCATCAAAGAAGATCCAGCTATAATGTTCATGCTTAACGCTGGCACCAAATAACAATTATTTGGGTCTAAAACTAATCCCGAAGGTAGATGTAGTGGTAGCATGCCGACGGCGATCACATCGACTTTGGAACCATTTCCCACGCGCATCGTCACCTTGTCCTTAGCCAATCTTCTCTTAATCCGTAGCCCCTGTTTCGAGTTGCAAATATGAGCAACAGAACCAGTATCAAATACCCAGGCGCTACTACGAGCATTAGTAAGGTACACATCAATAACATGTATATCAAATATACCTTTCACTTTGCCATCCTTCTTATCCGCCAAATACTTGGGACAGTTCTGCTTCCAGTAACCAGTCCCTTTGCAGTAGAAGCACTCAGTCTCAGGCTTAGGTCCAGACTTGGGCTTCTTCACTTGAGCAGCAGCTTGCTTGCCATTCTTCTTGAAGTTCCCCTTCTTCCCTTTGCCCTTTTTCTTGAAACTAGTGGTCTTGTTAACCATCAACACTTGATGCTCCTTCTTGATTTCTACCTCCGCAGCCTTTAGCATTGTGAAGAGCTTGGGAATTGTCTTATCCATCCCTTGCATATTATAGTTCATCACGAAGCTTTTATAGCTTGGTGGCAATGATTGAAGAACGCTGTCAATGACACTATCAATAGGAAGATTAACTCCCAGTTGAGTCAAGTGGTTGTGGTACCCAGACATTCTGAGTATATGTTCACTGACAGAACTATTCTACTCCATTTTGCAGCTGTAGAACTTATTGGAGACTTCATATCTCTCAATCCGGGCATTTGCTTGAAATATTAACTTCAACTCCTGGAACATCTCATATGCTCCATGACGTTCAAAACATCGTTGAAGTCCCGGTTCTAAGCCGTAAAGCATGGCACACTGAACTATCGAGTAGTCATCAGCTTTGCTCTGCCAAACGTTCATAACATCTGGAGTTTCTCCTGCAGCGAGTCTTGCACCTAGCGGTGCTTCCAGGACGTAATTCTTCTATGCAGCAATGAGGATAATCCTCAAGTTACAGAACCAGTCCGTGTAGTTGCTACCATCATCTTTCAACTTAGCTTTCTCTAGGAACGCATTAAAATTCAAAGGAATGGTAGCACGGGCCATTGATCTACAACAACATAGACATGCAAAATACTATTAGGTACTAAGTTCATGATAAATTAAAGTTCAATTAATCATATTACTTAAGAACTCCCACTTAGATAGACATCCCTCTAGTCATCTAAATGATCACGTGATCCAAATCAACTAAACCATGTCCGATCATCATGTGAGATGGAGTAGTTTTCAATGGTGAACATCACTATGTTGATCATATCTACTGTATGATTCACGCTCGACCTTTCGGTCTCAGTGTTCCGAGGCCATATCTGCATATGCTAGGCTCGTCAAGTTTAACCCGAGTATTCTGAGTGTGCAAAACTGGCTTGCACCCGTTGTATGTGAACGTAGAGCTTATCACACCCGATCATCATGCGGTGTCTCGGTACAACGAACTGTAGCAACGGTGCGTACTCAAGGAGAACACTTATACCTTGAAATTTAGTGAGAGATCATCTTATAATGGTACCGCCGTACTAAGCAAAATAAGATGCATAAAAGATAAACATCACATGCAATCAAAATAAGTGATATGATATGGCCATCATCATCTTGTGCCTTTGATCTCCATCTCCAAAGCACCGTCATGATCACCATCATCACCGGCTTGACACCTTGATCTCCATTGAAGCATCGTAGTCATCTCGCCAACTATTGCTTCTACGACTATCGCTACCGTTTAGTGAAGTAAAGCAATTACATGGCGATTGCATTTCATACAATAAAGCGACAACCATAAGGCTCCTGCCAGTTGCCGATAACTTTTACAAAACATGATCATCTCATACAAAAATTTATATATCATCACGTCTTTACCATATCACATCACAGCAACCCCTGCAAAAAAAAGTTAGACGTCCTCTACTTTGTTGTTGCAAGTTTTACGTGGCTGCTATGGGCTTCTAGTAAGAACCGCTCTTACCTATGCATCAAAACCACAACGATTTTTCATCAAGTGTGCTGTTTTAACCTTCAACAAGGACCGGACGTAGGCAAAATCGATTCAACTAAAGTTGGAGAAACAGACACCCGCTAGCCACCTGTGTGCAAAGCACGTCGGTAGAACCAGTCTCATTAACGCGGTCATGTAATGTCAGTCCGGGCCGCTTCATCCAACAATACCGCCGAATAAAAGTAAGACGTTGCTGGTAAGCAGTATGACTATTATCGCTCACAACTCTTTGTATTCTACTCGTGCATATAACATCTACGCATAGACTTGGCTCGGATGCCACTGTTGGGGAACGCAGTATTTCAAACATTTTACCTACGATCACGCAAGATCAATCTAGGAGATGCATGGCAATGAGCGGGGAGAGTGTGTCCACGTACCCTCGTAGACCGAAAGCGGAAGCGTTTAGTAACGCGGATGATGTAGTCGAACGTCTTTGCGATCCAACCGATCCAAGCACTGAACGTACGGCACCTCCATGTTCAGCACACGTTCAGCTCAATGACGTCCCTCGATCTCTTGATCCAGTTGAGATTGAGGGAGAGTTCCGTCAGCACGACGGCGTGGATACGGTGATGATGAAGTTACCAACGCATGGCTTCGCCTAAGCACTACGACGATATGACCGAGGTGTGTAACTGTGGAGGGGGGCACCGCACACGGTTAAGAGAAACTTGTGTGTTCTAGGGTGCCCCCTGCCCCCGTATATAAAGGAGGGGAGGGGGAGGCTGGCCGGTGATACGTCCATTTTGCATCATGCTTTTATATCGATATTTATTGCATTATGGGCTGTTATTACATGTTATGTCACAATACTTATGCCTATTCTTTATTATTTTACAAGGTTTACATGAAGATGGAGAATGCCGGCAGTTGGAATTCTGGCCTGGAAAAGGAGCAAATATTAGAGACCTATTCTGCACAGCTCCAAAAGTCCTGAAACTTCACGGAGGCAATTTTTGGAATTATTAAAAAATACTGGCGAAAGAATCAACCAGAGGGGGGCCACCCACCATCCACGAGGGTGGGGGCCGCGCCCTACCCCCTGGGCGCGCCCCACTGCCTCGTGGGCCCCCTGGCAGGCCTTCGGTGCCAATCTTTCTCTATATGAAGTCTTTCCCCCTGGAAAAAAATCAGAAGGAAGATTTCGGGACAAAGCGCCGCCGTCTCGAGGCGGAACCTGGGCAGAACCAATCTAGGGCTCCGGCGGAGCTGTTCTGCCGGGGAAACACCCCTCCGGGAGGGGGAAATCATCACCATCATCATCATCATCGATCCTCTCATCGGGAGGGGGTCAATCTCCATCAACATCTTCACCAGCACCATCTCATCTCAAACCCTAGTTCATCTCTTGTATCCAATCTTTGTCTCAAAACCTCAGATTGGTACCTGTGGGTTGCTAGTAGTGTTGATTACTCCTTGTAGTTGATGCTAGTTGGTTTATTTGGTGGAAGATCATATGTTCTGATCCTTTATGCATATTAAAACCCCTCTGATTATGAACATGAATATGATTTGTGAGTAGTTACGTTTGTTCCTGAGGACATGGGAGAAGTCTTGCTATAAGTAGTCATGTGAATTTGGTATTCGTTCGATATTTTGATGAGACGTATGTTGTCTTTCCTCTAGTGGTGTTATGTGAACGTCGACTACATGAAACTTCACCATTATTTGGGCCTAGAGGAAGGCATTGGGAAGTAATAAGTTGATGATGGGTTGCTAGAGTGACATAAGCTTAAACCCTAGTTTATGCGTTGCTTCGTAAGGGGCTGATTTGGATCCATATGTTTCATGCTATGGTTAGGTTTACCTTAATACTTCTTTTGTAGTTGCGGATGCTTGCAATAGAGGTTAATCATAAGTGAGATGCTTGTCCAACGAAGGGCAGTACCCAAGCACCGGTCCACCCACATATCAAATTATCAAAGTAACGAACGCGAATCATATGAGCGTGATGAAAACTAGCTTGACGATAATTCCCATGTGTCCTCGGGAGCGTTTTCCTTTATATAAGAGTTTGTCCAGGCTTGTCCTTTTCTACAAAAAGGATTGGGCCACCTTGCTGCACCTTATTTACTTTTATTACTTGTTACCCGTTACAAATTACCTTATCACAAAACTATCTGTTACCGATAATTTCAGTGCTTGCAGAGAATACCTTACCGAAAACCGCTTGTCATTTCCTTCTGCTCCTCGTTGGGTTCGAGACTCTTACTTATCAAAAGAACTACGATAGATCCCCTATACTTGTGGGTCATCAAGACTCTTTTCTGGGGCCGTTGGCGGGGAGTGAAGTGCCTTTGGTAAGTTCAATTTGGTAAGGAAAAATTTATATAGTGTGCTGAAATTTAATGTCACTTGTTACTATGGAAAGTAATCCTTTGAGGGGCTTGTTTGGGGTATCTTCACCCCGACCAGTAGAGCAAAGAGTTGCTCCTCAACCAACTGAACCTACTGAAAATGTTTACTTTGAAATTCCTTCGGGTATGATAGAGAAACTGCTAGCTAATCCTTTTACAGGAGATGGAAGATTGCATCCCGATTTGCACCTAATCTATGTGGATGAAGTTTGTGGATTATTTAAGCTTGCAGGTATGCCTGAGGATGTTATCAAGAAGAAGGCCTTCCCTTTATCTTTGAAGGGAAAGGCATTGACATGGTTTAGGCTATGTGATGATATGGGATCATGGAACTACAACCGATTGAAATTGGAATTTCATCAGAAGTTTTATCCTATGCATCTTGTTCATCGCGATCGTAATTATATATATAATTTTTGGCCTCGCGAAGGAGAAAGTATCGCTCAAGCTTGGGGCAGGCTTAAGTCAATGTTATATTCATGCCCCAATCATGAGCTCTCAAGAGAAATTATTATTCAAAAAATTTATGCTCGGCTTTCTCTCAATAATCGCTCCATGCTCGACACTTCTTGTACTGGTTCTTTTATGATGAAGGCTATTGAATTCAAATGGGATTTATTGGAAAGAATTAAACGCAACTCTGAAGATTGGGATCTCGATGAAGGGAAAGAGTCAGGTACAACACCTAAGTTTGATTGTGTTAAATCTTTTATGGATACCGATGTTCTCCGTGAATTTAGCACTAAATATGGACTTGACTCTGAGATAGTAGCTTCTTTCTGTGAATCATTTGCTACTCATGATGATCTCCCTAAGGAGAAGTGGTTTAAATATCATCCTCCCATTGAAGTAAAAATAGCTGAACCTATTAAAGTTGAAGAAAAGACTATCACTTATAATGTTGATCCTATTGTTCCTACCGCTTATATTGAGAAACCACCTTTTCCTGTTAGAATAAAGGATCATGCTAAAGCTTCAACAGTGGTTCGTAAGAGTAATACTAGAACACCTACACCCCCTGAGCAAATTAAAGTTGAACCTAGTATTGCTATGGTTAAAGATCTCTTAGCCGATAATATTGATGGGCATGTTATTTACTTCTATGATGAAGCTGCTAGAATTGCTAGACCCGATACTAAAGGTAAACATAGACCTATTGTTGGCATGCTTGTTATTTCTGTTAAAATAGGAGATCATTGTTATCATGGCTTATGTGATATGGGTGCTAGTGCAAGTGCAATACCTCATTCCTTATACAATGAAATTATGCATGACATTGCACCTGCTGAGATAGAAGAAATTGATGTTACAATTAAGCTTGCCAATAGAGATACTATTTCACCAGTTGGGATTGTTAGAGATGTTGAAGTCTTGTGTGGGAAAGTTAAATATCCTATTGATTTTCTTGTTCTTGGTTCCCCACAAGATGACTTTTGTCCCATTATATTTCGTAGGCCCTTCTTGAATACTGTTAATGCTAAGATAGACTGCGAAAAAGATATTGTTACTGTTGGTTTAGGGGATACGTCTCATGATTTTAATTTTGCGAAATTTCGTAGACAACCCCATGATAAAGAATTGCCTAGTAAAGATGAAATTATTGGTCTTGCTTGTATTGTCGTGCCTCCTAATGATCCTTTAGAACAATACTTGCTAGACCATGAAAATGATATGTTTATGAATGAAAGAAGGGAAATAGATGAAGTATTCTTTAATCAGGGACCTATTTCGAAACACAACTTGCCTGTTGAAATTCTAGGGGTCCTCCTCCACCAAAGGGTGATCTCGTGTTTGAGCTTAAACCATTACCTGATACTCTTAAGTATGCTTATCTTGATGAAAAGAAGATATATCCTGTTATTATTAGTGCTAACCTTTCAGAGCGGGAAGAAGAGAAATTATTGAAAACTCTGAAGAAGCACCGTGCTGCTATTGGATATACTCTTGATGATCTTAAGCGCATTGGTCCCACTCTATGAAAGCACAAAATAAAATTGGAGAAAGACGCTAAACCGGTTGTTGATCACCAACGGCGGTTAAATCCTAAGATGAAAGAAGTGGTAAGAAAAGAAATACTAAAGCTTTTGTAGGCAGGTATAATTTATCCTGTTGCTGATAGTCAGTGGGTAAGTCATGTCCATTGTGTCCCTAAGAAGGGAGGTATTACTGTTGTCCCTAATGATAAAGATGAATTGATCCCACAAAGAATTGTTACAGGTTATAGAATGGTAATTGATTTCCGCAAACTAAATAAAGCTACTAAAAAGGATCATTACCCTCTACCTTTTATTGATCAAATGCCAGAAAGATTATCCAAACATACACATTTTTGCTTTCTAGATGGTTATTCTGGTTTCTCTCAAATACCTATGTCAAAAGAGGATCAAGAAAAGACCACTTTTAGTTGCCCTTTCGGTACTTTTTCTTATGGACGTATGCCTTTTGGTTTATGCAATGCACCTGCTACCTTTCAAAGATGTATGATGGCTATATTCTCTGATTTTTGTGAAAAGATTGTTGAGGTTTTCATGGATGATTTCTCCGTGTATGGAACTTCTTTTGATGATTGCTTAAGCAACCTTGATCGAGTTTTGCAGAGATGTGAAGAAACTAATCTTGTCTTGAATTGGGAGAAGTGCCACTTTATGGTTAATGAAGGTATTGTCTTGGGGCATAAAATTTCTTGAAGAGGTATTGAAGTTGATAAAGCTAAAGTTGATGCTATTGAAAAGATGCCGTGTCCTAAGGACATCAAAGGTATAAGAAGTTTCCCTGGTCATGCCGGTTTTTATAGGAGGTTCATTAAAGACTTCTCAAAAATTTCTAGGCCTCTGACTAATCTCTTACAAAAAGATGTTCCTTTTGCCCTTGATGATGATTGTGTAGAAGCATTCGAAATACTTAAGAAAGCTTTGATTTCTGCACCCATTGTTCGGCCACCTGATTGGAATTTACCCTTTGAAATTATGTGTGATGCTAGTGATTATGCTGTAGGTGCTGTTCTAGGACAAAGAGTTGATAAGAAATTAAATGTTATCCAATATGCTAGTAAAACTCCAGACAGTGCCTAGAGAAATTATGCTACTACTGAAAAAGAATTTTTAGCAGTTGTATTTGCTTGTGATAAGTTCAGACCTTATATTGTTGATTCTAAAGTAACTGTTCGCACTGATCATGCTGCTATTAAATATCTTATGGAAAAGAAAGATGCTAAACCTAGACTTATTAGATGGGTTCTCTTGCTACAAGAATTTGATTTGCATATTATTGATAGAAAGGGAGCTGAGAACCCCGTTGCAGACAACTTATCTAGGTTAGAGAATGTTCTTGATGACCCAGTACCTATTGATCATAGCTTTCCTGATGAACAATAAGTTGTCATAAATGCTTCTCGTACTGCTCCTTGGTATGCTGATTATGCTAATTACATTGTTGCTAAATTTATACCACCTAGTTTCACATACCAGCAAAAGAAAAAGTTTTTCTATGATTTAAGACATTACTTCTGAGATGACCCACACCTTTATAAAGAAGGAGTAGATGGTGTTATTAGACGTTGTGTACCTGAGCATGAACAAGAACAGATCCTACGCAAGTGTCACTCTAAGGCTTATGGAGGACACCACGCTGGAGATAGAACTACACATAAGGTATTGCAATCCGGTTTTTATTGGCCTACTCTCTTCAAAAATGCCTGTAAGTTTGTCTCGTCTTGTGATGAATGTCAAAGAATTGGTAATATTAGTAGACGTCAAGAAATGCCTATGAACTATTCACTTGTTATTGAACCATTTGATGTTTGGGGCTTTGATTATATGGGACCGTTTCCTTCCTCTAATGGGTATACACATATTTTAGTTGCTGTTCATTATGTTACTAAGTGGGTAGAAGCTATTCCAACTAGTAGTGCTGATCATAACACCTCTATTAAGATGCTTAAATAAGTTATTTTTCCGAGGTTTGGAGTCCCTAGATACTTAATGACTGATGGTGGTTCACATTTTATTCATGGTGCTTTTCATAAAATGCTTACTAAGTATGATGGTAATCATAGAATTGCATCTCCATACCATCCACAATCTAGTGGTCAAGTAGAACTAAGTAATAGGGAGATTAAATTAATCTTGCAAAAGATTGTTAATAGATCTAGAAAGAATTGGTCCAAGAAACTTGATGATGCTTTATGGGCCTATAGAGTTGCATATAAAAATCCTATGGGTATGTCTCCGTATAAAATGGTTTATGGAAAAGCATGTCACTTACCTCTCGAATTAGAACATAAGGCATATTGGGCCATTAAAGAGCTCAATTATGATTTCAAACTTCCCGGTGAGAAGAGACTATTTGACATTAGTTCACTTGATGAATGGAGAACCTAGGCCTATGAGAATGCCAAACTGTTTAAAGAAAAAGTTAAAAGATGGCATGACAAAAGGATACAAAAGCGTGAGTTTAATGTAGGTGACTATGTTTTGCTATACAACTCTCATTTAAGATTTTTTGCAGGAAAACTCCTCTCTAAATGGGAAGGTCATTACGTTATCGAGGGGGTCTATCGTTCCGGTGCCATAAAAATCAACAACTTCAAAGGCACAAATCCGAAGGTGGTGAACGGTCAAAGAATCAAACATTATATCTCAGTTAATCCCATAAATGTTGAAACTAATGTTATTGAAACCGTAACCCCGGATTAATACATAAGGGACACTTTCCAGAACGTTTCAGACTCCGAAAAGGAATAGGTATGTGGTACGGTAAGTAAACCGACTCCAAAACAGTTCTAATAACAGTTTTTATCCGTTTTGGAATATTTAAGAAAATAGAAAAATAAGAAGTAGTCCGAAAGGGACACGAGGCATCCACGAGGGTGGAGGGCGCGCTCTACCCCCCCCCCCCCCCCGGGCGCGCCCCCTGCCTCGTGGGCACCTTGTGTGCTCTCTGGACTCCGTTTTCTTGCACGATACTTCTTTTGGTCCGTAAAAATTCACTATATAATCTCCCGAAGGTTTTGACCACTGTACCATGCAAATATCCTCTGTTTTTGTTTCGAGCTGTTTCTATAGCAGATTTAGAGCGAGATGTCATCTCAAGACTCCGACGAAGAGAGCTACGTCTCACATCTCATCGCTGACTCAAAGACCTATGGGGACCTATCTCCTTGTGGTCAAACTACAGATGATGAGGAGGATGCTCATTTGAGGAGGATCACTGATGCAAGTTCAGAGGAGGAGGATGTTCCTCTACCTCAACCTGGGATTATGCACGTGAAGTTCAAGAAGTCTAGTCTCCCTAAGAGGGCTAAATTGTCTAACAACCGATCTATTCCTTCTCGTTTTCGGCAGAAAAGCAAAGGAGATTTATGTGACAAGATCTTGAAGGTGGAATCGGAGGTCGACGATTTAAAGGAGGAAATTGCTCTTCTCAATTGCAATATGAAAAATCTGAAGGCACAATTATCTTCATCATCACCATCCTCTTCACCTCCGAAGAAAGAGACATAATCACATGGGTATGGGCACTCCCCATGGCAACTGCCAAGCTTGGGGGAGGTGCCCCGGTATCGTATCACCATCACACTTCTATCTTTACCATTTTTCTTAGTTCGATCCTTTTGGTAATATCTTGATACAGTAGAATAAAGTTTTAGTATGATCTAGTTTTGAGTTTTGCTTTATGATCCCTCTTTGTAATCGAGTTTGTGAGCTATATAATATAAAGATTAGTTTTGAGTCAAGGGCTTGACTATCTTGCTATGATCTTTGAGGGAATAAAAGAAAGAATAAAAAGAATTAAAGAGATCATATTGATCTTATGGAGAGTAATGACTTCACATATAAAAGAGTATGATGAATACAAGTTGTTGAGAGTTGACAAACATAGTTTTGGTCTTCGTTGCAATTAATAGGAAGTAATAAAGAGAGTGAGGTTCTCACATATAAATATACTATCTTGGACATCTTTTATGATTGTGAGCACTCATTAAAATATGACATGATAAAAGTTGATGTTGGACAAGGAAGACAACATAATGGGTTATGTTTTCTTATATCCAAAATAAAGTATATTGTCATTGATCTTCCAACATGTTGAGCTTGCCTTTCCCCCTCATGCTAGCCAAATTCTTTGCACCAAGTAGAGATACTACTTGTTCTGCCAAATATCCTTAAACCCAGTTTTGCCATGAGAGTCCACCATATCTACATATGGATTGAGTAAGATCCTTCAAGTAAGTTGTCATTGTTGCATGCAATAAAGATTTCTCTCTAAATTTGTATGATTTATTAATGTGGAGAAAATAAGATTTATACAATCTTGTGATGTGGAAGAAATAAAAGCGACGGACTGCATAATAAAGGTCCATATCACAAGTGGCAATATAAAGTGACGTACTTTCGCACTAAGATTTTGTGCATCAAACCATAAAAGCACATGACAACCTCTGTTTCTCTCTGCGAAGGGCCTATCTTTTATTCTTGTCTTATACCTTATGCAAGAGTCATGGTGATCTTCACCTTTCCTTTTTACATTTTATCCTTTGGCAAGCACATTGTGTTGGAAAGATCCTGATATATATATATATCCAATTGGATGTAAGTTATCATAAACTATTATTGTTGGCATTACCCTTGAGGTAAAAGGTTGGGAGGCAACACTATAAGCCCCTATCTTTCTCTGTGTCCGATTAAAACGCCATACCCATAAGTATTGCGTGAGTGTTAGCAATTGTGAAAGACTAAATGATAGTTGAGTATGTGGACTTGTTGAAAAGCTCTTATATTGACTCTTTCCGATGTTACGATAAATTGCAATTGCTTCAATGACTGAGATTATAGTTTGTTAGTTTTCAATGAAGTTTCTGATTCATACTTGACATTGTGAATAGATTGTTACTTTAGCATAAGAAATCATATGACAATATATATATATATATATATATATATACATATACATATATATGTTGCTATTCTAAGAATGATCATGATGCCCTCATGTCCGTATTTTATTTTATCGACACCTCTATCTCTAAACATGTGGACATATTTTTCGTTATCGGCTTCCGCTTGAGGACAAGCGAGGTCTAAGCTTGGGGGAGTTGATACGTCCATTTTGCATCATGCTTTTATATTGATATTTATTGCATTATGGGCTGTTATTACACGTTATGTCACAATACTTATGCCTATTCTCTCTTATTTTACAAGGTTTACATGAAGAGGGAGAATGCCGGCAGCTGGAATTCTAGGCTGGAAAAGGAGCAAATATTAGAGACCTATTCTGCACAACTCCAAAAGTCCTGAAACTTCACGGAGGAAGGTTTTGGAATTAATAAAAAATACTGGCAAAAGAATCAACCAGAGGGGGGCCACCCACCATCCACGATGGTGGGGGGCGCGCCCTACCCCCTGGGCGCGCCCCCTGCCTCGTGGGCCCCCTGCTAGGCCTCCGGTGCCGATATTTGGCTATATGAAGTCTTTCGCCCTGGAAAAAATCAGAAGGAAGCTTTCGGGACAAAGCGCCGCCGTCTCGAGGCGGAACCTGGGCAGAACCAATCTAGGGCTCCGGCAAAGCTGTTCTGCCGGGGAAACACCCCTCCGGGAGGGGGAAATCATCACCATCATCATCATCATCGATCCTCTCATTGGGAGGGGCTCAATCTCCATCTACATCTTCACCAGCACCGTCTCATCTCAAACCCTAGTTCATCTCTTGTATCCAATCTTTGTCTCAAAATCTTAGATGGGTACCTGTGGGTTGCTAGTAGTGTTGATTACTCCTTGTAGTTGATGCTAGTTGGTTTATTTGGTGGAAGATCATATGTTCTGATCCTTTATGCATACTAAAACCCCTCTGATTATGAACATGAATATGATTTGTGAGTATTTACGTTTGTTCCTGAGGACATGGGAGATGTCTTGCTATAAGTAGTCATGTGAATTTGGTATTCGTTCGATATTTTGATAAGATGTATGTTGTCTTTCCTCTAGTAGTGTTATGTGAA
Organism: Aegilops tauschii subsp. strangulata; assembly: GCF_002575655.3. Taxonomy (NCBI): domain Eukaryota; kingdom Viridiplantae; phylum Streptophyta; class Magnoliopsida; order Poales; family Poaceae; genus Aegilops; species Aegilops tauschii. The sequence continues at coordinate 84,270,361 of NC_053040.3, forward strand.
CGTCGACTACATGACACTTCACCATTATTTGGGCCTAGAGGAAGGCATTGGGAAGTAATAAGTTGATGATGGGTTGCTAGAGTGACAGAAGCTTAAACCCTAGTTTATGTGTTGCTTCGTAAGGGGCTGATTTGGATCCATTCATGCTATGGTTAGGTTTACCTTAATACTTCTTTTGTAGTTGCGGATGCTTGCAATAGAGGTTAATCATAAGTGAGATGCTTGTCCAAGGAAGGGCAGTACCCAAGCACCGGTCCACCCACATATCAAATTATCAAAGTAACGAACGATTCATATGAGCGTGATGAAAACTTGCTTGACGATAATTCCCATGTGTCCTCGAGAGCGTTTTCCTTTATATAAGAGTTTATCCAGGCTTGTACTTTGCTACAAAAAGGATTGGGCCACCTTGCTTCTCCTTATTTACTATTATTACTTGTTACCCATTACAAATTACCTTATCACAAAACTATCTGTTACCGATAATTTCAGTGCTTGCAGAGAATACCTTACCGAAAACCGCTTGTCATTTCCTTCTGCTCAGCGTTGGGTTCGACACTCTTACTTATTGAAAGGACTACGATAGATCCCCTATACTTGTGGGTTATCAGCCGGCCCTGTAAGGCGCGCCAGGAGAGGGGAGTCCTACTAGGACTCCAAGACCTAGTAGGATTCCACCTGGAGGAAAGGGGGAAGAAGGAAGGGAGAGGGGGAAGCGAAGGGAAGGGGGGCCCTTCCCCAGTCTAATTCGGACCCAAGGGAGGGGGCGCGTGGCCAGCCCCTTGTGGCCCTTCCTCTCTCCCCACTAAGGCCCATCAAGGCCCATTAGTTCCCGGGGGCGTTCCAATAACCCTCCGGCACTCTGATACTTATCCAGTACCTCCCGGAACTCATCCGGTGTCCGAATAACATCATCCAATATATCAATCTTTATGTCTCGACCATTTCGAGATTCCTCGTCATGTCTGTGATCTTATCCGGGACTCCGAAAAAAATTCGGTCATCAAATAACATAACTCATAATACAGATCGTCATCGAACGTTAAGCGTGCGGACCCTACGGGTTCGAGAACTCTGTAGACATGACCGAGACACATCTCCAGTCAATAACTGATAACCCACAAGTATAGGGGATCGCAAAAGTTTTCGAGGGTAGAGTATTCAACCCAAATTTATAGATTCGACACAAGGGGAGCCAAAGAATATTTGAAGGTATTAGCAGCTGAGTTGTCAATTCAACCACACCTGGAGATTAGTTATCTGCAGCAAAGTGATCAGTAGCAAAGTAGTTTGATAGTTTTGATAATAGTAACAGTAGCAACAGTAACGGTAACAGTGATAGCAGTAATTTTGTAGCAAGTGTAATAGTGATGATAGCATTAGTAACTTAGCAGAAACAATATAAGATAAATCCGTAGGCATTGGATTGGTGACTTGTTGGATGATATTCATCATGTGATAGTTATAACCTAGGGCGATACGACACTAGCTCCAGTTCATCGATATAATGTAGGCATGTATTCAGTAAATAGTCATACGTGCTTTATTAAAAGAACTTGCATGACATCTTTTGTCCTACCCTCCCGTGGCAGCGGGGTCCATATTGGAAACTAAGGGATATTAAGGCCTCCTTTTAATAGAGAACCGGAACAAAGCATTAACACATAGTGAATACATGAACTCCTCAAACTACGGTCATCACCGGGAGTGTGCCTGGTTGTTGTCACTCCGGGGTTGCCGGATCATAACACGTAGTAGGTGACTATAACTTGCAAGATCAGATCTAAAACATGGATATAATGATGAACTCATAAACGGTTCAGATCTGAGTTCATGGCACCCGGGCCCAAAGTGTCAAGCATTAAGCATAGCAAAGTCATAGCAACATCAATCTAAGAACATAGTGGATACTAGGGATGAGGCCCTAACAAAACTAACTCGATTACATGATGAATCTCATCCAACTCCTCACTGATGTCTACTACACAACCTTCTTCTTGTAGACGTTGTTGGGCCTCCAAGTGCAGAGGTTTGTAGGACAGTAGAAAATTTCCCTCAAGTGGATGACCTAAGGTTTATCAATCCGTGGGAGCCGTAGGATGAAGATGGTCTCTCTCAAGCAACCCTGCAACCAAACAACAAAAACTCTCTTGTGTCCCCAACACACCCAATACAATGGTAAATTGTATAGGTGCACTAGTTCGGCGAAGAGATGGTGATACAAGTGCAATATGGATGGTAGATATAGGTTTTTGTAATCTTAAAATATAAAAACAGCAAGGTAACTAACGATAAAAGTGAGCACAAATGGTATTGCAATGCGTTGAAACAAGGCCTAGGGTTCATACTTTCACTAGTGCAAGTTCTCTCAACAATAATAACATAATTGGATCATATAACTATCCCTCAACATGCAACAAAGAGTCACTCCAAAATCACTAATAGCAGAGAACAAATGAAGAGATTATGGTAGGGTACGAAACCACCTCAAAGTTATTCTTTCCAATCAATCCGTTGGGCTATTCCTATAAGTGTCACAAACATCCCTAGAGTTCGTACTAGAATAACACCTTTAAGACACAAATCAACCAAAACCCTAATGCCACCTAGATACTCCAATGTCACCTCAAGTATCCGTGGGTATGATTATACGATATGCATCACACAATCTCAGATTCATCTATTCAACCAACACATAGAACCTCAAAGATTGCCCCAAAGTTTCTACCGGAGAATCAAGACGAAAACGTGTGCCAACCCCTATGCATAGGTTCATGGGCGGAACCCGCAAGTTGATCACCAAAACATACATCAAGTGAATCACGTGATATCCCATTGTCACCACAGATACGCACGGCAAGACATACATCAAGTGTTCTCAAATCCTTAAAGACTCAATCCGATAAGATAACTTCAAAGGGAAAACTCAATCCATTACAAGAGAGTAGAGGGGGAGAAACATCATAAGATCCAACTATAATAGCAAAGCTCGCGATACATCAAGATCGTGCCAAATCAAGAACGCGAGAGAGAGAGAGATCAAACACATAGCTACTGGTACATACCCTCAGCCCCGAGGGTGAACTACTCCCTCCTCGTCATGGAGAGCGCCGGGATGATGAAGATGGCCACCGGAGAGGGATCCCCCCTTCGGCAGGGTGCCGGAACAGGGTCCCAATTGGTTTTTGGTGGCTACAGAGGCTTGCGGCGGCGGAACTCCCGATCTATTCTGTTCCCCGAAGGTTTTAGGGTATATGGATATATATAGGCGGAAGAAATACGTCAGGGGAGCCACGAGGGGCCCACGAGGGTGGAGGGCGCGCCCAGGGGGGTGGGCGCCCCCTGCCTCGTGCCTCCCTCGTTGATTTCCTGACGTGCACTCCAAGTCTCTCGGGTTGCGTTCTTTCCAAAAATAACTTCTCCAGAAGGTTTCATTCCGTTTCGACTCCGTTTGATATTCCTTTTCTTCGAAACACTGAAACAAGGGAAAAAAACAGGAACTGGCACTGAGCTCTGGGTGAATAGGTTAGTCCCAAAAATAATATAAAAGTGTTTAATAAAGCCCATAAAACATCCAAGATGGATAATATAATAGCATGAATACTTCATAAATTATAGATACGTTGGAGACGTATCACTCACCCACCAGCGAGCCTACGAAGGAATCACTCACTCCCGGTGGGGAGCATCATGGAATTGGTGATGGAGATGGGTTGGTGATGACGAAGAACGAAGATCCCCCTCTCCGGAGACCCAAACGGACTCCAGATCTGCCCTCCCGAGGAAGAACAGGGCTTGGTGGCGGCTCTGTCTCATGGAACGCGATAATTCTTTCTCCCTCATTTTTCTGGAATAGTGTGAATTTATAGTATCAGGGGGGGTCATCAGTGGGGCCACCAGGTGGATACAACCCACCTGGGCACGCCAGGAGAGGGGGGCGCTCCCTGGTGGGTTGTGCCCAACCACGGGCCCCTCTCTGGTGGGTCTTGGCTCCAGAAATTCTTGTTGTTGATATAAAAATCCTCACAAAGTTTCGTTCCATTCCGAGAACTTTTATTTGTACACAAAAACAACACCATGGTAGTTCCGCTGAAAACAGCGTCAGTCTGGGGTTAGTTTCGTTCAAATCATGCAAATTAGAGTCCAAAACAAGAGGAAAAGCGTGAGAAAAAGTAGATACGTTGGAGACGTATCAACTCCCCCATGCTTAAACCTTTGCTTGTCCTCAAGCAATTCAGTTGGTAAACTGAAAGTGAGAAAGGAAAACTTTTACGAACTCTTTTGCTCTTGTTTGCATAAATAAGCTGAAACAGCACCCAGGTTTTCAGCCAGCATTATAACTAACCATGTCGAATAACTCTTAAAAATTATATTAACGCATATCAATGACATAATCAGCTAGCGAGCAATAATAAGATATCAAACAGCAACACGTTGTCAAAAAAACCATGATATAATATGACAATAGTGGTATCTCGCTAGCCCTTTCTGAGACCGCAAAACATAAATGCAGAGCACCTCCAAAGTTCAAGCAGCGACTAAACATTGTAATTCATGGCAGAAAAGATCCAGTCATGATGCACCCAACATTAGCTATACACAATGCATAAATCATGACAGCTGTGCTCTACTCAGTTTCTGGCACTTGTTTCAGAAGGTGATGACACAACATAAAAGTAAATAGAAAGTCCATTCGCAGAGGGAAGCAGTGATTTGCAGAGGTGCCAGAGCTCAGTTTTTAAAACAGAGGTAAATGATATTTTGAGACATGCACCCTTCTCATTCACTTCACGACCATCAGTTATCAACATCTTCCATGCTAAGCGCGCTAGTGGCGGTTCCCAAGCGATAAAGTAAAGGTTTTGACTCCATTGGGAGTTTTTTTATTAATCCAGAGATGAACTCTTTTTCATGTTTGCAGTTTGGGACTGGGCATCCCTATTACCGCCCATTTTCTCGTGCGATGGCGAGTGAATAAACACTCGACCTGAGAATAACCCGCTGAGCACGGAAGATATCGACCACCTCTTGTCGTTCCATGAACGATCCAGGCCCACAAAACGGATACTTTTTTAGAAGTTTTTAGAGGTGGCACATGCAAATTTACTTAGGACGGCAGGGTAATACCGTATATAGGTAGGTATGGTGGACTCATCTAGAATAACTTTGGGTTCAAGGTTTTTGATGTACAAGCAGAATTCCTGCTTAGTACACGTGAAGGCTAGCAATTAAGATTCAGGAGCGGCCAGCTAGAGAGCAACAACGATCATGACCAGGCATTATGCATAAGTAACATTGGTCACTAGCATAAGTAGGATATGAACACCATGAACATAAATATCATAGAGGCTATGTTTGTTTTGATTCAACTACATAAACATGTGCCAAGTCAAGCCACTCGAACATTCAGAAGAGGATACCATATCATCATACTACATCACAATCATTTTAACGCTATGTTGATATCCAAGATAAATCATTATCAACTCCCAAATACTTATGCATGGCATGAGAAACTATAATCTCTAATTGTCATATCAAACATGTTTAATCATAACGGGCAGAAGCCTAGATACTAGGTTAAACATATTTACACAGACAGAACAAGTCGAGTTCATACCAGTTTCTCTTTGCCACGGCCAGCTCATCGAATATCATCATTATTGCCTTTCACTTGCACGACCGAATGATATGAAAATAATAATAGTGCAAGAGTACCGTGGACTAAGCTGGAATCTGTAAAACATTTTATTCAACGGGAGAAGACAAGATAAAATGTGCCCTTTATTAGTTCAATAGTTATTCATATGAGAGCCACTCAACATTTTCATCATGGTCTTCTCCTCGGTAATACTCGAATAAAAGGAAAAGAAATTCAGAGAAATACACTGAAATATTTTTGGAGTTTTTGGTTTTATTTAACAAGCAAACAAAAACGAGAAAAACTATTTACACGGGTAAGCTCCCAACAAGCAAAAGAAGAACAAGGAAATCTTTTTGGATTTTATTTTTAGTACTACTACTAAGCATGCATAGAAAGTAAACTACTACAACTAATTTTTTTGGTTTTTTCTCAAGTTTTTCAAACACACAAGAAGAAGGCAAGGAAAATAAATCTAAGCATGGATGACACAATGAAAAAGTGTGAACACCGACAAATGGAATGATATGTGAGCATGAATATAATGTCGGTGAGAAACACGTACTCCCCCAAGCTTAGGCTTTTGGCCTAACTTGGTCATCAATCAGTAGCCTGGAGGGTAGTAGGGATCCTGAGGAGCGGGCATCCACACATCCCACTACTGAGGACCCTGAGCAGCCTCTGCAGCAGCGTGAGCGTTCCAGTAGGCGAGGATGTCTGGAGGCATAATCCGGTATCCACCCCTACACTAGAAAAAAATACACTTCCGTGATGATACGTGTTTGTCACAGTAGGTCGCGTTTTTTATCATGCATGTACATCCATGACGACAGAATCAAGATAGTCATACTTGTGCTGTCGAAGAAGTGTTCCATGACATTACCAAAATTATCATCACGGAAGTGTCCATTTCCATGACGATAAATCGCGCGTCATAGAAGTGCTTTCGTCAAGGGTGACCGACACGTGGGATCCACCGTAATAACGTAACGCCGTTAAGCTATCGGGTCGGGTTTTGGATCCGATAACCCGTTAACAGCCCCGATCAATGGGGATTTTCCACGTGTAAAATCATCATTGGCAAGAGGAAACACGTGTTGGCTCATCGTTGGGACAGATGTCATCCACTCACTGGACAGAAGGCACCTATGATACATCGACACATGGCACGGCCCAACAGTGGCCCATTCCTGTGAAAAGGCCGGCCCGTTTGACTTGGTCAAAAGCTGGCGGGCCGGCCCATGGAAAGCCTGTTAACGGCCTGTTCGCATATGGCCCATTTACAGCCCACTAACCCAAGGCCCGTTACGCCCTATCCGAATTAGGCCCAGTAGCGTCATATGGGCCATCCAATATGATTCCAGCCCGTTTTCACTTCTGGCCCATGTATAGCCCATGACGTCTTTCGGCCCATATGAGGCCCTTTGTAACACTTGGCCCATTAGCGGCCCGTACTGAAACTGGCCCGTAATGAACAGTGTATTACTTTACACCCATTAACGGCCCGTGGTGAAACTGGCCCGTAATGAACAGTGTATCACTTTATACCCATTAACGGCCCGTTATTCCGTTGGGCCGTTTCCAGCCCAAGTTAACTTTCGGCCTTCTGAGGGCCCATTTATTCTTGGGCTCATTTGTAGCATACGGTTACTTACGGCCCGTTACTGTCATTTTCCGCTTGTGGGCCAAATTCAGCCCGTCGTTACAGTCGGCCCGTTTGTGGACCGTTAGTCTGTTGGGCCATTTTCATAGCATCACCAAATACGGCCTATTAACGATGGCCCATTATGGTCGGCCCATGAACGGACGATTCCAACTCTAGCCCGTTTACGGCCATAATGCGGTCTGTTTGGCCCATGTTTGGCCAATCGATCATACGGCCTGTATAAGGCCCATTGATGATACGGCCCGCAGAAGGCCCATTGTTTCTACGGCCCGTAGAAGGCCCATTGTTTCTACGGCCCGTAGAAGGCCCACTGTTTCTATGGCCAGTAGGAGGCCCAGTGTCACTACAGTAAATATTAGCCCATGGTTATTGTGGCCTAGTTTTAAAAAATAGGTTATTGCAGCCACTAGCTAACCGCGGAAAAAGAACTGCAATGACTCCAAGCAAACAAATAAACAAGACAACAAGGAAATAAATAAGCAAGCAACTAACGCTAGGCTATCACGGCTATGACACATATTACATCCACTGGGCAGCAAAGTTCGCCACCAGTGCAAATATAGGGAACAAAGTAGCATATCATATACACTGGTTGTCAAAGTTGGCGACCAGCGCAAATAAACGCCGCGGCAAAACAAATCCAGAACTGAAACCACTTCAGAAGATCTCAAGAAACAATATCCTAGGTACCCATAATGTTGGCAAGATGCTTAGCAAGCTTATTAACTTTCTCTTGTTTGGCGCTTAAATCCTCCAGCGCTTGCTGTTGCACCAGAAAATATGCATCTGAATTCTGCAGGGACTTCCTCAGCCCTTCGGCTTCCTGTCGCATAACATATGATTGATGTCTTTCAACTTGAAGTTGAGACTCAAGAAGCCGAAATGATTCAGGCAACGTGTTCGAAGAGCTGGTGCCAGTAGTAGTAGTCAGTAACTCGAACACTACATCAAGACATGACTTTGGGTTTGTCTCAGGGTCTTCAATATAGTTTTTATCAGCTTTCTTGGAGACCAACAGGGATGTCTCACTATCTTGAACCTTATCTGCATTACTTCCTTTACCATTGCATAACGGGGGTACTCCTCTCCAATATTTTATCCGCGTTCTAAAAGATAAACAAACAAACACATCACAGGTTTACCATGTTGTATATGAAACTCATTTTGATAAAGCAGTTCAGTAGTAAGGTGGACAGGATAACAACATGAAACAAACATATATCTATATAGTATGGTCACTGTATGGTCTACCTATACTAATTACAGACTCCCTAGAATTCCCGTGTTAATTAGAAAATTAGAGCCGTTAATCTCATGGGACCGAATTATTACGGTGTAGATTAACCCATGCAGTCCTCTAGGTTCCTAACTTGTTTTCTCCTAAGATTAGAAAGCCCACAATGCTTTCACGTCAAAAGGATAGAAACAAAAGAAAAATAAATGCTTATAGGCAAAGCCCAGCGTGCTTTCAACATACTTTTGTAGATAGAAGATAAAAATGATTAAAAAAACTGCTTATAGAAGACCTATTCCTTTCACGTATGGTTGGGGAAATAGAAGCCAATAAAAAAACAAGAAACTAAGAGAGACACGGTTCTAACTCCCATCTAATCTGTTGTCAAGAAAACTCCCATCTAATCTAACATGATTCTGTCTCCCACCTCAATACTTCACCGTCTCTTCCTCTTCTTACTAGAAAAACATGCCAAGCAAACTTGCCGTACAGAATCTCCAATATCTCTCCTTTTCCATGTGAAACAAATCCATTGTCTATCTCAAACAGGATCAAGCAAGTTGGGTTATGGATACCGTGTACTATTTTCCACAGCTAGATCAGGTTGGTTTTTCTCACAATATTATTGTTCAGATTTTTTCTTACCGGTTTACACTTGAATCCACCGTACTTTGTATTGGGTAAGCATGGATTCAGTTTGTTATTCTATCGTGTCGTTCGATTGTTGTATTCTCCTAGAGGTTCCCAATCTTCTGATGCACAATTTTTCTGTACAAAATCGCTACTGTCTCTCTCTCTTTCCATGTGAAACAAATCCATGTCTCTCTCAAATACAATCGAGCAAGATGGGGTATGGATCCAGTGTGCTATTTTCTACATATAGATCAGGTTGGTTATCTCACAATATTTTCTTTCAGATTTTCACGTACTGATTTACACTTGAATTCACCGTAATTGTGCAATGGATTCAGTTTTATTTCTATCATGTCGTTTGATCTATTGTATTCTTCATGGATGTCCTCAATCTTCCAACGTACAATTTCGGGTTACTCTCATAGAAATCGTGTGTGTGGCTATGTACACAACTACGCTCATCTGGTGAGGTCCTGAATTAAATCAGAAAAAGAGAAAATCCAGGCTCTAGATCTCGGTAGGCTCAGGTTATTACAGTGGAGATTAACCAAAATAAATCAAATAGACCTGCCAAAGATTTTACGGTGGAGATTTATTGACATGGACTAACCAAAATAGACCTGTCGCAGCACATCTGATCGATGTGTTTCAACTTGAAGTTGAGACTCAAGAAGACGAACTGATTCAGGCAGCGAGTTTGAAGAGCTTGTGCCAGCAGTAGTGGCCAGTAACTCGAACACTACATCAAGACAGGACTTTTGGGTTCCCTCACTGTCGTCAAGATAGTTTTTATCAGCTTTCTTGGAGACCAACAGGGATGTCTCACTATCTTGAACCTTATCTGCGTTACTTCCTTTACCATTGGATAACGCGGTACTGTTCTCCAATATTTTGTCCGCATTCTAAAAGAGAAACAAGCAGACACATCACATGTTTACCATGTTGTATATGAAACTCATTTTGGTAAATGAGTTCAGTAGTAAAGTGGACAGGATAACAGCATGAAACAAACATATATCTATGTACCATGGTCACTTTATGGTCTATATCATTCTAGTTTTTGTTGCCAAATCAGGATAGAGACACAGTGCAAATAATATTTGTTCAAGACAAAGCAGAATAGATAGAATATAAGTGTGGGTAACTATAGAGCAATAACAACACTTGTAATGTGCATGACATGAGAACATAACTGTTTATTCAATTGAAACTGAAATCAACATAGAGCAGGTTACAACAGCAAACCAGTTAAAGAAACAGGTTTAAAACATACCTGTTGCGCCATTGGAGTTTCAATTCCATCCTTCAAATTTGAAAATAGTTGGTATGAGTAAATACAGTAATGCAAGAGCAAAGGAGTATGAACCATAGCTACATAACCTGACCTGAGAACAAATCGTCTTCTCCTTTAAGCGTTAAGTTGGGATTCAGAGTGGTGGTCCTCGTGCTTTGGTCACTGCAGTTCCCTTACTAACTGCTCGTGTTTGGGTGCTCTGTGGTGGAGACGGTGCTGTGTCAACTGGAACTGGGTTACTATCTGCCGGGGTTGGGGTTAGAAGGGGTGTAGCTGGTTCTCTGTCCAACTGGGTAGGGGTACAATCTGCGAGAGTCTGGGTTATGTGTGGTGGATCTGGTCCTTGGGCAAGTACAACCGTGGTTCTATCTGCATCAACTGGTAGCACTATCTTTTCTAAAGACCGTGTTGTTACTCCCTTAGATACTGCCATCACGCTCTCCAATTCAAATGGCTGATAAACAAGAAAAGTAATTGAAAGTATAGACATTGTATGATAGACAGGTGCAATGGATAGTGGGGAATAAAAGAGGGCATGAAATAATTCATATTTATGTTGTCTAACCAAACAGGATAGCATGACACAATTTCACATATATGATGGCTAACTAAACAGGATAGCATGACACAATTTCAGATTATGATGGCTAACTAAAAAAGATGGAAAGACATAGTTCAAAATATGAGACTATGTAAACAGGATGACATGACATAACTATATAATGTGTTTATTAAATAGGTTGGCATGCCATAATTCACATACATTCACGGATAGAATGCCATAATTCAAAATATGATGACTGTAAAGACTAAACAGGATGAGGTGATGTAACTATATGATGTCTTTATTAAATGGGTTGCCATGCCATAATTCAGATAGATGATGTGTATGTACTATGTAAACATGATGGCATGATCTAATTCAAATATATGATTTATATAGTAAGCAAGTAAGCAGATGGCAATCCATATATGATGTAAAAACTAAGCAATGCAAGACAACATGCATGACATGGGTAATATAACCCTGCCAAGTTTGAGCATAGACCTCAGGGGGGAAATAGGACTGGTCATCAGTCTCTGAATCCTCCTCTGAGGAGCTCTCTGTAACCAGCAAGATGTCTGCTTCAGTAGGTAGCATTGTCTGCTCTGAATACCTTGTTTTCACTCCAGATACTTCCATCACCGCTTCAAATGGCTGATGCACAGGAAGAGTAGTTGAATATACAAACATTGTCGACAAATGGAACGCGTAATACAAAAAACTGATAGCATGATATAATTCACATACATGATGATTGGCTAAACAGCATGGCATTGCATAATTCACATATATAATGCCTTTGCAACAAGATAGCATTGTATAATTCACATATATAATGTCTTGCAACAAGATGGCAATGCCTAATTCACATATATGGTAATTAGACACTGAACAGGTGGCATTCACACAAAGCATGTCTAAACTAATCAAATGACATAGCAATGCGAGACACCATACGCACGATATGAGGAACATAACCCTGCCAAGTTAGAGCATACACCTCGGGGGGGGGGGAATAGGACTGGTCATCTGTCTCTGAATCCTCCTCTGAGGAGTTATCCGTAACCACCGAGATATGCGCTTCGTCAGATAGCATAGTCTGCTCTGAAGACCTTGTTTTCACTCCAGAATTTGCCATCACCGTGTCAAATGGCTGATGCACATGAAGAGCAGTTGAATGTACTAACATTGTTGACAAATGTAATATGTAACAAAAAAAGAATGGCCTGATATAATTTACATATAAGATGACTGGCTAAGCAGGATGGCATTGCAAAATTCACATATATGATGCCTGGCTAAACAAGATGGCGTTGCATAATTCACATAAACGGTGAATAAACTAAACAGATGGCATTCGCACAAAGGATGTCTAAACTAAGCAGATGCCATATTTGATGTATAAAGTAAGCAATGCAAGACACCATATGCATGAAATAACCAACATCAGCATGTCAAGTTAGAGCGAAGACCTCACGGGGTAAATAGGAGTTGTCTTCTCCTTCTGAATCCCCCTCAGAACAGATATCTTCCTCTCGATTACAATCCGAAATGCGTGGAGGGGGCTGCCTTTGCGCCTACCATGGAGCGGCGTCTGCATGAAATTTTATTGCCACGCAAGGCTCGTCTCTTTTGCTCTACATGTTCAGTTCCATTGTTTACAATAACTGTCATGCATAGGAATAAAACATAGTGAGATTATGTAAAGAGTGCATGCAGAAATCCAGAGTGATGGTAGCAACCTGTGGATAGACCCAAAACCAATAATAGCAGGCAGATAATGGCTTCAGTTAAAAAATACAGATAATGGCTTCTTTACTGTTTGTTTCCCACCCAACATGAAACTCATAGTAGACACCGGAGATTAACCACATAGTAGATAGATAATATTGATAGCGGCCCCGATATGTACCCCACAACCATTTAAAAACTCAAGTTTGACCATTAGTTTGGAGCTGACTCAGAGTCTAATCGGTGAACAGGACGATAAAGTAGCATGTAATATTAAGCGATGCATAACGTAAGCAGACACGAAAGAGTGCGACCTCTCTTGCAGACCCGTGTAGTCCTCGAGGTCATCTGCTCGGTTGATGATGGTAATGCAGTTTTCATGGCTGCCAGCGGCGGGGAAGAAGATCTGAGGCGGCGAAAGACAGTCTAGAGGCCGGATCCCTGCTGTGCTGGACCCCTCTGTCATTGGAGCAGCTGAGCTAGGGTGGACGACGGCGCAGCAGGAGCGGGACAAACCACGCAAGGTTTTCTTTGACAACTATCTGTAAGAGAAGTAATTCTGTAAGGGCTCGTTTGAATTGGAGGATTCCAACAATGCAGGGATAGGAAATAGACAGGAATAGGATAGGAATGCACATGCAAAACAGAGAATTTAAAAACACAGGATTTCTGCCAATCTGGGTGTTTGATTCACAACAATTGGAAGATCACAGGATGCAAAGAAGCATGGTGAGATTAAGTCAAACAACAAGAAAATGTACGGTTATAATGCTATTATGCTACTATCTCTTAGTCTTGTGCTTCATGAATAGGAATTTGAAAAGGAGGACATGTGAAAATTAAAATTCCTACGTTTTTTCTTTCAAGGAGACACTAAAGGAACAAATCTGTGTGCTCAGTGGACAATATATATAACATGTAGAGTAAAAAAGAGATGCAACAAGTGTACAACCTCTTTGGCGAAGCCATGTCGATCTCAGCGTGATTGGGTTGGCCGGTGAGGATGCTCCGGCTGACTTTGCTGTCGGAGGAGGGGAAGAAGATCTTAGGCGTCTGGAGATGGAGCCCGAGGTACTGCTCCGTTGTGATGGAGGGTTTCGTCGTTGGAGCAGCTCTGGTGAGTTGTACGACGCCGAGGCTGAAGCAGGACAAGAGAGACAACGAACAACGTTAACCTGAGTGGAATTCTAATAGCATCTCCAATACATGACGTAAAATACATAACCACAAAGTGCTAGATGTAAAATACATCAGCCGCTCATCTCTGAACTTAACTGTCGAAACTGAACTTAACTGTCGAAACTGAACTTAACTGTCGCACCTGAATTTTGCTGTCGAAACTGAATTTTGTTGTCGAAACTGAACGCACTAGCAAGGTGAGGCTACATGTCGGTCGACTGACTTTTTCATCTCTGGTCAGTCGATTTTGCAGCCGTTGGATACGAAATCAAGGGCCTGCGGTTCATCTTCAACCTCCACCCCCTGAGCCGCCAGCCACGACCGGCCAAACAGCAGCCCCCCGCCGCCTGCGGCCGGCGGTGCGCCGTCCCGCCCGCCCAGAAAACACTCCCCACCGCCAGTCCGCCGCCGCCCCGGCCATCCCTCTAGCCCCCCCTGTGCCGAGCTTTTTCTCCGGCGATCCCCACGCCACCGCCCCGCCAACGCCCCGCCACCGTCGGCGACCACCGCCCCCATCCTGAACCCTAAGATAGATAGTGGGGTACCTCTCCGGCGAGCCCCCCTCCCCGCTGCGGCTGGTTCTTCCTTCACCCCGGCGAGCACCCCCCCACCCCCTGAAAATCGACTGACCCAAAAGTCGATTCAGTCGACTGAAGTGTAGCTAAATCAGAGCAGCATCGCAAGCAAGAGCAAGAGCGAGAGCAGCAGCAAGAGCAAGAGCAATAGCAAGAGCAGACCAGGCAGGGGACCGAGAGCAAGAGCAGAGCAGCAGCGCGAGCGAGAGCTAAAGCAGCAGCGCGCGTGTCGGGATTTCACAGGAGGTGGGAGTTTTCGCGCGCGTTGTAATTTCGGAATAGGTAGGCGCGGGTTGAGATGGAGGGAGTTGTCGGAGCACAACGAGACAAAGATATATCTTAAATATTTCGGGCTAACAAGGCGCGGGTTGAAATTTCCGGACAAGCCTAACGTGTATTGTACCAAATCAATGCGCACTACAAATGTCATTCAAAACTTTGAATTCATGTTATGTTCAATTAAAATATTTCGCTACGTGTATAATGCATGCAACCTACTACTCAAATGAACGTTTTAGTGCATTCCAAACGTATATACTACCGCTTCAATATGAACTAAATTTGAATCCGTTTCTCTACTTGAATAAGATCTACAGTAATGATTGTTGTGAAGTCAAAGCATTTGAATTCGTTTCTCTGTTTTAATAAGATCTACAATCATCATTATTGTCAAGTTAAACCATCGTTTGTGTATTATCTTCACAGCACACCACATGATTAGTCTCGAGTTACATATGAACTATGTGTACTATATGAACTCGAACTAGATTGTTTGAATCCACTTTATTTTGATTTCAAATCACATTACATTTCTAGCTCTAGCTAGATCTTCATAATCTAAACCATGTCTCATATGTATAATGTGTTTATCACATTATGTATGGTGCCCCGCCCCCTACGCCTACAAGTATTTAGATGTGAGTTGCAAACACCACACATTACCACAAATTCAAATAAAATGCGAGAATGTTCGATATATAGTATTGTTTAGATTGTTCGATATTTAGTTGTAAGCTGCAAACGCCACACATTATCACAAATTCAAATAAAATGTGAGATTGTTTGATGTATAGTATGGTTTAGATTGTTCGGCATTTAGCTGTGAGTTGCAAACGCCATGCATTATCACATTATGGTATAACATGTGCACAACACGTGTATCACCGCTATATTCATGCATGCACTGTTTAAAACACTATGATCTCCTATTCAAATATATGAATCCGCTTTCATATCAAATTATGATCTTTGTTAGTCTCTTACACCCACACGATCCTCTAACCTTTGTAGCTACCACTAACTTTCTCTCGTGCATGCACATGCCCTCCTCGCCCTCCCCCTCCCTCAGCATTCTATCCACCGGGCACATTCATTTTGTTCTTTAGGTCGTTCTCCCAGAGTCTCCACAACTCCTTTCCGGCACACACCGATCGATAAACCTCTCCAGCGATGCCTGCCTACAACATACACACACACACCTTCAATCTCCTCCTTTATGTGTCCTTGCCTCGTGTCTCTCATACGGTCAGACACACGTGTAAACTCTCGCCCCTCTTTTCATCGATCTCACAACCGCAGACTCCTCCCCCTATCTAGCTAGTAGTTGGGCCTCTCGCACCACCTCCTAGCTCCATTCTCTCTGTCTATCCGTCTCGCTGGGCCTTATTTGCCTCTAACAAATGGACGTACACCGACCGATCTCTCGCTATACATATAGCTAGCTAGGTCCTTATAACTCGTTTTTACCCACACGTCAATCGATCTACCTCATTAGTTGTGTCTCTCCCTTCCTCCGACAAACAACAATTGATCTACCGATCTAGTTAGGTTTGCTTACCAAACACATGGTTCCCCTTCATCATCCATGGATGCGTCCCGACAGATCTATCACGCACAGGCACACATAGAAACACATCCCCACTCTTATTGATAACATTGCAGTTCCACCCTCAGTTTGTCTAGTAGGCCTCTGCCACCATCTTCGAGAAGCAACTCCATCACCCATCCAGCACTCTACCCCTCTCCCTCCCTCTCCCTCCCTCACTCTCTCCTCTCTCTCTCTCTCTCTCTGTCCCATCATATTTCCCGTCCTTCAGTTATGTATGGATGTCAAGACAGAGCTGGGTCTCTCCTTCTCAACACATATACGAGTCATTCTACCTCTATAGTTAGGCCTCTGCCTACCCCTCCCCCCACCCCCCCCCCACACACACCGATACATCGAGCGCTCTAGTCATGTCTCCCTGCCACACACAAACTTGACATGTGCCCTCTAACGTTCTGGTAGGCCAGTCGCCCTATATCTTTGACTTGCACACACACACAATTTCGATGGCTCTCTTCATCGATCTCGCACCCACCCACTTGATCCTCTCTTCGACTCTATCGATAGCTATGACCGCTCCCTCTCTTCTCGTGGATTGCCCGACCCTCTATGTATGATATGGATAGGCCTCCATTTCACACACATTGCATGCAAAATTTTGTTTGAGATGTCATCGACACATATTCCCACAAATAATTCACGAAATCAACCCCCCACCCCACCCCCACCCCAAAACAAAAAACACTCACGAACGCGGTTTGTATCTCTCACACACACCCACGTAGGTGGGGGACGTGCACGAAGAGAAGAGGTGCATGCACGGCGCACGTACTCCCGTCTCTTTCCCAACCACACCCGCGCGGGTACACGGTGGAGCTCATTTCTGTACGAAAAAGGCAGCCCACGTGGTAATTTGGCACGTGTACTGGTTGTCCACTTGGTGGAGGGAGGATCGTCTACCATGGGTGAACAAACAAATTGTGACTTGACGTGTTATGTTAAAAAAGAGGCAAACCATGTGGGGCCTACCTTAGAGGCAAGGCTCTATACACTGGAGTACTTTTGATGTGTCCCATCAACTCGTAGAACGAGGAGAAGCTTGCTTAGTACGCCGTCTCCCCCGCCCATGGGCGCGGTGGCTCGCAGGATGAGGCGAAGCTTGCTCCGCCTTACGCCCGCTCCCTCGCCCATGCACGCGGTGGCTCGCAGGACGAGGAGAAAAATTTTCTACTCCCTCCATTTACTCCTCGTCCCTACTACCTTGGTTATAGAGATTATATCATATTGTTTGGAATATACATGTCCTTTAGTAGATTTCAATATGAACTACTAGTACATACTCCAAACATTGATGTATATAGACGTATTTTAGAGTGTAGATTCACTCATTTTGCTCCGTATGTAGCACTCTCCCTCGCCCCTCGACCCTCGCCCACGTGGTGGATGTGCATCAATTCATTCGGTCTCATATAGCCAGAACGATATATACTGCACTACCATTATTGCTCGACTTCCTGAAGAGGCGAAGAGCCAATCGCAAGGTTAATATTTTGGAGATGCCAAGCGCATGGTTATAGGAGAACGAGTAGTAGGTGCCGCGTCATTTATAAATAAAGTTTTTTTTCTTCAGTGGCACGTACGCAATATGATAGGTTCATATGGAGAGAAAAGGAAACCGCTCCACTATATACATAGTCAGGACGGGCCAGCCTACACAGTTGCTTGCTGGGGTTGCTCTCTTCACACTCTCTCGCACAAAATGACTGTGGCCACATCTCTAACATCCCGGCAGATCACGTCCGCTTGGGGAAGGGGTGGATGCTTAGTGTAGATGCGGTGGCCGTCGCCGACGGCGAAAACCCACTGTCGGCACGTCCCGATCAGGGGTCCCCGCCGTTCTCTCTCACAAAGCCGGTGAGGTTGCCTTCGTCCCTTGCTCACTGCCGCGACGTGGGCAGTGGCCGCCTCCCGCCGCCCTCCTCAAGGTTGAGCTACGTCCCTCAGGTACAACTCCCTTTACAGCCGGCTTGCACCACTGCTCCAGCTGCCCACATCACTCCTTGTGGATATTTCTCTACTTCTTTGCCCCGCACATACCTCTACTAGCTTCTACGTACTGTATTTGTGATGAGTTTATGTCTCATCAACTAGTACCAGTAATCTTATTCTAATCACGCTTCTTCAATTTCTTTGCCACAGGGATGCTCATCTCGATTTTGGTGAAACTGCACAAAATGATCCGATGGTCAAAAGGTTGCAAACTTCATTTATTAGGAAGCTCGAACGTTGCCAGCAAATTGAGGCCTGGTCAGGGTTCACGGTTCAAGGGCTAGGGACTGCATGGATCGTTTTTTCTTTAGCTGCCTCTGTTCCAAAATAAGTGTCAACTTTAGTAGTAGTACAACTTTGTACTAAAGTTTGCACAAAGTTGAGACACTTATTTTGGAACGGAGGGAGTACATATTGGCTATGATCTGTCAATCATTGAGATGCAATAGCATGCATGTTAGTCTCCTTTGTATTTGATGAAATGTTGCAACGGGCAACCTTGGACGCAAGATACATGTAACAGAAGCTGGAAGCTTCATAGCATTGTACAAATTTATCTCGTTGATAAATTACAATACGTACTATACTAGTACTTCCTCCGTTCCTAAATATAAGTCTTTGTAGAGATTTCACCATGAACCACATGCGGATGTATATAGATGCATTTTAAGTGTAGATTCATTCATTTTGTTCCGTATGTAGTGGAATCTCTACAAAGACTTATCTACTAGTAATAGCTAGCCCCCACTACTAGGAATTCTCTATCCTCTCCTTGAGCCACATCATCAAAATTGATGTAGTCGTTAGATGAAGTAAATCAGTCCATAATAGCCGTCTGATCCAGACGTTGAGAGGCTCCGCACTAAGCCACATGCAAGCATGCAGAAATACCGTGGCACATGCATGTGAGTGGGTTTTAAATCACATCAACATGTCTGCATGCAAGCATGCACCGGTAGCATGCATGTAAGTGAGCTTTTAAGTCCCATTAACATGTCAAAAAGAAAAATATAATCCCATTATGCAGTAGGAGTTGGCTGATCTTTTTTCCTTACGTGGGATGATCTAAATGATGATGGGAGTTTATTTAGTTTGGCTACCACATTTGTCATGCGGTTATATGGTTTTTTTAGTTCTATGAAATCGATAATTTTGCGCAGAGAGATATACCGCTGTTCCGCGGCAACGCGCGGGGACTCATCTAGTAATATTTAGGAACGGAGGGAGTACTATGTAAAGAGTTAGGTGTCGCACGGTGATAGTGTGAGGTGGGCCATGTAATCACTGAGCCTGCGTGTTTTCACTGCTTGCACACCTCCGCTGTAAGAATGGAGAAAATTGTAATCTAGTAGTACCTCCTTTCGCCGAAAGCGTGGGACATCCAGCAGTCCTACCACCTCAGTAATAAAGACCAATGAGCCGTCAAATCACATAGACCCAGCAGTAAGTTGGATGGACGAAGCAACCATCACTCTTGCGGCAGTGAGAGGTCGCGTCCGCTCTGCCTGGGCATGAATGCGGCACCGATTCTTTGGAGCGGCACTGACCGTTTCGGGCGGGAAGTGCGCGCGAGCGATGGAGGGGCTTTGGGTGGGCAAGGCTGGTCAGGAGCGGGCGTGGCAGCTGTCCGCATGTCCCTACCGGACACGCCCGAAAACGAGAGGATGCACCGACTCTCGCGGCTAAAATCGTACACTACAGAACATCTCTCTGTCGGAGTAGGTCGATCTGTCGCTCTCTCTAACACACACATGCTGTTAAACACACACACACACACACACGCACACGCACGCACCTTGGTCCCGTTGCACCTTCTAACGTGACTTATTACACCTAGACGGAGGGAGTAGTAAGTATACGAGATACGGTGGCACACTGACTTAAGTCGAATACAAGTGCCCAAAATTTGTGTGCATGTTATAAAAAGGATTCACTTAAAATAGTACGTGAGCGAACAGAGGGATCAATTGGACAGTGTTCCCGAGCAGTAGCGAGATGTTTGAGGTAAGATACACCGCTGGCGCTTTTATTTTTTCTTATTAATTTGTTTGTTTCAACCTCTGACTGGTGGGACCCAATGTACTACGTGGAGAGAGGTAAGGTGACTAAGGCTGCATTATTTCTGCACCACTGTGGATAGTCTTACCACCAAAGCCACATGACACGATTATGATTGAAATCCCAATGACTCCCACACACACACAAAAAAACACGGCATGCTTGTCACACGAATGCAGGAATGTATGAAAGGTTATTTCCCTCTCGTTGAACATAACGGGAGGGTTGTGTAGCTGGTTAGCCTGTTCGCTCATCAAACTTGAGGTCTCGGGTTCGATAACTACACTTGAGCATAATTTGTTCCAGGAGGATTCTTTGACTGGTCAAAATGTTTTGTAGGGTTTGCACGCTTCACACTCTCTCTCCAGTATATATATACACGCTGGAGCCTCAGCGCTTGTAGTTGCTCTCTTCACACTCTCCCGCCCTCTCCCGCTGGAGCCTCAGTGCTTGTAGTTGCTCTCTTCACACTCTCTCGCCCTCTCCAGATCTAAACAAGACTTTGTTGGCCTCTCCCTCCCCTCACTGCTGCTCAAAGATCCGGCAGGATCCGTCCGCCGGGAAGGGAAGGAGGCTTAACGCTGTCGCCGTCGGCGAGGGACTACCGGCGTAGCTGTTCACTTTCCACCCAGCGGCGGCGCGGGAGGGCCTCCGACCCCTTCTTCTTCGCCGCCGTCCCGTCGCCCATCGAACCACGCCCCAAGAACCTTAAGGTATAATTTACTTACTCCACATGCATTGCTCTAGCTGCATGTATACCATGAATCTAGGACATGGTTCAAAGAGGAAAGGAGTGGGGGAAAGTAGTGGGAAAAGTTGTATATAGCATGAATCTAGGATGTGGTTCAAAGAGGAAATGAAGGGGGAAAGTTGTATAGCATGAATCTAGGACGTGGTTCAAAGAGGAAAGGAATGGGGGAAAGTTGTATCGCATAAATCTAGGACGTGGTTCAAAGAGGAAAGGAAGGGGCGAAAGTACTAGTTCAAAAAGGAAAGGAAGGGACAAGGTTGTAGAGTTTGAGCAGGACTAGATTTGCTGCGCTCACATAGGGAAAGGTGTCTAAAGATAACAAAACTGGGACCAACACAAATATGCTCCTTGGTTGTTTGTTCTTTGTTGCAACAGACTATGCATGACCACAGTACATCGGTAGATGCACATGGTGCTGGTGCGTCCACTGTCCCATGCAACTCATTAGCTGTTGTTAATCTAAGGCCATGTTTGGTTAAAAACTCCATAGTCCCTACCTGCTTGGTTCCAGGGACTAAACATGGACTAGAGGTTATTAAATGACATGCTAAAAGACCATGTTACCCCTAGTAATGAACTAATAGAGACAAGGTGCGATGCGTGGCAGGGGCAACTGTTGGAAAAAGTACCAAAAAGACTCCCTCGGGGTCTTCTTTCTTTAGTCCCAAATGCCCACTTTTAGTCCCTAAAAGTCCCTCCTGTTTGGTTTAGATGGGACTGACACGGAGTTTTTTTAGTCCCTACACCAAGATGTCCCTGTAAACAAACACCCTCTAATAATGCCGCTGGAAAATTGATGCAATGCCACAGTTAAAAGCAAATTATATGTTTAACAAATTTTATTGTTAATATAATCTCTATGTTAATATTAATCAATGCCACCGTTTGAGAAATGCTACTGTCTTGATTTCTTTCCCATTTAGATGAGGTAGATGCTTCTTTTTGTTGGCTTCTGTGTCATCCACCATTATTGACCACTAATTGTTTCCTTTGCACCTCTGTGTAAACATGGTTATCTACTTCACCTTGTTGCCATTGTGACCTTTTGTTGCACTGGACAAAACACTTTTGTTTTAAGAGTGTTTTGTGCAGTTCAACCAAAATGTCACACCGATGGAGACAAGACTTCCAATCTGTATGTGCACCGTAATATCCCATTGAGGTAAGATAAGGATATTTCACAACTGCTGGTCTGTATTTTGCCACTTTCATCAGAAAATTAAGTTTAGTACTATAATTGTGCTCCCTAATTGACATGCCAAATCTTACATTGAAGGCGAAGCTTGTCTGTTATTGAACCAAGTGATGAAGGGGAAGAACAAGCGGAAGAAAAACAAAAATCAACTCCCGGTGCTGTAATGAAGCACTGGAACTGTGATGACACAAGTAATGATATAGTTTTGCATCTTAATTTATTGCTATGGCTGGAACGAGCAATTGTTTTGCCACTGATTTGATGCCACTCTTAATGTAATATGTAATTATCTCTACTTGTGCAATTAGGGATCTTCTTTGAAGATACCATATATTTTAGTGGAACTGCACAAGAAGATGTTGGAAACATTAAACTAATCGAGGAGTATATAGTAAGCATGGCCACCACCGTAGATAGCAACAGATGGTTCCGGAGAAGTGCTTCATCTATATGCTCTACACAATAAGCCTCCTGACAAAGGTTGGTACTCGCCCACTGATTTCATCCATATGATTGAGCTTTGTCATCTCTATTGGTGTTGTGCTACTGTTTAGATACTGTCATGAAAAAGTGGTATTGTCCTTGAGAAGTGCTTCATCTGTGATGTTTTAAATATTTCGTTTCCTTTTTTTCGAGCAAACAGGGATGCTAGCATTTAGTAGTCCTCTTGTCTTTGCACAACAGGATCATCTTCCTTTGAAGAAGAATATGGAGTACGTGAAGTGACTAGTTCCAATTATGCTAGGATGAAGAAGCCCTGTCTATCTTCTCATCAGAAGGAGCAGTTGAAGGATGGTTACATTACTCCCCACAAGACCAAACTAACTTCAGCTTAGAAGGACTGACAAATATCCATTTTTTTGCTGTGATGCCCGAGTACAATGTTGTTCTAGGATTCTTTCTGGTGAGTTCCATTTTTCTAAAAGTGTGCTCTACATGGACCATGTATGTGCCTCTTGAAACTGTCAATTCATAGTACAGTTTGCTTTATACTAATCACTTTTTTGTATTTGTGCAAACAGGGGTGCTCAGCTTGATTTCAATGGGAACTGCACAAAATGTTCATGAATACATTGAATCATTCATTTCCACCACAAGAAAGGAGGTGCCGATAAGTTCAACGCGTTGCAACATATAAGGGCGAAATCATACAAGCTACGCGCGAATTTGGTTGATTTTGGTGGAACTGCACAAAAAGAATAGCTGGTTTATTTAGCACGAGGTGCCATGTCAATGTCCGAACTGATGGCAAACCCTTCCCATTCCACAATCATAGGCATTTGATATTTTGGAATGGGACAACCTTGTCAAATTTTGCTCATTGATTTTAGCAAGACATGTGTTTGATATTTTTGAATGGGACGCCCTTTTCTGTCAGCAGCGTCGATCAATTTTTTCTTTATTCTTTAGTTGTGAAGTAAATATTGCCTCTGACATGTGAGTCGCTGAGATGCATAATCATCGATTGTTTTGAATGTTCTCTATGAATTGCCAGGCCTGTGTGTTTGATTGCAATGTACAGAAACGCTAAAAAGCTGCTCAAACTCTTTGTACTCCTTCTGTTCCTTTTTACTTCGCACATTGTGAAAGTGCATACTTTTTTGTATAAGATTGGTCAAAGTAGAGATACTTTGGCTGCAGACAAAACTTGTATGCACGACTAGAAAGGACCAGAGGGAGTACATGTGAAACTGCTGCAAACGAGGTGATCACCCTGGGAATAATGCTAGTACGTATTGTTTTGCATGTTCATCCAATGCCAGTGATACAGGAATTCGAACTAATCGAAATAAATTCATTCATACACGGTCGGATTTCATATAAACATGCCGGATTTCATTACATTTCATACATTCTTCAACTAAAAAGGGGTGCGCTGGAGGTATAATTAATTAACCGAAGCTACCCACCCGTGTCCCACTGAGCCGAACAAAAGCTTCAGTGACTTAACTGCAGGTGCAGTTGCGTAACTGACATGTCGCCTGTTGGGCCCACGTGTCAGTCAGCCAACTGCACTAGCAGTTAAGTAGAAGCAGCGTTCTTCTCCAGCGCAGCTCTCCGACTCCACGTCGCCGCCAAGAAGCTAACCAGCCATCAATGGTCAACCCGCCTAGCTTGGCTTCAACCGGAGGGTAGCAGCGGTGGCCTTACATGGACCTGAGCGGCGGCGACCTACCGTGTTCTACTCTTCCTCGTTTCTGTGTGGCGCGGCCTCGTTGGCAGCGGGGCGGGGCCTCGGCGGAGCCGGCGATGTCCTCTATCTCATTGCCGACGGGCGGCGCCTCAGCGGTGGGGCCTCGGCTGAGCCAGCGATGTCCTCTGCCTCGTTGTTGGCGGGGCAGGGACTCGGCGGAGCCGGCGGTGTCCTCTGCCTCGTTGTTGGCGCCGCGGGACCTCGGCGGAGCAGGGCCTCGTCGACGCCAGCGGAGCGGGGACTCGTCGGAGCCGGCATTGTCCTCTGCCTCGTCCTCGGTCTCGCCAAACAGCGCCTCGCCCGCTTCATCGCCCTCTTTGCTAGCCTCTTTGTAGGCGGCCGCAGCCTCCGCCACCCGCATGCGGTACCGCCAACGCTCGAGGCGGCCCTTGCGGGCGGAGCGGTACGAGTCGAGCAGCTCCTCCTGCTCCGCCTGCTCCGCGGTGATCTGCTCCTCCGCCTGCAGGTGCTCCTGGAGGAGATGGTGGTTGTAGGCGGCGTCGGCCTGCGCCTCCCGGAACTGCTCCGCACGCATCTGCCTCACCCTGTCATATATTGGGCACGGGCCTCGCCGATGGTCATGGTGCAATGCACCGGCGAGGATGGCGCAGAGGAGGGGGTTGGCGCCGGATCATCGACTACCATGTTCTCCATTGGGACGCGTCGTCCTCCGGCTACCTGCCGGCCAGCCGGTCGGCAGCAATGGCTGCCATCTCCTTGTGGTCCGTCGTCCGCCCGTCTCGAAGAGCGCTGGAGCGCGAGGAAGCCATGGTGGGCAGTAGTGGTGTGGACAGGAGAAAGGGAACAGATGCGATGACTGCTGCTATGGCCGGTGCAGCAGTTTATATAGCAATGGTGGGCGGGCGGAGGGACGGACGTGTGGCGCCAGAGTAGCCGCCTCGGCAACCGTGTATCATTAATGTGGGTGGCAGATGGACAGACGGATGGCACTTGTGTCGTTTGAAGGCGGAGCAATCGCCTGCACGGGAAGCGGGGCGGGCGGCGCTGACTGTTTCGGGCGGAAAGCGCACGCGGGCGAGGAGATGACTTTACTTGGAGAGGATGACAATGGGGACCCACCAGGTCCATAGCCTCACGTACGCAAGTGCCTCCTTATTATATATATATATAATTATAATTTATTTTGCTTCCTCCTGGTTTCTTGATATCACGGTCCCACACCATTGTCAACCTATGTAGTAGTCAATAAACGAGAGAATTGCACAAGAAGCGGCCGACAGCTGGGACCAAGCAGCTCGAGCAGTATTTGTGTTTTTGAGGTGTGAGCACTGCAGAGTTTTTCGATGTTTAGCCCAGATATTAATTTTTCTCCTCTGAACAACAACAAAAACATTGCTGCAGGTATTAACTGGGCGGGCTGTGGCCAGTCTAGCCCAGGCCAGATATCCAGCCCAGATATTAAAAAATTTCAAGCTGAAAATGGCTAGCCCAGCTATACTTTTTTTTAGGAATACCCAGGCAAGGTCAAGTTGTTATTCTCCGCCCCGCTGGGCTGCAAATCTTTCCTAGGAGGGATGCAATAGGCTTAACAAGAAAATGGGCTTTAAGAAATAATAAATGGGATGTAATTACAAAAACTGGGCAGTAACTATAAAAAATGCACCAAACACGTGATTACTTTATAAAATATTATTTTTGGATATTGAAAATTTTAATTTCATTAATTGTTGCGAGCGCAATGTTTCGTTGGATTTTTACGTAATATAAATTTATATTGAAATTGTATTTAATCTAACTAGAAATTTCGGGATAAAAATATTTCGGATCCCATCAAAATGTGGGAAATTTTATTGAATTCTGTTTTGAACGGTTGGTTGAAATGGGATGTACTTTTAACAAACTGTAAATGGGTTGTAGTAAATTCCATTAGAATTCAAAAATGGGCTACACATTCTTACAAATCTCAAATGGACTATAAATTCTCTGCCACACACTTCTGGCCTTACTAAGTTGACGCGTCCCCTAAAAAAACAGAGTTGGCGCGTATGCAAGGCTTTGTCAACTTATAGTCAACACACGGTTCTAGCAGCAGTGGCCGTTGGATGTCCATCCAACGGATGCCGTGCTTCTTCTTCAATCTCGGATATTCTAGCTTCACCCGCCCAAAAAATGATTCCTCCCCCTGACATCTGGGGCGCACCGTTTCGGAAGCTGACCTGTGGGCCTACTAAGTTGACGTACCAAGGGCTTTGTCAACTTAGTCAATATAAACGATTCTAGCTGTAGTGACCGTACGATGTCCATCCAACGACCGTCGTGCTTCTTCAACCTCTAGTCTTCTTGCTCCAACCGCCCAAAGCAGCGCCGGTCGTGCCGCCTGCTCCTGCCTCCCGTGGCCGGCTATGCTGCCGTGGAGGCCACACCGCCCCCTACTACTCCCACCGCTGGCCAGGCCATCCCTCCACTCACCCACACCCCGTGTTATTCTGCGGCGACGGTAGCGCAGCCGAACCAGTGAACCCTCGTACTCCTCTCCGCGTGTGCATCCACTGCCGCGTCTTCCCCGGCTCCGCGTCGTCCCCTTCCTAGGCCTCGCCGTCGTCCACCGCCCTGGTGCTCTCGGCGCGGCGTGGTCAACATGGTCAAGGAACGACTCCATCAGACGTGGACTGTACGTGGAGAGGCTGACAGTTGGGTCCACGGCAGCCGCAAGGAAGTGCCTCCTTATTACGCGCAAAATAATTATTCCTCCACCTGACAGCGGGGACCTACCGGACGGGCCACCGTATTTCATGAAAAAAATGATTCGCCACCTGATTGCTGGGACCCACGAGCTACATCTTCGCACGCAAGGAAGTGCGTCCGGGAAAAAAATGATTCGCCCCCTGACTGCTGGGACCCACCAGCTACATCTTCGCACGCAAGGAAGTGCGTCCGAAAAAACGATTCGCCCCCCGACTGCTGGGACCCACCAGCTACACCTTCGCACGCAAGGAAGTGCGTCCGGGCAAAAAAACGATTCGCCCCCCTGACTGCTGGGGCCCAGCAGCTACACCTTCGCACGCAAGGAAGTGCGTCTGGGCAAAACAACAAAATGATTCGCCCCCCTGACTGCTGGGACCCACCAGCTACATCTCCGCAGGCAAGGAAGTGCCTGACAGTCGGGACCCACCTGGTCGAAGCGTACGTAGCGTTGTCATTCTGGTCGCGAACGTGTACGTACATACTGGTCGATGTAGAGGCGCGCACGTGTCGTAGTAGAGGTGCGCACGTGTCGTAGTAGAGGCGCGCACGTAGCATGTACACGTACGTACAGCGGCCAGGGTGCAAGAAAGAAAATACGGCCACGTATGTGTACATATGGGCAGGGTCTCGAACACCTACTCGCGCATACGTACGGCTAGGGCTCGTGTACATGGCTGGGTCGGAACGGAGAAACAGCGTCGTCGTCGTCGTGTTCATGGGGAGGCACCGGAATGCGTCGAGTTCATGGGGAGGCAACGGAATGTGTCGCCTTCATGGGGAGGCAACGGAATGCGTCGTGTTCATCGGGAGGCAACGGAATGCGTCATGTTCATCGGGAGGCAACGGAACGCGCGGGAGCCAACTGGCTGGGTCAGAACGGAATGCGTGGTCGTGTTCATCGGGAGGGCTTGAATGGAACAGGCGATGGAAACGAGGCCTGGCATACCGCAGAACGGAGGAAACGAACCTCCTACGTTCGGAACGGGGTCCTGTTGATCGGGCGGGGTGTGTCGTACCGCAAAACTTAGGAAACAGACCTCCTACGGTTGAAACGGGGGTCCTGTTGATCGGGAGGGGTGTGGCGTACCGCAAACGGACGAAACGGACCTCCTACGGTCGAAACGGGGGTCCTGTTCATCGGGAGGGGTGTGGCGTACCGCAAAACGGACGAAACGGACCTCCTACGGTCGAAACGGGGGTCCTGTTCATCGGGAGGGGTGTGGCGTACCGCAAAACGGGACTCCACGGATACTGTTCATCTCCACCGTTGACCTCCTCTAGCCTCCACGGGCTACCGTCGACCTCCTCGAGCCTCCACGGGCTCCTGTTCATCCAGCCTCCACCACGCGCTACTCCACCGGCTACTGTTCAACCACCCCTCCACAGGCACCCCTCCACCGTCTACTGTTCATCCAGCCTTCCACACCACGGGGTCCTATTCAATCACCCCTCCACGGGCACCCCTCCACCGTCTACTGTTCATCCAACCCTCCACCACACCACGGGGTCCTGTTCATCCAGAGGCAACGCCACCGCTCACTGTTCATCCAACCCCCCCCCCCCCCCGCAACGCTCACTGTTCATCCAATCGATTGGCTTCAGTTAGTGGCAATAGCGAAGGATTCGCTCGATCGGGTTCAGTTAACAGCCATTGATCGATCGCTCGGGTTCAGTAACGCGCAGCCTGCAGTGCAATCGCTCGGGTTCAGTTAGAGCCCAACGCCTCGCTCGGGTTCAGTTAGAGCCTACGCCTCGCACACACGCGCGTACGTGTACGAGAGAAACGCGCATCGCTCGGCCCCCGACCTCCCACCGTAACCGGGAACTCCCCGAAATTTTCCTCCCCCTCGCTTCTACCATGGTTTTTTCCGTCATGGACGGCCCAAAGAATGTCATGCAGCTGCGTCTCCGGCCCGCCCAGGACGAAAAGCCCATTTTCTGTCATGATTTTTTTTCATAGAAGTAGGAGCCCACCACATCTATGATGATACCGGGTTTTGTCACAATTGTCATCATAGAAGTGTCATATGTATGACAGAAAAAAATTTGTAGTGCTAGCAACAGAATCAAACAAAGCAGGTGCAGGCAAGGGGATAACATCACGAGTATCAACGCTATAGACCAGGTTATAAGGAATGGCAATATCAGGACGATCATGTGCAAGTGATGGTGATCCATGGCTGCACGGTCTAGATAAACCTTAGCCACAGGGTAATCATGAGGGCGTATCTCAACCTCGAAGTGAGCCGCCAAACGAGTAGCAAAAATCCCACCATGTATTTTTTCCTGAGATTTATTAAGATGGAGGCGACGAGCCACAATAGCTCCCAAGCTATAAGTATTGTCGCCCTCTAATGCACGACGTAAAACAACAAGGTCTAGTGAACTAAGTGCACCCACCTTCTCCCTAGCAAGCAAGCATTTGGTAATGAAGAGTGCAAAGTAACGGACAACTGGAAAATGTAAGCCACCGGCAGTGATTGCTGACACTCTTCTCTCATCACCCACTGTCAAAGTGCGACAGAAGGCCTCAAACTCAGCCGGCCTAGGCTCAGCCAAGCTCCCATCAGAAGGGATCATGCATACGTTACAAAACACAGTAAGTGGTATCTGATGGTTTTCAACATATAAATCAAAGCTCACTTCAGGAGGATTATTTCTAGGCAGGAAAGTAAAACTTTGCATAAAGTTATTTGTGAGGATTTGGTGCTAGTCACACTCATCTGTGATGAAGTCGGTGAGACCAGCGTTGGCAATAAATTGCATGAACTCCTCAAGAATTCCAGCCTCTTGCAGGAACGGGGTGTGCGGCCATTCGCATGGCCGTACCTCCGCCAACCTCCGAGGGTGGAGATCACTGTCAGAAGACTCCCCAATAACACCCTTGGAGTTCTTCTTAGAGCCAAATTTCCTGAAGATAATCATGTCTGCGTACAAGTTTTCCTATGAACAAAAATCTGAATTTTTAGTTCACAAAATTTTCTCAACAAAACTTCACAAAATTGATAGCAACTACTCATAGGGATACATAGAGGCCATAGCAAGCATTCAAACTACTTAGACCACTAAGAATTGAACATGCAAGCACATCTACATCAGCACCAAGAGTAGCTATTTATTCAAAGTATAAACCACAAAAACAAAAACTAATAGGACAAATGGTGAAGTCACATACCAAGCAACAATCCCCCGAAACAGTTTCGGAAACGGAGCTTCGAGCAAAGAGATCGAAATCCGCGGGTTTGAGCTCAAGAACATGGGAGAGAGAGCAATGGGGATTTTTTTCTGGAGGTAAGTGATGATGTGGGATGAAGAGGAAAGTGAGGGGGCCCACGTGGGGACCACAACCCACCAGGGCGCGCCTGGGGATCCTAGCGCGCCCAGGTGGGTTGTGCCCACCTGGTGCACCTCCCTCTGGTATTATTTGCACCAAAAAATCATAAAAAAAAATCATATAAAATTTTCAGGGCATTCTGAGAACTTTTATTTTTGGGCCATTTTTTTATTGCACGGGAAATTCAGAAAACAGACGAAACATGGCATTTATTTTATTTAAATAATAAAAACAAATAATAAAAAATAGGGACAGAAGGTAGTGCTTACTAAATTCATCAACTTCATACCGCTAAAAATGATTCATTAATAAGGTTGATCAGGTCTTATTAACAACCACTTTCGATTAACATGAAACCGAAGAACTTTCGTAAATCACTAAGTTACCTCAATGGGGATATGCATCTCCCAACAATAAGCATTTCATATTTCTTTTTGACAGTAGGTAGAGGTATTTGAAAACTTCCAATAGTGATTATCGGAGATTTTTCAATAACATTAATACCATTCACTTGGAATTGTTTCTTCGGAAAGTGCACCGTATGCTCATTACCATTGATATGAAAAGTGACCTTGCTTTTATTGCAATCAATAACAGCCCCTGCAGTATTTAAGAAGGGTCTACCAAGGATAATCGACATGTTGTCGTCCTCGGGCA
This sequence comes from Aegilops tauschii subsp. strangulata, assembly GCF_002575655.3. Lineage (NCBI taxonomy): Eukaryota > Viridiplantae > Streptophyta > Magnoliopsida > Poales > Poaceae > Aegilops > Aegilops tauschii. Next base: position 84,301,627 of record NC_053040.3, read on the forward strand.
TCTCAAGTATAACAAAGTCAGTCAAAATAGTAACATTAGCAACAACAAGGGGGCATATCCTCACATATACCGATAGGTATGGCAGTTGACTTGTCAGCCATTTGCAAAGATTTTTCAGTAGGTGTGAGTTTATTCAAGTCAAGTCTTTTATATAAAGAGAAAGGCATAACACTAACACTAGCTCCTAAATCACACAAAGCAGTTTTCACATAATTCTTTTTGATAGAGCAAGGTATAGTTGGTATTCCCGGATCTCCAAGTTTTTTAGGCACTCCATCTTTGAAAGTATAATTAGCAAGCATAGTGGAGATTTCAGCTTCCGGTATTTTTCTCTTATTAGTGATGATGTCTTTCATATACTTTGCATAAGGAGGCATTTTAAGAATATCAGTCAAGCGAGTACGCAAAAAGGTTCTCAAAAATGAAGTAGAAGTTATTGTAACAAGAAAATTATGTTTCTGCAATTTGATTGCACAAAGGAATATTTAAGTTACATGTTTAGCGAATGTCCGATGAGTTGTGAAAGGGGTTTCATAACTTGCACCTCCCGGAACACCACTGCAAGTGGAAAGTCTGTGGAGATGTAATCAAACCATTTATGACATGGTAAGGTCAAAGATGACATAAATAAATTTGCCATTATCCTTTTTAAAGTGATGCTTTAGAGACTGCGGCTTTTACACTGAAAAGAGCTACATCGGGTCAGTTGAAATGAAGCCATGGTATGGTACGCCCAACCATGTTATATCTTTTCTTAACATTTGGAATATGGGGCTTGTGTAAAAGGTTACAAACCTATTCCAAATCAGACAAGTGCTAATTTGTAGGTTATACCAAAATGTTGGGTATTCCTCCCTCACTATACCGAGGCAAATAGTTTTGCCGCGAAACGGTGTGCTTTTAAAGAGAATGGTTCTTTCAAAAAGGTGAGTGCGAGAATAGTGCAACTCGACGAGATAAACAGTATCTACGTCATCATATCAAAGGAAAGAGACCTTGGAAGTAATTCCAGAGTTTCCTACTGCGACTGATACGGAAGTCTCTACAATAAAATGTATGAACTTCGGTCGAACTTGCAGCTAAACCACGTAGGCAAGGCTCGTGCAAACCTCTCAAGTGCGCAAACGAGATATTGTTGTTAGACAACATTATACCTACGATACACAAGGAAGCGTTGATGGGCCTTGACTCCAGAATTGGCTAAATGCCAATACAACCCGAGTTAGTTTCCATATAAGTGATTCAAGATTTAAACCTTGATACACCTTTCAGAAGACTTAGAGTCTAACGAATATTTATGGAACTTAAAACTGATACGGATAAAAAAATTTATCCATAAAGCTCGACTTGTTCAAATAACAAGTTCAAGAGTTGACTACGATGAGGTTGTTTTCATCGTAGCGATGCTTAAAGTTGGTTCGGGTTGAACTAGCAATTAATACATATTTCAATCATGAGATATGAAACATGGATGATAAAAGGATTTCCATCTGATGGAAATGAAAGCTAGGACTTGTATATGATACAGTCCAAAGTAATTTGTCGATTCAGAGGATGCTAGTAGGTATGCAAACTTCAGAGTTCCAGCAATTGACAGAAGAGAGCAAAATGGAGTTGGAATCTTCGTGTTTTGATGAAATGGTCAAAGGGGTTTTGACTTCATCAATGGGTAACGAAGATGCTTGTAATTCAAGAAAGTAAGTGGGAGCGTAATAATATTTCTAAAAACCTTATGTGCTTGGCACATTGGTAATTGGAAATAAATTTCTTGACACGAATTAGGACTTCATTTGAAAATAGTTTTTCGATGAAGTGCTTAGGCTAAATAGCCTCAATATTAGGCATGATGATCTATGGAGATAGATTTACCTAATGGGGCTAAGCAATGAATACATATTGACAAGATGCTAAAACCTTTTAGCATTTAAAACGCCAAGGAGTGATTCTTGCCGAAGTCACATGGAAAGAGTTTTTGCAAGACTCGGTGTCCCAAAACACTGATGAGTAAAATACATGATGGAGATTCCACACACTCTTGTGTTTGGATTAATCATGTATTCCATGGTATGTAAAACAACCAGATATGTCCGATACTTCCAAGGTGTTGCGAGTATGGATACCAAAGTGATCAAATTACTGATCATGGGACAACAGTGAAAGATGTCACAGAGTACTAGAGTAAGTACTGATGACATGGTTTTCTCGCAAGTAGATATCATGAAGAGTTCGTTGTGAAATGTTACATCGATACAGACTTCATCTTTTCTCCATGCAATTTTCGACTTAAATTAAGGGTTTTGTGTAACACACAATGTGGTGGCACAGTTAGTTGGAATTTGTTCAAACTAGTTACTGTGGCGAATTCTATAACAAGGGCTAAGTATGTTGACGCTTTAGAAGCGACAAAGAAGATGTTGAATCATATAGTTCATTCATGAACTTAGTATGGTTCCAAGATGGCTTTTGACAATGGGACACTACTGCAGATACTTGCTCCATAACTCAGTCTGACGAATCCAGGTTCGACCTGTGATTCACATACATACAAAGCCAAGGCCACACAAAATATGAATTTTGTGAAAACGTGAAAACGCGAGGACATGCATAGATACACACGGAGCTGAAGTCGTCAGATCCATTGGACATCAGGCTATACCACAAGCGAAGCATATTTACACCGGTGTGCCACAGGTGTGAAGTGCATTAGCATAAGCTAGATTATTGTCTCTAGTGCAAGTGGTAGTCTGTAGGAGATATGCCCTAGAGGCAATAATAAATATTATTGATTATCTCCCTGTTCATAATTATGTTTATGTTCCATGCTATAACTGATGTGGTTCCCGAGCCCGTATATCCATAAAGGCTCTGGGGAGAACCCATATGCACGTGTGGAATAATAAATGGTAAAATGTATTCCTAGTCGTGCCTCTAAGACTAGCTCAAGTGTTGCATGATGATTATGTTTTCCCAATCATGGGCATGTCTATGCCAAGCAACTTTGAGGGCACAATGTCAGGAAGGACATTTGTGTTGAATCGACCCGAATTGATGTTATGCTATGAGATACATTCGTCACAAGTTAATGATTTATAACACAAAGATAGTTAATGTTTGCATAATTCCTTAGACCATGAGAGTATTGAGTTTCTTCATGCTTGCTTCATGAACTTTGGGGTTTGTTAAATGTCATCCGTAACTGGATGGCTATTACGGCGGATTACGGGTTCATGGGAAAGTATGTTAAGTAACTTGATAGCTCGAGATTGGGATTTGCTCCTCCGACGATGGATAGATATACTCGGGCCCTCTCGGTGTTACGGTCTCCATCATCGTCTGGCCAGACACTTTGTGATTTGATCACGGGGATGCCGAAACACGAAACGAGAAAAGAGAACAGAACCGGTAACGAGGTAACTAGCATAGTGGACAAGTTGTTGATCCACGGGAATGCCAACATGTCTCACCTCGGGTATTTGTAACATATCGCGAAGCAACAGGAATAGCACACGGCAAATGGAGGTTCACTCGAATATTTATTCGTGTGGGTATAGGGGTTAATATGGGTGTCCACGGCTCCGATGTTGATCATTGATCGGAAGGGGTTCCGGGTCATGTCTATACTTCACCGAACCTATAGGGTCACGCGCTTAAGGGTCATCTATCTGCTGAATACTAGACAGGGAGTCTGAGAGAAAATCACCGAAAAAGTTTCGGACAGCGGAATCGTACCGCAGAGAGAGGTCACCGGATGAGTTTCGGTGAAACCGAAAAAGTTGTTTCAGGGTATGCCATTAAGTCAAAATGGTTTCGGCACATGCCTGATAATTCTTGGAGGGTGCCAGAATCATTCTGGATACTTTTTGGAATTTTCAGAAATAAAAACCGAAAATGTTTCGGAGCTGCCGGTACCGCTTTGGCTGTTTTTCGCAGATGAAATTCACTAATCTGAAATTGTTTCAGAACGAATCCAAAATCATTTTAGTGGGTACTGGAATTATTCTAAGACCCACAGAAATATTTTCGGATTTAGTGGACGCGAAAAATTGTCTTCATGAATAGTGAAAACGCATTCTTGTTTGCTTTTCGCGGATGAAAATCACTAAACCGAAATTGTTTCGGAACGCGTTGAACATTATTTTAGTGGGTACTGGAAATGTTCTGAGCCCACATAAATATTTTCAGTTCGAACGGACGCTGAAAAATGTCGTCATGAATAGTGAAAGTGCTTTTTGCTTGGCTTCTTGGAGAAGCCACCTTGAGGGCCTTTTTGGTATTTCCCCCCTTGGCTTCTTGGAGAAGCCACCCTTGGGCTTGGCCTATAAATAGGGGTGGAGGGGGCTGCCTAAAGGGTCATCCCTTCTCACATACAAGTGCCATGCATGATCTGGCTTCTCTCTCCCTCCCAGCGAAATAGTTTCGTAGAGCCAAAAGGCTATCTGGGTTCCGGTGGGAACTAGTTCTGGACGGCGAAGCCCTGCCGGATAGATGACACCGTATGTGTGCAACTCTGTAGAGAGATCGTAGTTTCGGTCTTAGTTCGTGAGTGCCTCCCGAAGGGCTGTCCGTGTGACCGTCCGAGTTTCGAAGGTCCTCCCGAAGGGCTGTCCGAGTGACCGTTCGAGTTTCGAAGGTCCTCCCGAAGGGCTGTCCGCGACACCATCCGGGGGACTGTTCGACCGCCTCCCGGAGGGCTGTCTGAGGAGCAGATGACGGTATACATCCTCGCGGTTGGGAGGTTGTAAATCCTAGCTGCGGGGATCTGCACCGCCGATCGTCATCGACTCTACTTCCCGCTGCGCTACGAGTCGGTAACGAAAAAGATCAAACCTTGTATGCAGTCTCCATAGTGGTCCTGGGCTGGTGCGTAGGTCAGAAATTTTTTGTTTTCTGCTGCGTTACCCTTCAAGTAATTAACTCTGGGTCGACAGAGAATCCATAATCCTTATCATCAATAAAGATAGGTGAAGTAGATAAAACTTAGGATCACGTTTCATTCTAGCATTCAGAGATTTTTCTTTATACTTTTGTAGTAATTTCTCCAGATCATCTCTATCATTGCAAGTAAGAATATCTCTAGTTGCTTCTTCACTCATAACATAACCTTCCTGTACCTTAGGCAATTCATAGCTAGCAAGGCTAGTTCTAGCAGGTGTTTCAGGAGTTTCAGTTTCAAGCTCATCATCAGATTCAACAACATCATGTTGTATTACTCTAGCAATTTGTTCATCAAGAAAATCACCAAGTGGCACATCATCGTTATCAAGCAAGGTACTAGCATCATCATAAGCATTGTCCATAGCAGAAGTAGCATCATCAATAACTTGCGACATATTAGAATTGATAGCATATGGTGGTGTTGCAAGTTTACTCATAATAGAAGGTGAATCTAAAGCAAAACTGGATGGTAGTTCCTTACCTCCCCTCATCTTTGAGGGAAATATTGTTGGAAATATGCCCTAGAGGCAATAATAAAATGGTTATTATTATATTTCCTTGTTCATGATAATTGTCTATTGTTCATGCTATAATTGTGTTATCCGGAAATCGTAATACATGTGTGAATACATAGACCACAACATGTCCCTAGTGAGCCTCTACTTGACTAGCTCGTTGATTAATAGATGGTTACAGTTTCCTGACCATGGAGATTGAATGTCATTGATAACGGGATCACATCATTAGGAGAATGATGTGATGGACAAGACCCAATCCTAAGCATAGCACTAGATCGTGTAGTTCGTTTGCTAAAGCTTCTCTAATGTCAAGTACCATTTCCTTAGACCATGACATCGTGCAACTCCCGGATGCCGTAGGAATGCTTTGGGTGTACCAAAAGTCACAACGTAACTGGGTGGCTATAAAGGTGCACTACAGGTATCTCCGAAAGTGTTTGTTGGGTTGGCACGGATCGAGACTAGGATTTGTCACTCCGTATGACGGAGAGGTATATCTGGGCCCACTCGGTAATGCATCATCATAATGAGCTCAATGTGATCAATTAGTTGGTCACGGGATCATGCATTATGGAACGAGTAAAGTGACTTGCCGGTAACGAGATTGAACGAGGTATTGGGATACCGATGATCGAATCTCGGGCAAGTAACGTACCGATTGACAAAGGGAATTGTATACGGGACTGCTTGAATCCTCGACATCGTGGTTCATCCGATGAGATCATCGTGGAACATGTGGGAGCCAACATGGGTATCTAGATCCCGCTGCTGGTTATTGGCTAGAGAGGTGTCTCGGTCATGTCTGCATGATTCCTGAACCCGTAGGGTCTACACACTTAAGGTTCGATGACGTTAGGGTTATAAGGAAGGTTTGTATGTGATTACCGAATGTTGTTCGGAGTCCCGGATGAGATCCCGGACGTCACGAGGAGTTCCGGAATGGTCCAGAGACGAAGATTTATATATGGAAAGTCCTTATTCGGTCGTCGGAAGTGTTCGGGGGTATATCGGTATTGTACCAGGACCACCGAAAGGGTTCCGGGGGTCCACCTGCCCCGGAGGGCCCTATGGGCTGAATATAGAGGGGAACCAGCCCCTAGGTGGGCTGGGCGCCAAACCCCCCTAGGGCCCATGCGCCTAGGGTTGGGGGAAACCCTGGAGGGGCGCCCCCCTTGGCTTGGGGGGCAAGCCTCCCCCCTTGGCCGCCGCCCCCCCTCTAGATCCATCTGGAGGGGGCCGACCCCCCTCTCCCTTGCCCCTATAAATAGGGGGGTGGGAGGGCAGCAGCACCACATCCAAGGCGCAGCCCCTCCCCTCCCCAACACCTCTCCTCCTCCGCGTGAGCTTGGCGAAGCCCTACCGGAGAACTGCCACTCCACCACCACCACGCCGCCGTGCTGCTGTTGGAGCCTTCTTCCTCAACCTCTCCCTCCTCCTTGCTGGATCAAGGCGTGGGAGACGTCACCGGGCTACACGTGTGTTGAACGCGGAGGCACCATTGTTCGGTGCTTGGATCGGATTCTGCCGCGATCTGAATCGCTACGTGTACGACTCCTCCAACCGCGTTCTCGCAACGCTTCCACATCGCGATCTTCAAAGATATGAAGATGCGCTCCCCTCTCGTTGCTAGTAAACTCCATAGATTGATCTTGATGATGCATAGAAATTTTTTTATTTCTGCAACGATCCCCAACAGTGGCATCATGAGCTAGGTCTATGCGTAGTTTCTATGCACGAGTAGAACACAAGTTGTTGTGGGCGTCGATTTTGTCAATTTACTTGTCGTTACTAGTCTTATCTTGATTCGGTGGCATCGTGGGATGAAGCGGCCCGGACCGACCTTACACGTACGCTTACGTGAGACGGGTTCCACCAACTGACATGCACTAGTTGCATAAGGTGGCTAGCGGGTGTCTGTCTGTCCCACTTTAGTCGGATCGGATTCGATGAAAAGGGTCCTTATGAAGGGTAAATAGAAATAGGCATATCACGTTGTGGTTTTGGCGTAGGTAAGAAATGTTCTTGCTAGAAACCTATAGCAGCCACGTAAAAATTTGCAACAACAATTAGAGGACGTCTAACTTGTTTTTGTAGCAAGTGTCATGTGATGTGATATGGCCAGAAGGATGTGATGAATGACATATGTGATGAATGAGAATTAATCATGTTCTTTTAATAGGAATCACGACTTGCATGTCGATGAGTATGACAACCGGCAGGAGCCATAGGAGTTCTCTTAATTTATTTATGACCTGCGTGTCAAATGGAACGTCATGTAATTACTTTACTTTATTGCTAACCGTTAGCCATAGTAGTAGAAGTAATAGTTGGCGAGACAACTTCATGAAGACACGATGATGGAGATCATGATGATGGAGATCATGGTGTCATGCCGGTGACAAAGATGATCATGGCGACCCGAAGATGGAGATCAAAAGGAGCAAAATGATATTGGCCATATCATGTCACTATTTGATTGCATGTGATGTTTATCATGTTTTACATCTTATTTGCTTAGAATGACGATAGCGTAAATAAGATGATCCCTCGCTAAAATTTCAACAAAGTGTTCCCCCTAACTATGCACCGTTGCGAAGGTTCGTTGTTCCGAAGCACCACATGATGATCGGGTGTGATAGGTTCTAATGTTCGCATACAACGGGTGTAAGCCAGATTTACACACGCAATACACTTAGGTTGACTTGACGAGCCTAGCATGTACAGACATGGCCTCGAAACACAAGAGACCGAAAGGTCGAGCATGAGTCGTATAGCAGATACGATCAACATGAAGATGTTCACCGATGATGACTAGTCCGTCTCACGTGATGATCGGACACGGCCTAGTTGACTCGGATCATGTATCACTTAGATGACTAGAGGGATGTCTGTCTGAGTGGGAGTTCATTAATAATTTGATTAGATGAACTTAATTATCATGAACTTAGTCTAAAACCTTTACAATATGTCTTGTAGATCAAATGGCCCACGCTAATGTCAACCTCAACTTCAACGCGTTCCTAGAGAAAACCAAGCTGAAAGACGATGGTAGCAACTATACGGACTGGGTCCGGAACTTGAGGATCATCCTCATAGCTGCCCAGAAAGCATATGTCCTGGAAGCACCCGTCCCAGCAAACCAAGACGTTATGAACGCCTGGCAAACACGTGTTGATGATTACTCCCTGGTTTAGTGCGGCATGCTTTACAGCTTAGAACCGGGGCTCCAAAAGCGTTTCGAGCAGCACGGAGCATATGAGATGTTCCAAGAGCTGAAAATGGTTTTCCAGGCTCATGCCCGGGTCGAGAGATATGAAGTCTCCGACAAGTTCTACAGTTGTAAGATGGAGGAGAATAGTTCCGTCAGCGAACACATACTCAAAATGTCTGGGTTGCACAACCACTTGTCTCAGCTGGGAGTTAATCACCCGGATGACGCTGTCGTTGACAGAATCCTTCAGTCGCTCCCACCTAGCTACAAGAGCTTTGTGATGAACTTCAATATGCAGGGGACGGAAAAGACCATTCCTGAGGTATATTCGATGCTGAAATCAGCGGAGGTGGAGATCAAAAAGGAACATCAAATGTTGATGGTGAATAAAACCACTAAGTTCAAGAAAGGCAAGGGTAAAAAGAGCTTCAAGAAAGACGGCAAGGGAGTTGCCGTGCCCGGTAAGCAAGCTGCCGGGAAGAAGACAAAGAATGGACCCAAGCCTGAGACTGAGTGCTTTTATTGCAAGGGAAACGGTCACTGGAAGCGGAACTGCCCCAGGTACTTAGCGGACAAGAAGGCCGGCAACACCAAAGCTATATGTGATATACATGTTATTGATGTCAACCTTACCAGTACTCGTAGTAGCTCCTAGGTATTTGATACCGGTGCGGTTGCTCATATTTGTAACTCAAAACAGGAGCTGCGGAATAAGCGGAGACTGGCGAAGGACGAGGTGACAATGCGCGTCGGAAATGGTTCCAAGGTCGATGTGATCGCCGTCGGCATGCTACCTCTACATTTACCTACGGGATTAGTTTTAAACCTCAATAATTGTTATTTAGTGCCAGCTTTGAGCATGAACATTGTATCTGGATCTCGTTTAATGCGAGATGGCTACTCATTTAAATCCGAGAATAATGGTTGTTCTATTTATATGAGAGATATGTTTTATGGTCATGCCCCGCTGGTCAATGGTTTATTCTTAATGAATCTCGAACGTGATGTTAGACATATTCATAGTGTGAATGCCAAGAAATGTAAGGTTGATAATGATAGTCCCACATACTTGTGGCACTGCCGCCTTGGCACATTGGTGTCAAACGCAAGAAGAAACTCCATGCAGATGGACTTTTGGAGTCTCTTGATTATGAATCATTTGACACGTGCGAACCATGCCTCATGGGCAAAATGACCAAGACTCCGTTCTCCGGAACAATGGAGCGAGCAACCAACTTATTGGAAATCATACATACTGATGTGTGCGGTCCAATGAGCGTTGAGGCTCGCGGTGGCTATCGTTATGTTCTCACCCTCACTGATGACTTAAGTAGATATGGGTATGTCTACTTGATGAAACACAAGTATGAGACCTTTGAAAAGTTCAAGGAATTTCAGAGTGAGGTTGAGAATCAACGTGACAGGAAAATAAAGTTCTTGCGATCAGATCGTGGGGGAGAATATTTGAGTCATGAATTTGGCACACACTTAAGGAAATGTGGAATTGTTTCACAACTCACGCCGCCTGGAACACCTCAGCGTAATGGTGTGTCCGAACGTCGTAATCGCACTCTGTTGGACATGGTGCGATCTATGATGTCTCTTACCGACCTACCGCTATCATTTTGGGGATATGCTTTAGAGACTGCCGCATTCACTTTAAATAGGGCTCCGTCGAAATCCGTTGAGACGACACCGTATGAATTATGGTTTGGGAAGAAACCTAACCTGTCGTTTCTGAAAGTTTGGGGATGCGATGCTTATGTCAAGAAACTTCAACCTGAAAAGCTCGAACCCAAGTTGGAAAAATGCGTCTTCATAGGATACCCTAAGGAAACTATTGGGTATACCTTCTACCTCAGATCCGAAGGCAAGATCTTTGTTGCCAAGAATGGTTCCTTTCTAGAGAAAGAGTTTCTCTCGAAAGAAGTAAGTGGGAGGAAAGTGGAACTTGATGAGATGACTCTTCTCGAACCGGAGAGTAGCGCAGCGCAGGAAAATGTTTCTACGGTGCCTGCACCAACAGGAGAGGAAGTTAATGATGATGATCAAGGAACTTCGGATCAAGTTACTACTGAACTTCGTAGGTCCACAAGGACACGTTCAGCACCAGAGTGGTATGGTAACCCTGTCCTGGAAATCATGTTGTTAGACAATGGTGAACCTTCGAACTATGAAGAAGCGATGGCGGGCCCGGATTCCGACGAATGGCTTGAAGCCATGAAATCCGAGATAGGATCCATGTATGAAAACGAAGTATGGACTTTGACTGACTTGCCCGATGATCGGCGAGCCATAGAAAATAAATGGATCTTTAAGAAGAAGACAGACGCGGATGGTAATGTGACCATCTATAAGGCTTGGCTTGTTGCTAAGGGTTATCGACAAGTTCAAGGGGTTGACTACGATGAGACTTTCTCACCCGTAGCGAAGCTGATGTCCGTCCGAATCATGTTAGCAATTGCCGCGTTCTGTGATTATGAGATATGGCAAATGGACGTCAAAACGGCATTCCTTAATGGTTTCCTTAAGGAAGAATTGTATATGATGCAGCCAGAAGGTTTTGTCGATCCTAAGAATGCTGACAAGGTGTGCAAGCTCCAACGCTCAATTTATGGTCTGGTGCAAGCATCTCGGAGTTGGAACATTCACTTTGATGAGATGATCAAAGCGTTTGGGTTTACGCAGAGTTATGGAGAAGCCTGTGTTTACAAGAAAGTGAGTGGGAGCTCTGTAGCGTTTCTCATATTATATGTGGATGACAAACTATTGATGGGAAATGATATAGAATTCTTGGAAAGCATAAAGGCCTACTTGAATAAGTGTTTTTCAATGAAGGACCTTGGAGAAGCTACTTATATATTAGGCACCAAGATCTATAGAGATAGATCGAGACACCTCATTGGTCTTTCACAAAGCACATACCTTGACAAGATATTGAAGAAGTTCAATATGGATCAGTCCAAGAAGGGGTTCTTGCCTGTATTGCAAGGTGTGAGATTGAGCACGGCTCAATGCCCGACCAGGGCAGAAGATAGAGAAAAGATGAGTGTCATCCCCTATGCCTCGGCCATAGGGTCTATTATGTATGCCATGCTGTGTACCAGACCTGATGTAAACCTTGTCGTAAGTTTGGTAGGAAGGTACCAAAGTAATCCCGGCATGGAACACTGGACAGCGGTCAAGAATATCCTGAAGTACCTGAAAAGGACTAAGGATATGTTTCTCGTTTATGGGGGTGACGAAGAGCTCGTCGTAAAGGGTTACGTCGATGCTAGCTTCGACACAGATCTGGATGACTCTAAGTCACTAACCGGATACGTGTATATTTTGAATGGTGGGGCAGTCAGCTGGTGCAGTTGCAAGCAAAAGCGTCGTGGCAGGATCTACATGTGAAGCGGAGTACATGTTAGCCTCAGAGGCAGCGCATGAACCAATCTGGATGAAGGAGTTCATTACCGACCTAGGAGTTATTCCCAATGCGTCGGGCCCGATCACTCTCTTCTGTGACAACACTGGAGCTATTGCCCTGGCCAAGGAGCCCAGGTTTCACAAGAAGACCAGGCATATCAAGGGTCGCTTCAACTCCATTCGTGAAAATGTTCAAGATGGAGACATAGATATTTGTAAAGTGCATACGGACCTGAATGTCGCAAATCCGTTGACTAAACCTCTTCCACGAGCAAAACATGATCAACACCAGAACTCTATGGGTGTTCAATTCATCACAATGTAACTAGATTATTGACTCTAGTGCAAGTGGGAGACTGTTGGAAATATGCCCTAGAGGCAATAATAAAATGGTTATTATTATATTTCCTTGTTCATGATAATTGTCTATTGTTCATGCTATAATTGTGTTATCCGGAAATCGTAATACATGTGTGAATACATAGACCACAACATGTCCCTAGTGAGCCTCTAGTTGACTAGCTCGTTGATCAATAGATGGTTACGGTTTCCTGACCATGGACATTGGATGTCATTGATAACGGGATCACATCATTAGGAGAATGATGTGATAAAACAAGACCCAATCCTAAGCATAGCACTAGATCGTGTAGTTCGTTTGCTAAAGCTTTTCTAATGTCAAGTATCATTTCCTTAGACCATGAGATCGTGCAACTCCCGGATGCCGTAGGAATGCTTTGGGTGTACCAAACATCACAACGTAACTGGGTGGCTATAAAGGTGCACTACAGGTATCTCCGAAAGTGTCTGTTGGGTTGGCACGGATCAAGACTGGGATTTGTCACTCCGTATGACGGAGAGGTATCTCTGGGCCCACTCGGTAATGCATCATCATAATGAGCTCAATGTGACCAAGTAGTTGGTCACGGGATCATGCATTACGGAACGAGTAAAGTGACTTGCCGGTAACGAGATTGAACGAGGTATTGGGATACCGACGATCGAATCTCGGGCAAGTAAGGTACCGATTGACAAAGGGAATTGTATACGGGATTGCTTGAATCCTCGACATTGTGGTTCATCCGATGAGATCATCGTGGAACGTGTGGGAGCCAACATGGGTATCCAGATCCCGCTGCTGGTTATTGGCTAGAGAGGTGTCTCGGTCATGTCTGCATGATTCCCGAACCCGTAGGGTCTACACACTTAAGGTTCGATGACGTTAGGGTTATAAGGAAGGTTTGTATGTGATTACCGAATGTTGTTCGGTGTCCCGGATGAGAACCCAGACGTCACGAGGAGTTCCAGAATGGTCCGGAGACGAAGATTTATATATGGGAAGTCCTTATTCGGTCGCCGGAAGTGTTCGGGGGTATATCAGTATTGTACCAGGACAACCGAAAGGGTTCCGGGGGTCCACCTGCCCCGGAGGGCCCTATGGGCTGAATATAGAGGGGAACCAGCCCCTAGGTGGGCTGGGCGCCAAGCCCCCCTAGGGCCCATGCGCCTAGGGTTGGGGGAAACCTTGGAGGGGATGCCCCCCTTGGCTTGGGGGGCAAGCCTCCCCCCTTGGCCGCCGCTCCCCTCTAGATCCATCTGGAGGGGGCCGGCCCCCCTCTCCCTTGCCCCTATAAATAGAGGGGGTGGGAGGGCCGCAGCACCACATCCAAGGTGCAGCCCCTCCCCTCCCCAACACCTCTCCTCCTCCGCGTGAGCTTGGCGAAGCCCTGCCGGAGAACTGCCACTCCACCACCACCACGCCGTCGTGCTGCTGTTGGAGCCTTCTTCCTCAACCTCTCCCTCCTCCTTGCTGGATCAAGGCGCGGGAGACGTCACCGGGCTGCACGTGTGTTGAACGCGGAGGCACCGTTGTTCGGTGCTTGGATCAGATTCTACCGCGATCTGAATCGCTACGTGTACGAATCCTCCAACCGCGTTCTTGCAACGCTTTCGCATCGCGATCTTCAAAGGTATGAATATGCACTCCCCTCTCGTTGCTAGTAAACTCCATAGATTGATCTTGGTGATGCGTCGAATTTTTTTAATTTCTGCAACGATCCCCAAAAAATATCTTAGTCTTTGGATCCTTCAGATTCTTTATAGTGATAATATGATAATAATCCCAAGTGACTCAAAAAATATAGCTATGCTCCCCGGCAACGGCGCCAGAAAAAGGTCTTGATAACCCACAAGTATATGGGATCGCAACAGTTTTCGAGGGTAGAGTATTCAGCCCAAATTTGTAGATTCGACACAAGGGGAGCCAAAAATATTTGAAGGTATTAGCAGATGAGTTGTCAATTCAACCACACCTGGAGATTAATTATCTGCAGCAAAGTGATCACTAGCAAAGTAGTTTGATAGTTTTGATAATAGTAACAGTAGCAACGGTAACGGTAATAGTGAAAGCAATAATTTTGTAGCAAGTGTAACAGTGATGATAGCAGTAGTAACTTAGAAGAAACAATATAAGATAAATTCGTAGGCATTGGATCGGTGACTTGTTGGATGATATTCATCATGTGACAATTATAACCTAGGGCGATACGGCACTAGCTCCAGTTCATCGATATAATGTAGGCATGTATTCGGTAAATAGTCATACGTGCTTTAATGAAAGAACTTGCATGACATCTTTTGTCCTACCCTCCTGTGGCAGCGGGGTCTGAGGAGTCCTGGATTAAGGGGTCCTCGGACAGCCGGACTATGTACTTTGACCGGACTATTTGACTATGAAGATACAAGATTGAAGACTTCGTCCCGTGTCCGGGTGGGACTCTCCTTTGCGTGGAAGGCAAGCTTGGCAATTTGGATATGTAGATCTCCTCCCTTGTAACCGACTCTGTGTAACCCTAGCCCCCTCCGGTGTCTATATAAACCGGAGGGTTTAGTCCGTAGGACAACAACAATCATAATCATTGGCTAGCTTCTAGGGTTTAGCCTCTACGATCTCGTGGTAGATCAACTCTTGTAATACTCATATCATCAAGATCAATCAAGCAGGAAGTAGGGTATTACCTCCATCGAGAGGGCCCGAACCTGGGTAAACATTGTCTCCCCCGCCTCCTGTTACCATCCGCCTTAGACGCACAGTTCGGGACCCCCTACCCGAGATCCGCCGGTTTTGACACCGACATTGGTGCTTTCATTGTGAGTTCCATTGTGTCGTCACCATAAGGCTTGATGGCTCCTTCAATCATCGACAATGATGCGATCCAGGGTGAGGTTTTCCTCCCCGGACAGATCTTCGTATTCGGCGGCTTCGTACTGCGGGCCAACTCGCTTGGCCATCCGGAGTAGATCGAGAGCTACACCCCTGGCCATCAGGTCAGGTTTGGAAGCTTGAACTATATTGCCGACATTCGCGAAGACTTGATCTTCAACGGATTCGAGCCCATGTCAGGTGCGCCGCACAGTCAAGAAGAGCATGACTTAGCTCTGCCGTCGGACAGTATTCGTGAGATCACACCTGCGGCCACTCTGGCCCTCAATCCGGAGCAGATCGTGTCGTCCGAGGAAGGGTGGATACACCCCACCACGGAGGCCGCACACTCAGCGGCGATAGAGTCGAATGCTGACTTCACCCCCTATGAGACCTGTGCTGCCGGACACTTGGATTCGTCCCCGGCCACAGGCTCCGAACCGCCTGCGTCCGTGCCTATCGAATCTGATTGGGCACCGGTCATGGAGTTTTCCTCCGCGGATATCTTTCAGCACTCACCCCTGGGCGACGTGCTAAATTCATTAAGGTCTCTCTCCTTGTCAGGAGACCCTTGGCCGAACTATGTCCGGCTTGAGTGGGAAGCGGACGACGAAGAAATTCGTTCCCCACCCACCACCCACTTAATAGCCACTGTCGACGACTTAACCGACATGCTCGATTTTGGCTCCGAAGACATCGACGGTATGGACGACAATGCAGGAGACGAATAGGAACCACCGCCCACAGGGCGCTGGACTGCCACCTCATCATATGATATATACATGGTGGACACCCCCAAAGAAAGCGATGGCGACAAGGCAACGGAGGATAATCCCCCCGAAAAGTAATCTAAGCACCGGCGTAATCGGCACCGCTCTAAGCCCCGCCATAGCAAAAGCAGCGATACCGGCACAAGAGACAATAACACTGCGGATAGTGCCGAAGACGAAGACAATCCCCTCCAGCCAGGTTTCGAGCGGGAGGATGGGCAAGCTAGCCCTAAGGAACAGGCAACTGGCGGAGAATCAGAGCATGTCCATTACATGCCCCTCTCCGAAGACGAGGTGAGCCTTGGCGACGAAGAATTTATCATGCCCAAGGATCCCGTCGAATAGGAGCGCTTCAAGCGCCGGCTTATAGCCACAGCAAAAAGCCTGAAGAAAAAGCAACACCAGCTTCAAGCTGACCAAGATCTGCTGGCGGATAGATGGATCGAGGTCCTGGCGTCCGAGGAATACGAACTCGAGCGCCCAACAAAAAGTTACCCAAAGCGCAGGCTGCTACCCCAACTCGAGGAGGAATCATTAAAACCTACATTACCAGCATATGATGCGGCTGATCGGCCACCTCGTGGCCGAGACAGAGCGGCACATCAGCCCGAAGTCCAGCCCGCACCCCGTCGCCAGTCAAAATAAAATACCAAGGCCCGGGGTAACACCCAGGACCTGCGAGACGTATTGGAAAACAAAGCAGGACATACAAGATCGATCTACGGATCACGGGGGCGCGCCCCAACGCGTGACGACGATCGTCACGCCGGATACACTAAAAGCAAATCCAGCCGGGCCGAATACAGCAGGCAAGATTCGTATGAACTGCGTCGTGACATAGCCCGGCACAGAGGCGCCGCACACCCCCTATGCTTCACTGATGAAGTGATGGATCACGAATTCCCTGAAGGATTTAAACCCGTGAACATCGAGTCATATGATGATACAACAGACCCCGCGGTATGGATCGAGGATTTCCTCCTCCACATCCACATGGCCCGCGGTGACGATCTACATGCCATCAAGTACCTCCCACTAAAACTCAAAGGACCAGCACGGCATTGGCTGAATAGCCTGCCAACAAACTCCATTGGCAGTTGGGAGCATTTGGAAGATGCATTCCTTGACAACTTCCAGGGAACTTATGTGCGACCACCGGATGCTGACGACTTGAGCCACATAACCCAACAGCCAGGGGAATCGGCCAGGAAATTTTGGACTCAGTTCCTAACTAAAAAGAACCAAATTGTCGACTGTCCGGATGCCGAGGCCTTAGCGGCATTTAAACATAACATCTGTGACGAGTGGCTCGCCCGACACCTCGGCCAAGAGAAGCCGAAGACCATGGCAGCCCTCACGACACTCATGACCCGCTTTTGCGCGGGCGAGGACAGCTGGCTGGCTCGCAGCAACAACACATCAAGAAATCCTGGCAATTCAGATGCCAAAGATACTAACGGCAGACCACGTCGCAACAAACACTAGCGCCGCAACAACGGCGACAACGCCGAAGACACGGCAGTCAATGCCGGATTCAGTGGCTCTAAATCCGGTCAGCGGAAAAAGGCGTTCAAAAGAAGTAATCCGGGCCCGTCCAGTTTGGACCGCATACTCGATCGCTCGTGTAAAATTCACGGCATCCCCGATAAGCCAGCCAACCACACCAACAGAGAATGCTGGGTGTTCAAACAGGCCGGCAAGTTGAATACCGAAAACAAGGAAAAGGGGCTGCATAGCGAAGATGAGGAGGAGCCCTGGCCGCCGAACACAGGAGGACAGAAGAAATTTCCTCCCTAAGTGAAAACAGTGAACATGATATACGCAACCCATATTCCCAAGAGGGAACGGAAGCGTGCACTAAGGGACGTCTATGCGATGGAGCCAGTCACCCCAAAGTTCAACCCATGGTCTTCTTGTCCGATCACCTTCGATCGTAGGGACCACCCCACTAGTATCCGTCATGGCGATTCTGCCGCATTGGTTCTTGATCCCATCATTGACGGATTTCACCTCACTCGAGTCCTTATGGACGTGGCAGCAGCCTGAACCTGCTCTATCAGGATACAGTGCGCAAAATGGGTATAGACCCCTCGAGGATCAAACCCACAAAAACCACCTTCAAGGGTGTCATACCAGGTGTAGAGGCCTGTTGCACGGGCTCAATCACACTGGAAGTGGTCTTCGGATATCCGGACAATTTCCGGAGCGAGGAGTTAATCTTCGATATCGTCCCCTTCCGCAGTGGTTATCACACACTACTCGGACGAACCGCATTTGCCAGATTCAATGCGGTACCGCATTATGCATACCTCAAGCTCAAAATGCCAGGACCTCGCGGAGTTATAACAGTTAACGGAAACACATAAAGCTCGCCCCGCATGGAGGAGCACACCACGGCCCTCGCAGCGGAAGTACAAATTAGCCTTCTGAGGCCAACCGCCAATTCGGCGAAAAGGCCCCCGGACACCTTCAAGCGAGTCCGCAGTAACCTGCAATAGGATCTCCAAGCACGTTCAGAGCTCGGGTAGCAATTCGGCCTCCGTCATAGTCCCAGTCAAGCGGTGAAATTTGTGCCGCGCGTACATAACTACGCACTCAAGATACCATGGGCACAGGCGGAGGCACGGCTACGGCACGTCCCTCAATGCGGCTCAACCGCCCCAGGGGCCGTATACCTCTTTCATTTTCTCTCTTTCAGGACCTTACTCTCTGGAAGCCCTTTCCGGCAGTCTAATTGCTGGACCCATTACGGGAAGGAAATACCAAGGAAGCAAGAAGCTCTGACGTACAAGGGAATTCCCAGGTGGTCTCTGATAAAGATCGATGTACCTGTTTTTACATACCCATACGCAGCTTACGCTTGGATAGGACATGTCAAATAGTCCTATTTTTTTCTTATTGCACTAATTGCATACGTACGCTTTGACGTATTATTTAAATAACAATGTATAGCGTTAGCCTATTATTGCATTTATTTTTTTCCTTGTCTGCTTATTTACGACAAATGGCACTCATACATTCTGGTACGACCAGCGTGCCAGGGGCTTCAGTGTACCCCATAACAAGGCACGAAAAGTCCGAACACTTTCGACAGTGCGGCACCCCGAACTTATAGCATTATATGCATCAGCTCCGAATCATGTGTTTGGTCAATAGTTGGGTTTGCCCGGCTCCCATGTTTTGGTACCTTACGTTCCGCTATATCGGCTAAGGTAGCACTAGGAGAACTACTGCGATTGTGTCCCGGTTCTTCCGGACGAGCACATCAGTAGAGAAAGCCGAAAACTGACTGTCATGATGCGGCGAGAGATGGTCGCCGTTTGAGAGGTCTCAAATCCTTAAAGATTTTTTCCGCTTCGGGCGAGGAGTTGGCCTTGTCCGATTTAGGCGTATATAGCGCCCCAAATTCTGCCTTCCGAATACTAGGGGCTTCGCCAAAATTCAAAATTGTAGACTTCTATGGCTAAGTGAGAGTGATAAAGCTTTATAGTCCGATTGCCTGGTTCGTTGTGCTGAACACCTCCTTCGAAGGACCCAAAAATTGGGATAAAGAGTGATCAGGTTTATCCCGAACACCTCAGTACTAGTTACATGGGGGCAGAAGCCAACGACTGGCCAACTCTCAGATTTTATAAACGGCCGCACAGAAGGTAATATTTTAAATTAACAAGCGTTGCATAGCGCAGATGAACTCGTTTCATATTACAGGATCACATGAGTATATTCATTCAAATATTACATCCTTAGCACATTCCTCCGCCACAAGGCGAGCACCCTTCAGGACACTATCATAATACTTTTCGGGGTGGCGATGATCCTTGCCCTCCGGCGGCCCTTCCTTCACCAGCTTTTCGGCGTCCATCTTCGCCCAATGCACTTTCGCCCGGGCAAAGGCCCTGCGCGCACCCTCAATGCAGACGGACCGCTTGATGACTTCAAGCCGTGGGCAGGCATTAACAAGCCGCTTTACCAGACCGAAGTATCTGCCAGGCAGGGGCTCGCCAGGCCACATCCGGACTATGAGACCCTTCATGGCCTGTTCGGCCGCCTTGTGAAGCTCGACCAGTTGCTTCAACTGGTCGCTCAAGGGCATCGGATGTTCGGTCCCAGTATACTGAGACCAGAACAACTTCTCCGTCGAGCTCCCTTCCTCGGCCCGGTAGAACTCCGCGGCATCTGACACACTGCTGGGTAGATCTGCGAACGCTCCTGGAGAGCTCCGAACTCGGGTAAGTAAAAGGAAAGTTTCCTTCACATGCTTGCTTTGCATAATGAATGCCTTACCCGCAGCTATCTTCTTAACCGACTGAATCTCCTGGAGGGCCTTTTGGGCTTCGGCCTTGGCATTTTGTGCGTTTTTGAGGGCCTTCGCAAGCTCGGACCCTTGCATCTTAGAGTCACGCTCCAAGGACTCGTATTTCTCGATGAAAGCCTGGAGCTCTTGCTGCACCTCGCCGACTCGGGTTTCTTGCTTCTCTCGCTCGATGCGCTCCTTGGGCGCTTTGTCTTCGGCCTCAGACAGCGCCTTCTTCATTGCCGCCACTTCGGTCGTGGCCCCTAGCAAAATTCATGACGATCCTATTATTCAACAACCACATTTTTCTTTATTAATATACAGACGGGGTATCACTTACCTTTGTTCTCTTCGAGCTGCCTCTTGGTAAGGCCGAGCTCCTCCTTGGACCGCTCAAGGTCCCGCTTCAGTGCGGCGACCTCCGCAGTACGAGCGGCAGAGGCCAGCAGTGAAGCCTGCTTATTCACATAGACAAATTATGATTAGACTCCTGCGATTATTATTTGATCCTCTATTCGGCCTTTCTTCGCGAACGCCAAACAGAGCATCGGGGGCTACTATCTATGTTGTAACATTTTCTTATAATTTGATTACTTACCTCAAAGCCTCTTAGGAGGCTGGCACAGGCTTCAGTCAGTCCGCTCTTGGCGGACTGAACCTTCTTGACCACCGCACTCATAACAGTGTGGTGCTCTTCGTCAATGGAAGCGCCGCGAAGCGCTTCCAGCAAGTTGTCCGATGCCTCTGGATGGATAGAGGCCATCGGCATAGACGGCTTGCCCCCCTTAGCGAGGGGTTGCCTGACAGAATCCGGAACCACTGGAGGTTCCGGCACAGTATTCGGCTGGGGGCTAGACTTGCTGCCCCCGGCGTTAGGGCCCAGGGGAGTCTTGCCCCTCGTGCGCCCAGCGCCTGGAAAGTCGCCTTGGGGCGCCTCCGGAACTGTCTCCCCTTGGTTCAGTGCCCTTTAAGACAACACCTCGGTGTCGTCCGTAGGGCGGGGGGAGGAGGCGGTCGGGAGTGAATCGCTGTTCATATCCGACGGGCCCAAAGAATCATCCGAAGAAGATACGTCGATATGGGCTCGGGATGGACTACATAATCATGTTCGGCGTGATAAGAAGCAATAAAATAAAACATACCAAGAACTATTATGGTATCCGGATACTCACGACTTCGCCAGGGGCTTGTCCCTGGGTAACCACTCCTCGTCGCTGAAAGCGGCCGTCGTGGAGCAGTCCGGAAGGAGGGTCCTTCCCTTCTTGGACCCTTCGGCCTCCCCTGATGGGGCGGCCTTCCTTTTCCTGTCCCCCCCCCCGGCTGGGGGGAGAACTTTCCTCTTCGTCCTCTTCATCTTCATGGGAGGAGTGCACCTCGGTGTTTTCGGACGATGAGTCCGATATAACCTTGCGCCGGAGACCTTTCCTGGTCCCCGTGGCCTTCTTCTTGGCCTTCTTCTCCAGCACCTCATAAGGCGCTAGAACCAGCATCTTCGTTAGCAGAGCATCTGCTAGATCTTCGGGCAGGGGGCTGGACAGTCGATCTGCTCCGCTGTCGCTACCCAGTCCTGTCAAAATGGCGTGGAGGCTTAGATCCCACGCATGATTATACGGGGGAAAGAAACATCTTATGAGATATAAAAGACTTACCGGATTGGCAGGGCGCTTTGCGCTGAGTCCGCGATCCTCGGTAAGGGGAGGAGGTACCTCGGCGCCGTTGAACAGCACCTTCCAGATGTCCTTGTGCGTCGTATCAAAAAGCTCTCGCAGCATCTGGTGCTCGGCTGGGTCAAACTCTCACATATTGAATGCCCGTCTTTGGCACGGGAGGATACGGCGCAAGAGCATGACCTGGACCACGTTGACAAGCTTGGTTTTCTTGCTTATCATGTTCTTGATACATTTCTGTAGTCCGGTCAGCTCCACCGACGAACCCCAGGACAGGCCCTTCTCTTTCCAGGAGGTGAGCCGCATGGGGATGCCGGATCGAAATTCGGGGGCCGCCACCCAGTTTGTGTCACGCGGCTCGGTGATGTAGAACCACCCCGATTGCCACCCCTTCACAGTCTCCACATCGGAGCCTTCGAGCCAGGTGACGTTGGGCATTTTGCCCACCATGGCGCCTCCGCACTCCGCCTGCTGACCGACTACCACCTTTGGCTTCATGTTGAAAGTCTTCAGCCATAGGCCGAAGTGGGGCTTGATGCGAAGGAAGGCCTCGCACACGATGATAAACGCCGAGATGTTGAGGATGAAGTTAGGGGCCAGATCATGGAAGTCCAGCCCATAGTAAAACATGAGCCCGCGGACAAACGGGTGGAGGGGAAATCCCAGTCCGCGGACGAAATGGGTAAGAAATACCACCCTCTCATGGGGTTCTGGAGTAGGGACGATCTGCCCTGCGTCTGGGAGCCAGTGCACAATGTCTGCGGCCAGGTATCCGGCTTCCCGGAGCTTCGTAATGTCCTCCTCCGTAATGGAGGAGACCATCCACTTGCCCCCCGCTCCGGACATGTTTGGAATGGCTTTGCGGAGAAAATGCGAACTTGGGCGCTGGAGCTCGAGCGCGTGAGAATGGATGGGCAGGGGAAGGAGAAGGCGTGGGTGAGAAAGAGGAGTCCTTGTCCCTTTATAAAGGCAGTAGAAACTGTGTGCCTCCCCACTTGCCTGGTAAACCCGCTTATTCCCCAAGCGCCGTAATTGATGGCACGGTTGGGTTACCCACACCCGTATTGATGAGAATCCCGTGATAAGGGGACACGATCTCTGCTTCGACAAGACGTGCCAAGAAAACCGCCTCGCAATATGTGTAGTAGCTGGTTGGGAAAACGGTTCGAATAATGATCGGGCCGTGGCGTGATGTCCCGCTTTGAAACTTGTCAGCATATTAGATTTGTGGAATATTATACTCTCTACGGTGGTATGTGGAATTTATTTTGCAGAGCCGGACACGATCCTTGTGTTCAAGATCTTCTATGGAGTATTCGGAGGAGGAACCCGCCTTTCAATGCCGAAGACAATCGGCGCGCCGGACTCAGCATCATTGAAGCCTGGTTCAGGGGCTACTGAGGGAGTCCTGGATTAAGGGGTCCTCGGACAGCCGGACTATGTACTTTGGCCGGACTGTTGGACTATGAAGATACAAGATTGAAGACTTCGTCCCGTGTCCGGGTGGGACTCTCCTTCGCGTGGAAGGCAAGCTTGGCAATTCGGATATGTAGATCTCCTCCCTTGTAACCGACTCTGTGTAACCCTAGCCCCCTCCGGTGTCTATATAAACCGGAGGGTTTAGTCCGTAGGACAACAACAATCATAATCATAGGCTAGCTTCTAGGGTTTAGCCTCTACGATCTCGTGGTAGATCAACTCTTGTAATACTCAGATCATCAAGATTAATCAAGCAGGAAGTAGGGTATTACCTCCATCGAGAGGGCCTGAACCTGGGTAAACATTGTGGCCCCCGCCTCCTGTTACCATCCGCCTTAGACGCACAGTTCGGGACCCCCTACCCGAGATCTGCCGGTTTTAACACCGACAGGGTCCATATTGGAAACTAAGGGATATTAAGGCCTCCTTTTGATAGAGAACCGGAACAAAGCATTAACACAGAGTGAATACATGAACTCCTCAAACTACAGTCATCACCAAGAGTGGGCCCGGTTGTTGCACTCTGGGGTTGCCGGATCATAACACGTAGTAGGTGATTATAACTTGCAAGATCGGATCTAAAACATGGATATAATGATGAATTCATAAACGGTCCAGATCTGAGTTCATGGCACCCGGCCCAAAGTGACAAGCATTAAGCATAGCAAAGTCATAGAAATATCAATCTAAGAACATAATGGATACTAGGGATCATGCCCTAACAAAACTAACTCGATTACATGATGAATCCAATCCAACTCCTCACCGACCAGCGAGCCTACGAAGGAATTACTCACTCCCGGTGGGGAGCATCATGGAATTGGCGATGGAGATGAGTTGGTGATGATGAAGAACGAAGATCCTCCTCTCCGGATGTGAAGCCCCCGATTCAATCGTACACTAATCATACACGCAAACGTGTACGATCAAGATCAGGGACTCACGGGAAGATATCACAACACAACTCTAAAAATAAAAATAAGTCATACAAGCCAAGGGCCTCGAGGGCTCGAATACAAGTGCTCGATCATAGACGAGTCAGCGGAAGCAACAATATCTAAGTACAGACATAAGTTAAACAAGTTTGCCTTAAGAAGGCTAGCACAAACTGGGATACAGATCGAAAGAGGCGCAGGCCTCCTGCCTGGGATCCTCCTAAACTACTCCTGGTCGTCGGCGGCGGCCTGCACATAGTAGTAGGCACCCTCGGTGTAGTAGGGGTCGTCGTCAATGGTGGCGTCAGGCTCCGGGGCTCCAACATCTGGTTGCGACAACCAGGTAAAAAGGAAAGGGCGACAAGAGGGAGAAAAGAAACTGTGAGTACTCATCCAAAGTACTCGCAAGCAAGGATCTACACTACATATGCATGGGTATTTGTGTAAAGGGGCAATATCGGTGGACTGAACTGCAGAATGCCAGAATAAGAGGGGGATAGCTAGTCATGTCGAAGACTACGCTTTTGGCAGCCTCCATCTTGCAGCATGTAGAAGAGAGTAGATGGTAAGTTCACCAAGTAGCATCGCATAGCATAATCCTACCCGGCGATCCTCTCCTCGTCGCCCTGTTAGCGAGCGACCACCGGGTTGTATCTGGCACTTGGAAGGGTGTGTTTTATTAAGTTTTCCGGTTCTAGTTATCATAAGGTCAAGGTACAACTCCAAGTCGTCCTGTTACCGAAGATCACGGCTATTCGAATAGATCAACTTCCCTGCAGGGGTGCACCACATTACCTGACACGCTCGATCCCCTTTGGCCTGACACACTTTCCAGGGTAATGCCCGGCCTCGGAAGATCAACACGTCATGGGCCTACCTAGGCACAACAGAGAGGTCAGCACGTCGGTCTAAATCCTATGGCGCAGGGGTCTGGGCCCATCGCCCATTGCACACCTGCATGTTGTGAGGGCGGCCGGAAGCAGACCTAGCCTCCCTAATACAAGAGCAGGCGTTACAGTCCAATCCAGCGCGCGCCGCTCAGTCGCTGACGTCACGAAGGCTTCGGCTGATACCACGACGTCGATTGCCCATATCTTGTCCCACGTGGCGGTTAGTGTCAACAACCCAACTCAGATCAAATACCAAGATCTCATTAAGCGTGTTATTATGAAGTAACCGCGGACGCCGACCAGGGCCAGGCCCACCTCTCTCCGAGGTGGTTTCAACCTGCCCTGTCGCTCCGCCACAAAGATCCACACAAAGGGCCATTAGGACAAAGGTCCTTTCAGCCCCCAATCCGTGAATCACTCGCGGGTACTCTACGAGCCGACCCGACTTTAGTCACCACAAGTATCATACATTATGTATATAAGTATGTACCCGTGATCACCTCCCGAGTGATCACTGCCCAATAGTATAGCATGGCAGACGGACAAGAATGTAGGGCCACTGATGGAATACTAGCATACTATACTAAGCATGTAGGATTGCAGGTAAAGGTAACAACCGTAGTAGCAAGGATAGGATTAACGGAAAGCAGTAACATGCTACACTACTCTAATGCAAGTAGTAGAGAGAAGAATAGGCAATATCTGGTGATTAAGGGGGGGCTTGCCTGGTTGCTCTGGCAAGGAGGGGTCGTCAACACATTAGTCGTACTGGGTAGCAGCGGCGTCGGTCTCGGTGTCTAGCGAGAGAAGAGTGGGAAGAAACAATAAATATAAAAGCAAACATATGCATGACGATGCATGACAAGACAATGAGCGGTGTTAGGCGTGCCCTAACGCGGTAGTGGGTGATACCGGTGAGGGAGGGGAACATCCGGGAAAGTATTCCCGGTGTTTCGCATTTTCGGACAGATGAACTGGAGGGGAAAGTTGCGAGTTTGCTATGCTAGGTATGTGTGGCGGACGAACGGGCTGCATATCCGAATTCGTCTCGTCGTTCTGAGCAACTTTCATGTAGAAAACATTTTCATCTGCGCTACGGTTTATTTTCTATGTTTTTCTAAAGTTTTAATCATTTTCTGAATTTATTTATCTATTTAATTCTAACATTATCCAGAATAGTGTCCGTCGATGTCATCATGATGTCAGCATGACGTCAGCAGTCAACAGGGCGTTGACTTGGTCAAACTGACGTGTGGGTCCTGCATGTCATTGACTGTTTAGTTAATTAACAATAGTAATTAGGTTAATTAGCTAATTAGATCAACTAAACATAGTTAATTAATTTAATTAATTGATTAATTAATATTTAATTTTATTTATTTATTTAATTTTTGTTTTTTCAAAAAATCATTCTGTGGGCCGGGCGCGGGCGTCGGACTGGGGCGGATTCGAGCGCGGGCAGTGGCTAGTGATGCCGCGCGGCGAGCAACCGCAGACGGCGGGCAGAGGAGACGAGCCAATGCGGGGTAGAGGCGGTGCGCGCGCGCGTGACTAGGGAGGAGTACAGGGGCGCGGCCGAGCTGCGCAGCGGCCGAGCTGCGCAGCGGCAGAGCGAGGCAGGGCTCGGGCGCGCGTGCACGGGGGCACGCAGGGCGGGGCGAGGCCACAACGGAGCGAGCTCCGGGCACGGGTGCAGTGGAGGTCGCGGTGAGCGGGCGGCGCGCGGGCAAGGCGCGTGCGGGGCGAGCGCGCGCGGGCGGGACAACGCGAGGTGCCAAGCGGGATCACGACGGCGACATCGGAGCCGCGGGGAGGAGGCCACGGCCGTGAGCGCGTGCGCGAGGGAGAGAGGAGGAGCTCACGGGGACCGTAGGGATTCGGGCAGCGGTGCTCGGGGAGGAGGTCGGAGACGACGTGCGGTGGGGAGGCACGCCGGCGGGAAGGAGGACGAGGACGCGAGGCGGAGACGAAGGAGCTCCTGGCGACGAGCAGCGACGGTGGGGTGGTCCGGCGACGGGGAGGCCTTCGGGCTTCGATGAGGTCCAGTGGCGTCAGGGGCGTCAGGTCCTTGCCCCCGATCTCGATCCAGATCGGGGGAAGAGAGGAGCGGCAAAGTGGGAGGGAGTGGGGGAGGTGGGGTGGGTCGCGGTTAGGGTTTCGGGGGGTTATGGAGATAAGGGAGTGGGGTGTGGGGTGGGCCGGCCGGCTGTGAGCTGGGCTGCCTGGTCCAGTGGGGGAAGCGAGGGTTCTTTTCCCTCTCTTCGGTTTCTTTTACTTTTTATTTATTTTTCTATTTTTGTTTCCTTTTAGTTTCCTTTTATTTTAGTTTTAGTAAAATACCAAAGTGGCACCTAAATAAATGCTACAAATTATGCCACTGCCACAATAGTTTAATACTTATAACAATTTAGTTTTGAAATTGTTTATTATTTTAAAAGCATTTAAATAATTGTATTTGCTACCGTTTTATTCATTTTAGAGTATTTAAACATTTTATAAAAGTGTGGTTTCTCCACCAATATTATCCATGATTTATTTGTCACATTGAGAACATTTTCGTTTTGACTTTTGAAAAAATTAAATTTTTGACTTAATTTTGAATTTGAATTTTGAATCGGTTTTTGAACTAACCCGAGATTAACTACAGTGACAGAGGTGATGTGGCATCATTAACGGGGGATTACTGTAGCCTAATTATCCGGGCGTCACAATTCTCCTCGACGACAAGAAATCTCGTCCCGAGATTTAAGAGGTAGTGAAAGGGGGAAAGGTTTTGGTTACGAATCTAGCGGGTCTTCTCACCCTTGCTTGCTCTTCGCGAAGAAGTTGATCCCTGTCGTTGATGTCTTCATTTCTCTGCTTCAGGTCATCTTGACGAAGTCGCATACTTTCTTCGGGGTATGTCCCGTACTTACGAATAGATAAGGGGCAGTTCGACAATGATAGAATGCTATAAGGGTTAACCATCGGGGGTTATCTCATTAATGAACACAGGGGTATCTCTCGAGTTGGTCAAATGAAACACATCGAGAGCCAAGCAAGAAGGTATAGTAAGAAGTATCAAGCGGATAGGCAATCGTTCGTTGCCCAATTAGAAGGTGAAAGGGTTTCAGGGCACGAGAATAAGTATTGCGTCTGATACCATAATAGCTCACTAGGAAGGTGACCCGTCAATTACATATGTAGCCAGGCTCGAGGAATAACTTTGGCAACAGGGTGTACAGGAGTGTCAGGTTTCGATCCTGTGGAACTGTGGGTTATGGGCCCACTATGTGGGTTAAAATAAGGAAGGGCGTTGACATCTGGCACAGTCATGATAGCAAGGCATGTCAGAGAATAACCGGTCAGTTATGTTGACTGCATCGTTGGTACCAAGGGCAAGGGACGAAGAGAACCATTTTCCTGCTCGTTGAATGAGGCAGACCATTAGGCAAAGTTCTCGTCCATCGGTGGCTACCGGAATATCATCAACAATAGTAACAGGGCCTCGTTGACAGAATTGTACACCGAGGTGTTTACATATGCAGGAGAATATTACTGCTTAAATCATATAGATCACAAGAAACATTAAACCAACCAATGGAAAGGAAAATATGGTTATCAGATTAAACAGAACAATGGAAAGGAAAATGTGTTTAAACACATATTTCAAGGGTATATCCTTCCCAAGGACAAGCAGAGCATGATATCCATGATAGGATATAATGTAGAAAACTCTTTAGGTAAGGGGAGAGAAATTTCTTGACAGCGGTGTTTGGATAATTGAGCAGGAAACATTTAGCATTGGGCTTCAAATGTTCTTGTTGAAAATCAGAGTACCACCGACATGCTTCGAGATAGCATTGACATGGTCTTCAAGCAAAGTTCGGACTTGGATACACAAAGGATTCATCAGGAACAACTTATAGAATAAGTCTTACAATTTCCTCATGGAAGAATGGCTAACCTTGCTAAAAGAAAACTATAACAATAGGTCCTCCGACCAGGTGTGCTAGGCATGATATCACCTTACTGGGTTATATAAAGATCAATGCTATGACTCTTGGAAAATGTTCCAACCATCATGTCTGACAAGTTTCAAATCTGATTGGTGTCAGGACACCTCAGACTCAGGATGCCTGAGAAGAAGAGGTGCAACACAATTGACGAGACGACATTATATGATTATCAGGAAATGAACTATGGAAGCGAGTTTCGAGCAAGGGTTCACCATTAAATCAAGGAGAGGTGAGGAGGTGACTGATTGACTCAGCGACAATCCATTGATATTTCCAAAAACATGGATTTCCACAACTATGTGAACAAGGAGACAACATTAGCTAGATCAAATGACTTAATGATGTATGCTCGAGGAAAACATACACAGTTAAACATTGGTTGAAATGTGCACCCGAAATATGGGCTAGGTAGCACGATCAATGTTGGAATGATGATTCAATAAGCAATAGACGTAGAATGAAACTATAGACCAATAACTTCAAAGCAATAGGGTTGCTAGAAGTTTAGAATTTACACATCACAAACCATTTGCCAGTATTCCGGTTAGAAACAACACGGGGACCAAGAAAAGAATGGTGATGTTATTAAGTATCACTTCTATCAAGAATTCTTAAGGGTGGTGAATTTCCCATGACATTCTTGACATAAAAGATAGCAATACTCCAAGGTAGAACATAACATAAGTTGGATAGCAAGGATCTCAAGGTACAACACAAAACATGAACAAGTTTGTGTTGAAGGGAAAGCAAGAATGTTGCCGATGATAACACAAATCATCGAGGGGCAAGGATGGTATTTCTCATCATGAATTCAATTGATATCCTGGAGGAACTCAAAATGTTGATGATGATCATGACAAATTTTGTCGAGAGGTTTCTGTCGGATGTGGGGTTCCGGCAAAACCCTTAAGGTTCAAACTCTGGGGTGCGCGCGAAGTTTTTCCCTCCTATCGATCCACGCCCTAGCTCTCTAAGATCTCGCGGACGAACTCGACGAACTCGCAACACAGAAAGACGCGAGATTTATACTGGTTCGGGCCACCGTTGTGGTGTAATACCCTACTCCAGTGTGGTGGTGGTGGATTGCCTCTTGGGCTGATGATGCACAGTACAAGGGGAAGATCAGCCTCCTGAGGTTGAGGTGTTCTTGTGGCTAGGGTAGGCTCTCGATCAGATCAGATCAAGCAGAGATGCCCCTACTGTGGTGACTAGTTCTACTTATATAGGCCCTGGTCCTCTCCCCAAATATTGAGCGGGAAGGGAGCCAACAACGGCGGGCGAATTTGGAGGGGGACAGCTAGTACAAGCTATCCTGACAAAAGTGGTCTTCGCCTGCGAAAGGCTCTGGTGGTGACGCCGTCTTGGGCTCCACGATGACCTCCGTCCTGCCGTCCTTCTTGTCTTGGTCTTGTTGCACCGATATGGCAACCTTTGCCTGACGCCTCGGTACTCCGCGCCTGCGCTTGCCTCCTTAGCACCAAAGAGGAAACAAGGACGCTACGCGCGCTGGCGCCCGCCTGGTGCCGGTCGTCATGGATCGCATCACGAAAGCCTCGTGAGGTTTGCCCCGCCTTGATATCTCCGCTCCTCGTGAGCCTGCCTGACTAGGCCACTCCTGAGGAGGTCTTGCGTCGTCCGCCTCGCGAGGCTTGGCCCCTCGCGAGGGTCTTGGATGCCTTGTTGATGAAGATGGGTCGTACGGCCCGCTAACTTAGCCACGCCGTGGGCCGCAGGCAGGCAAGTCTGGGGACCCCCATTCCCAGAACGCCGACAGTAGCCCCCGGGCCCAAGGTGCGCTCGGGCTTGGTTTCGCGGCGAAGCCAAGGGTCAAGTACGGAGCGTCGCGGGCCCCAAAAGCCTGCGGCCTCGGTTGACACGTGGCGGTTGATTGGACGTGGGCGTCTCCGCTTCCCCACGCTGCCTTGGCAACTGCACGACTTGACAAGTCCCTGCGAGATGCAAGGAAAACCATCATTAACTGTGATCGTGGGAGGCACCGGTTGGCCTTCTTTTGCTATAAATGGGAAGGGGGCGGAGCCCCCGTCGCCCATCTCTTCGTTGCTTGTTTGCTTCTTCCTCCTTGCTCCACCTCCAGTAGCAATGGCGCCGACGAAGAGGTTCTCTGCTGCGGAGAAGGGCAAGGCCCCTCGGGAGGGGCCCGGCTCCTCGGCGCCCAAGCGTGGACGTGGCCATCCCCGCAAGCATGTCGCGACCCCCGCCGTGGCCCCCGGCTCCCGGGGCGGCGCCGCGAGCGTGGCAGGAGTCGCTCTGGTCGCGACAGTACTGTGGATGAAAGGAGGTGCGCCGTGGTTGCGCGACCCCCCCCCCCCCCCCGACCGCGGTTCCATGCGTCAGAGGTGTTGCCGGAGTTTGTTGTCTGGTCAGAGAATCCGGCCGGCAACTGGCTCCAGCTCCCTCGCTTCTTCCCCAACGAGCTACCGCTCTCCGGTCCCGGCGGGCTTTGGTTGCTGCAGCCGGGCTTCTTGGGTCGCGGTCGAGGTCTCCGTCGCGGGCAACATAGCTCTGGCCCATGGTATGCAGATGTTTGCCCGCGCACGCGGCCTGGGCAGGCGGTGCACCCTCCACTTCAAGTTCGACGGCGACGCGACCCTCTTCGTGAAGGTGTTCGGGGAAGACGGTCGTCGCGGCGGATGCTGCCTCGAGGTGAACAACGGCGAGGAGGTGCTCGGCCTTGGCGATGGTCGGGACGACGAGGAGGACGAACCCGCCGGCCCGCCTCGTCTGGCTATGGTGACTCCTACCTTGGCGACAGTTCTAGCAGCGGCGGCCTTGATCAGCCGCCACGCCCGCTTCGAAGGTGGTAGCGGGTCGTCTCATCGCCGCGCATCGGTGAAGCGCGAAGATGGGTCCGACTAGACCCGAGACGTCGCCGTGACCCTGCCCCCGTTGGCTGCTGCAGGGGCGAGCGCCGCTTTTATTATGTTTCCCTTTCCCTTCCTGCATCGAAATGAAACCGGCATGGGCCCAGAGGGGCATGTATCGAACCATAACCTATCAACCATTATGCTATGCTTGTTGTTTCAGTGCTGTGTGGCCATTTTGCGCAAAGATAACTTAACCTGGTCCGTTCGGGGCGCCCTCCTCCTTACGAGGCGTTTATTTCCTCGTGTCCACCTTGACCTGTTTGCTCAGGAACTGCAAAAATTTGTTAGAAGGTGCACTAAGAGATTCGTCGTTCACCCGAGCCTTGACCTGGTGCTTTGCATCGCGGTACCCGAGGGGCACGGGCTAGGAGAGATGCGCCAGTTTTTGGGTTCGCGCGAGGGTGGCTCGCGAGAAGGCAAAGAGGAGAGAAATGCTCGCGAGGCAAGTAGAAGAGAAATGCTCATGAGGGCACCTACCTAGGCCCCTCGCGAGGTATGCGAGAGAGAGAACACGAGTGAACTAGAGCCGGAAAATGCAGTAAGAGGCGAGGGAACCGAATCAGCAAGGAACACCAAAGGCAAACTTTGATTTAAGAAAAAGCGAGCCAACCACGGAAAGCAAATGAAAAGCCGCGTCCGGCACCTAGTCTAGTCTTCAAGTCTTCTCACCAACGCGGAGCTAAGTGCTGCCGCTAGGCGTGGGCGGGAGCCCCAGGGCCTGAGGCCGGCGCTTCTGAGACTCCGGGGCGTGTACAGCCCCACTCATTATTACGTGAGAGTGTCACGGGCGGCGATTCTTCACAGGCACCGGGCCTTCTTCACAGGCTCTGGGCCTTTCTTCACAGGCTCTGGGCCTTGCTTCATGGGTAGAACTTCCGGAGGTGCTGGATGTTCCAGGTGTTTTGGATGGGCATCCCGTCCTGCGTCTCCAGGCGCGCTGCACCAGGCCTGGAGACATGGACGACCCTGAACGGGCCCTCCCACATGGGCGAATGCTTGTGTGGCCCTTCCCTGGAGAGGACCCGCCTCAGGACGAGGTCGCCCACCTCGAGCATCCTGCAGCGGACGTTGCGGCAGTGGTATCGCCGCAGTGCTTGTTGGTACCTTGCCGCCCTCAATGTAGCTTCGCGACGGCGTTCCTCCCCAGCACGAGATCCATCCCCCGCGTGGCGTCCTGCTGCGTTTCGTCGAACGCCAGGACCCGTGCGGAGCGATGCTTGACCTCGTGAGGAAGGACTACTTCAGCTCCGTAGACGAGGAAGAATGGAGTCTCGCCCGTTGTCTTGGTGGCAGTGGTGCAGATGGACCACAGCACAGACTGGAGCTCGTCGTGCCAGCCCCTACCGCAGGACTCCAGCTTCTTCTTGAAGGCCCTGGTCTTGAGGCCCCTCAGGACCTCCGCGTTGGCGCGTTCGGCCTGACCATTGCTCCTGGGGTGCGCCACCGAAGCGTAGCAGATCTGCATTCCAAGGTTAGCACGGTAGGTTTTGAAGAGGTTACTAGTAAACTGCGAGCCGTTATCTGCGATGATGCGGTTGGGGACCTCAAAGCCGGCTCACGAAGCCCTTGATGAACTTGACAGCAGAGCCGACCGGGATGGTACGGACGGCTTCCACTTCCGCCCACTTGGTGAACTTGTCGACGGCGACGTAGAGATAGCGGTAGCCCCCTGGCGCCCGAGGGAACGGGCCTAAGATGTCCAGCCCCCAGACCGCGAACGGCCACGTGAGCGGGATGGTCTGGAGGCCCTGAGCTGGCTGGTGAATTTGCTTGGCGTGGAATTGGCAAGCTTCGCAGGACTTCACCAGCTCGGTTGCGTCGTTGAGTGCCGTAGGCCAGTAGAATCCACTACGGAACACCTTGCCGACGAGGGTCCGTGACGACGAGTGGTGCCCACAGTCCCCACCGTGTATGTCAACCAGCAACTCCCTTCCTTGATCACTGGAGATGCAGCGCAGCGTGACATCGTTCGGTCGTTTCCTGTACAACTCGCCGTCTTGGATACAGTATGCCGTGGCCTGCCGGGCCACGCGCTCTACATCCTCTTCCTTCTCCAGCAGCGTCCCTTGCATCAGGTACTCCTTGAATTCCTTGGTCCAGCATTCCTCCTGGGGCTCGAGCGCCAAGAGCAGCCGAGCTCCTGAGGTCGGGCCACAGGCTGGGGCTCCCGTGGCTGGATGATCTGGGAGCTCCTCCCGAGGCTGAGTCGTGCTTGAAAGTGGTGGTGTAGCTGATGGCTTGAAGAGCCGCTCCTCAAAGACGCCGGGCTCTTGCGGTTGCTGCTTGGATGCTCTCCTGGCGATGTCGTCGGCGTCCTTGTTGGTGCCCCGGGGCACGTGCTGCAGCTCCAGGCCCGAGAACTGCTTTTCCATCTTACGCACCTCCGCGAGGTATGCCTCAATATGCTCGTCCTTTGGCTCATATACCTTGTTGGAGAAGTTGACGAGGAGTTGCGAGTCGTCTCTGACGGTAAGGCGCTTCACCCCTAGAGCTGCCGCGGCCTTCAGGCTAGCTATGAGGCCTTCGTATTCTGCGATATTGTTGGAGACCTTCTCGCCGTGCTGAAAGCAGAGCTGCACGGCGTAGTAGAGCTCGTCCTGAGTGGGCGAGATGGGCACTACTCGAGCCCCCGCGCCCTGGTGTGCGGAGGCGCCATCAAAATACATGACCCAGCCGTCTGGAGCCTCGCTCCCTGGTGAGGTGGACCGGTCTTCGCCTTCCTCAAGTATCGGGGCATCCGTCCATTCTGCCACAAAGTCAGCGAGCGCGGCCCCCTTGATGACCCTGGTAGTGCTGAACTCCAACTGGAATGCTTGCAGCTCGATGTTCCACTCAGGAACCCTTCCAGGTGAGTTGGGGCTCCTGAGCACCCTCTCCAATGGGTAGGCTGAGACGACCTTGATGGGGTGGCCCTGGAAGTAGTGTCGCAGCTTGCGTGAGGCCACCAAGAGTGCGAGCAAGAGTTTCTGAGGCATGCGGTAGCGTGCCCTCGCGTCCTGCAGCACGGTGCTGACGAAGTACACCGGGTGTTCGACGAGGGCTGGCACACTGTCAAGGCCCGGGTCCTGCAGAGATTGGGGCATCTCCTGAGGTGGAGGGGTTCCCGAGACCTGACTGTCTTCAGGAGTTTCTGTGACGTTGTCCTGCCGAGCTTGGTCTTGATGAGGTCCGCGCGGCGCCGCAGCAGGCGGTGCCCAGTTTTGACGAGGCGGCGCGGGGAGCGTAGGTGCAGCCTCTCGCGACCGAGGGATTTCTTGGCAGCTTCTCTCTTCGCGCGCGGGCACCGAACGTGGCGGATCATGCCGTGGGGCCGCGCGCCTTGGCGCCAAGGCGCAGTCTTGGGGCAGAGGTGGTGGAGGCGCGCCATGAGCCACGTCGCCTGTGGCTGGCGGAGGGTGAGGCAGAGAGAGGGACGGCGCCGAGGAGACCCCTGCGACACGGTCGAGCCACTCCTCGTAGAGGTCGTCGACCGGGCGGTAGCGCATGAGCTCGTTCACGGCGAGGAGTGCAGCCCGCGCCTCCATGGGAGCGCGGCATGCGTGGGACGAGGAACCGGCCGGGGTCAGCGACGGAGTGGCGGTGCGGCCGTCCTGCCGCACCGATGGATGCAGCGAGGACGCTTGCTGCTCGTTCCCCACCGGGCCGGTGGCTGCGTTGGCGGTGGGAGACGGAGAACGACGAGGTGGCCCGCCGACGGGAGCCGTCTGAGCAACGCGGGCGGTGAGGGCAGCTCGGCGCTCAGCTCGAGCGCGGCGAGCGTTTGCCATGGAGACGTCGGAGCGACGGAGCGACGAATCGATGGAAGGGAAGCTACGGCGCTCCCCTACCTGGTGCGCCAAATGTCGGATATGGGGTTCCGGCAAAACCCTTAAGGTTCAAACTCTGGAGTGCGCGCGAAGTCTTTCCCTCCTACCGATCCACGCCCTAGCTCTCTAAGATCTCGCGGACGAACT
The DNA here is from genome assembly GCF_002575655.3 of Aegilops tauschii subsp. strangulata. NCBI lineage: Eukaryota > Viridiplantae > Streptophyta > Magnoliopsida > Poales > Poaceae > Aegilops > Aegilops tauschii. The sequence goes on from NC_053040.3 coordinate 84,337,775, forward strand.
CGATGAACTCGCAACACAGAAAGACGCGAGATTTATACTGGTTCGGGCCACCATTGTGGTGTAATACCCTACTCCAATGTGGTGGTGGTGGATTGCCTCTTGGGCTGATGATGAACAGTACAAGGGGAAGAACAGCCTCCTGAGGTTGAGGTGTTCTTGTAGCTAGGGTAGGCTCTCGATCAGATCAGATCAAGCTGAGATGCCCCTACTGTGGTGGCTAGTTCTACTTATATAGGCCCTGGTCCTCTCCCCAAATATTGAGCGGGAAGGGAGCCAACAACGGCGGGCGAATTTGGAGGGGGACAGCTAGTACAAGCTATCCTGACAAAAGTGGTCTTCGCCTGCGAAAGGCTCTGGTGGTGACGCCGTCTTGGGCTCCACGATGACCTCCGTCCTGCCGTACTTCTGGTCTTGGTCTCGTTGCACCGATAAGGCAACCTTTGCCTGACGCCTCGGTACGCCGCGCCTGCGCTTGCCTCCTTAGCACCAAAGAGGAAACAAGGACGCTACACGCACTGGCGCCTGCCTGGTGCCGGTCGTCATGGCTCGCGTCACGAAAGCCTCGTGAGGTTTGTCCTGCCTTGATATCTCCGCTCCTCGTGAGCCTGCCTGACTAGGCCACTCCTGAGGAGGTCTTGCATCGTCCGCCTCGCGAGGCTTGGCCCCTCGCGAGGGTCTTGGATGCCTTGTTGATGAAGATGGGCCGTACGGCCCGCTAACTTAGCCATGCCGTGGGCCGCAGGCAGGCAAGTCTGGGGACCCCCGTTCCCAGAACGCCGACAGTCTCATGGAGATGTAATCGGTCCGCGATGACATCAAGTCAAAGGAATGATGAAGCGAAATGTTCTTGGGGCCATGAGTACGACACAAACTCGAATTCAAGCTTGTAATTCAAGGTGGAACGATAAGACGAGGAAATCGGCGTAAGCTTAGCTCATCATCGAAAGTTGCGCTCCGAAATAAAGGACCCGGTAGCACAGTTAACAATTAGCACGATAATGATGTAGCCGATGAGGCTAGGAGTGACGTGATGGAGTATTAAACTTCTCAACAACAAAGTACTGGGAGTACCGAATCTCAGTGTTGATTCAATTCACAAATCGGTGTTCTCGGTTGACGACGACCCAGAACCCGTGGAGTGACTATGATGGGGAAAGGTACTACCTCATCAGAAATTCATAAGATGAAGTGCAATGGGTTGATATCCTTGAGATACCAGGGGGTAATACTCGAAGGTAGAACAAAATAGAGGTTGGGAAGGCATACTGATCTGCAGAAGGCAAGTACTTTAACTTGTTCGAGAAATAGAATCAAAGGAGAACAATGATGGTCGGAAGCACGGTTGCGAAGGATTAATTCACAGATACCAGATGATATTTATCAAGGAAATAGTTATTATTACAAGAAGCTTCCATGATAGGATCTACATCGTGTCCATGGGCATGAACACAAAGTTCAAGGTCGACTCCCACTTCTCTAATGCATAACCTTTCATTCACTTCTCATTTTCGAAGAAGTTGTAATGTTGAAATTTCATCTAGCAAAATACCAGAAGAGTATGACTCGTGAAAACTTTTGAGGTCACACATATTAAGGAAGGCCTAGGTTCAACCCATCGGGGCATCGTGGAAACATATATCACAAACTTCAGGGGTAAATAACTCAAGCTCAGAAGCAGAGCATGGTTGAGAAGCAGAGGATGCAATTTACCAACGGCATTACGTATCCGAGAAAAGGCTCACAAGGCTAATGATAATGAAGGACGTTGTCGGATAAAAATCCAACAAAGGATCTGACAGTCCATAACGGAGCTGATGTGAGCATTGACACACAATCAGAGAAACAAAGAATGCAAGGAGATCAGATGATAGAAACAACTGGCTAATTCAAAGCTCAATTGCAAAGGAATTATGATTTCCAAATCAAGGGCTCAGAAGCAAACGCTCGGATTAAGGATGGATAAGTTGAGTAGACTTAGGGATACAATCGACGGTAGTTTGATAGGTCGAGATCCAGCTCATGTTTCAAATGATGTTTGAGCCGGAAGGATGAATCCTAGGATCTGATTGAGGATTGCGAGCATTCGCAACATATGGAATCAATGGACTCAAAATGATAATGACAAGGCCAATAAGAGTACCAAACTTATGGGATTAATCATAAAGCTAGCAAGCAAGAATTTGAAGAGCATTAGGCTGCTGAGGATTTTCAGAAGAACGAATGGTATTACTAAGACTTTTGTTAAATACATGGATCAACTGGGGATGAGCGGATACTCAATAGGTGCAAGAATTCATCCGTAGGGGTATTTAGGCGACTTAGAACCGCAAGGCGGTAGGCACAAAGTTTTCTCAGGGTATCTGGTAATAACAAGATCGACTGGGTATAAAGTAAGAACGACAGGTGTAAGTATTTATCCATAGGGATATTTCAGTGGTAGGGACTTGCAAAAGCAACGGGCACAAGGTCTCGAGAGAATATCGGAAGGTATCTTCAGAATCCTTCGGTGCACCAAGTAATCATCTGGACTGAAGAGGCTCTCCAGGAGAAAGTATTATCGAGAACCTAGAGTCAGAGTTAGTAAAAATCGTTTAACCCGAATAGAAGAGAGATCAGATTCCCAGAGTACAGATCGAGAAATAAAAGATACTAATTCCACCCAATGGCGACGAGGGCCCATAAGCCACACAACCATGTTAGTAAAAAGTTTTGCAATGTCTAGACTCGACTTCGGCCAAGGAGTGTGGAAGGGGGATTCCTACAGGTAGTCGGCTCTGATACCAACTTGTGACGCCCCTGATTCAATCGTACACTAATCATACACGCAAACGTGTACGATCAAGATCAGGGACTCACGGGAAGATATCACAACACAACTCTAAAAATAAAAATAAGTCATACAAGCCAGGGGCCTCGAGGTGCTCGAATACAAGTGCTCGATCATAGACGAGTCAGCGGAAGCAACAATATCTGAGTACAGACATAAGTTAAACAAGTTTTCCTTAAGAAGGCTAGCACAAACTGGGATACAGATCGAAAGAGGCGCAGGCCTCCTGCCTGGGATCCTCCTAAACTACTCCTGGTCGTCGGCGGCGGCATGCACATAGTAGTAGGCACCCTCGGTGTAGTAGGGGTCGTCGTCGACGGTGGCGTCTGGCTCCGGGGCTCCAACATCTGGTTGCGACAACCAGGTAAAAAGGAAAGGGGGAAAAGAGGGAGAAAAGCAACCGTGAGTACTCATCCAAAGTACTCGCAAGCAAGGATCTACACTACCTATGCATGGGTATTTGTGTAAAGGGGCAATATCGGTGGACTGAACTGCAGAATGCCAGCATAAGAGGGGGATAGCTAGTCATGTCGAAGACTACGCTTCTGGCAGCCTCCATCTTGCAGCATGTAGAAGAGAGTAGATGGTAAGTTCACCAAGTAGCATCGCATAGCATAATCCTACCCGGAAATCCTCTCCTCGTCGCCCTGTTAGAGAGCGATCACCGGGTTGTATCTGGCACTTGGAAGGGTGTGTTTTATTAAGTATCCGGTTCTAGTTATCATAAGGTCAAGGTACAACTCCAAGTCGTCCTGTTACCGAAGATCATGGCTATTCGAATAGATAAACTTCCCTGCAGGGGTGCACCACATTACCTGACACGCTTGATCCCCTTTGGCCTGACACACTTTCCAGGGTAATTCCAGGCCTCGGAAGATCAACACGTCACGGACCTACCTAGGCACAACAGAGAGGTCAGCACGTCAGTCTAAATCCTATGGCGCAGGGGTCTGGGCCCATCGCCCATTGCACACCTGCATGTTGCGAGGGCGGCCGGAAGCAGACCTAGCCTCCCTAATACAAGAGCAGGCGTTCCAGTCCAATCCGGCGCGCACCGCTCAGTCGCTGACGTCACGAAGGCTTCAGCTGATACCACGACGTCGGTTGCCCATATCTTGTCCCATGTGGCGGTTAGTGCGCATAAGGTCAACAACCCAACTCAGATCAAATACCAAGATCTCGTTAAGCATGTTATTATGAAGTAACCGCGGACGCCAACCAGGGCCAGGCCCACCTCTCTCCTAGGTGGTCTCACCCTGCCCTGTCGCTACGCCACAAAGATCCACACAGAGGGCCGTCAGGACAAAGGTCCTTTCAGCCCCAAATCCATGAATCACTCGCGGGTACTCTACGAGCCGACCCGACTTTAGTCACCACAAGTATCATGCATTATGTATATAAGTATATACCCGTGATCACCTCTCGAGTGATCACGACCCAATAGTATAGCATGGCAGACGAACAAGAATGTAGGGCCACTGATGGAATACTAGCATACTATACTAAGCATGTAGGCTTGCAGGTAAAGTTAACAATAGTAGTAGCAAGGATAGGCTATGCATCAGGATAGGATTAACGGAAAGCAGTAACATGCTACACTAATCTAATGCAAGCAGTAGAGAGAAGAATAGGCGATATATGGTGATCAAGGGGGGGCTTGCCTGGTTGCTCTGGCAAGGAGGGGTCGTCAACACCGTAGTCGTACTAGGTAGCAGCGGCGTCGGTCTCGGTGTCTAGCGAGAGAAGAGGGGGAAGAAACAATAAATATAAAAGCAAACATATGCATGATGATGCATGATAAGACAATGAGCGGTGTTAGGTGTGCCCTAACGCGGTAGTAGGTGATACCAGCGAAGGCGGGGAAACATCCGGGAAAGTATTCCCGGTGTTTCGCCTTTTCGGACAGACGAACTGGAGGGGAAAGTTGCGAGTTTGCTATGCTAGGGATGTGTGGCGGACGAACGGGCTGCATATCCGGATTCGTCTCGTCGTTCTGAGCAACTTTCATGTAGAAAAAAAATTCATCTGAGCTACGGTTTATTTTCTATGTCTTTCTAAAGTTTTAATCATTTTCTGAATTTATTTATCTATTTAATTCTAACATTATCCAGAATAGTGTCTATCGATGTCATCATGATGTCAGCATGACGTCAGCAGTCAACAGGGCGTTGACTTGGTCAAACTGACGTGTGGGTCCCGCATGTCATTGACTGTTTAGTTAATTAACAATAGTAATTAGGTTAATTAGCTAATTAGATCAACTAAACATAGTTAATTAAGTTAATTAATTAATATTTTGTTTTATTTATTTATTTAATTAATTTTTATTCTAGTTTTTTTTAAATCGTTCTGTGGGCAGGGACCATATGTCATAGGCCCAGAGGCCATAGCGGGTGCGGGCGACAGCTTCGGGCACGGCCAGATCGGGCGCACACCCAGGGGCGCCGTGTCGGACGAAGGCCTGCGAGGCCAGGCGGTCGCCGGAGGGGGACGCCGGCGGGAGGGCAGCGGCGGGCGCGGGCGCCGGACTGGGGCGGATCCGAGCGCGGGCGGTGGCTGGCGACGCCGCGCGGCGAGCAACCGCGGACGGCGGGCAGAGGAGACGAGCTGGTGCGGGGCAGAGGCGGCGCGCGCGACTAGGGAGGAGTACAGGGGCGCGGCCGAGCTGCGGGCGACCAGCACAGTGGCAGAGCAAGGCAGGGCTCGGGCGCGGGTGCGCGGGGGCACGCCGGGCGGGGCGAGGCCACAGCGGAGCGAGCTCTGGGCGTGGGTGCGGGCGGAGGTCACGGTGTGTGGGCGGCGCGCGGGCAAGGCGCGTGCGGGGCGAGCGCGCGCGGGCGGGACAGCGCGAGGGGCCAAGCGGGATCACGACGGCGACAGCGGAGCCGCGGGGAGGAGGCCACGGCCGTGAGCGCGTGCGCGAGGGAGAGAGGAGGAGCTCACGGGGGCCGTAGGGATTCGGGCAGCGGTGCTCGGGGAGGAGGTCGGAGACGACGTGCGGTGGGGAGGTAGGTCGGCGGGGAGGAGGACGAGGACGCGAGGCGGAGACGAAGGAGCTCCTGGCGACGAGCAGCGACGGTGGGGTGGTCCGGCGACGGGGAGGCCTTCGGGCGACGACGAGGTCCAGTGGCGTCGGGGGCGTCAGGTCCTTGCCCCTGATCTCGATCCAGATCAGGGGAAGAGAGGAGCGGCGAAGTGGGAGGGAGTGAGGGAAGTGGGGTGGGTCGCGGTTAGGGTTTCGGGGGGGTTATGGAGATAAGGGAGTGGGGTGTGGGGTGGGCCGGCCGGCTGTGAGCTGGGCCGCCTGGTCCAGTGGGGGAAGCAGGGGTTCTTTTCCCTCTCTTCGGTTTCCTTTACTTTTTATTTATTTTTCTATTTTAGTTTCCTTTTGTTTTAGTTTTAGTAAAATACCAAAGTGGCACCTAAATAGATGCTACAAATTATGCCACTCCCACAATAGTTTAATACTTAGAACAATTTAGTTTTGAAATTGTTTATTATTTTAAAAGCATTTAAATAATTGTATTTGCTACTGTTTTATTCATTTTAGAGTATTTAAACATTTTATAGAAGTGTGGTTTCTCCACCAGTATTATCCATGATTTATTTTTCACATTGAGAACATTTTAGTTTTGACTTTTGAAAACTTTAATTGTTTGACTTGATTTTGAATTTGAATTTTGAATCGGTTTTTGAACTAACCCGAGATTAACTACAGTGACAGAGGTGACGTGGCATTATCAGGGCGTCACACCAGAGCCCCAAACGCACTCCAGATCTGCCCTCCCGAGGGAGAACAGGGCTTGGCAGCGGCTCCATCTCGTGGAACGCGATAATTCTTTCTCCCTGATTTTTTTGGAATAATGTGAATTTATAGTATCAGGGGGGTCATCAGCGGGGCCACCAGGTGGGTACAACCCACCTGGGCGCGCCAGGAGAGGGGGCGCGCCCTGGTGGGTTGTGCCCAACGAGGGGCCCCTCTCTGGTGGGTCTTGGCTCCAGAAATTCTTATTATTGATATAAAAATCCTTGCAAAGTTTCGTTCCATTCCGAGAACTTTTATTTCTGCACAAAAACAACACCATGGTAGTTCTGCTGAAAACAGCGTCAGTCCGGGGTTAGTTTCGTTCAAATCATGCAAATTAGAGTCCAAAACAAGAGGAAAAGCTTGAGAAAAAGTAGATACGTTGGAGACGTATCAATAACCAATAGCGAAACCTGTATGCTCATATTGGCTCATAGAGCATCTTTATAATCACCTAGTTACGTTGTGACGTTTGATAGCACACAAGGTGTTCCTCCGGTATTCGGGAGTTGCATAATCTCATAGTCAGAGGAACATGTATAAGTCATGAAGAAAGCAATAGCAATAAAACTAAATGATCATTATGCTAAGCTAACGGATGGTTCTTGTCCATCACATCATTCTCTAATGATGTGATCCCGTTCATCAAATGACAACACATGTCTATGGCTAGGAAACTTAACCATCTTTGATTAACGAGCTAGTCAAGTAGAGGCCTACTAGGGACACTCTGTTTGTCTATGTATTCACACATGTACAAAGTTTCTGGTTAATACAATTCTAGCATGAATAATAAACATTTATCATGATATAAGGAAATATAAATAACAACTTTATTATTGCCTCTAGGGCATATTTCCTTCAATTTGCTTCCTCTCTAGTTGGTGTAGGCATCACGGGAATGGTTTTCTGTGATGTGCTACTTTCCAATTCGAGAGAAGGTACAATTACCTCATCAAGTTCTACTTTCCTCCCACTCACTTCTTTTGAGAGAAACTCCTTCTCTAGAAAGAATCCATTCTTAGCAACAAAGATCTTGCCTTCAGATCTGTGGTAGAAGGTGTACCCAATAGTTTCTTTAGGGTATCCTATTAAGACGTCCTTCTCCGCTTTTGGGTTCGAGCTTATCAGGTTGAAGCCTTTTGACATTAGCGTCGCATCCCCAAACTTTTAAGAAATGAAAGCTTAGGTTTCTTGCGAAACCACAGTTCATACGGTGTCATCCCAACGGATTTAGACAGTGCCCTATTGAACATGAATGCATCTGTCTCTAATGCATAACCCCAAAACGATAGTGGTAAATCGGTAAGAGACATCATAGAACGCACCATATCCAATAAAGTATGGTTACAACGTTCGGACACACCATTACGTTGTGGTGTTCCAGGTGGCGTGAGTTGTGAAACTATTCCACATTGTTTTAAATGAAGGCCAAACTCGTAACTCAAATATTCGCCTCCGCGATCAGATCGTGGAAACTTTATTTTCTTGTTATGATGATTCTTCACTTCACTCTGAAATTATTTGAACTTTTCAAATGTTTCATATTTGTGTTTCATTAAGTAGATATACCCATACCTACTCAAATCATCTGTGAAGTTTAGAAAATAACGATATCCGCCGCGTGCTTCAACACTCATCGAACCACATACATCGGTATGTATCATTTCCAATAAGTCATTAGCTCGCTCCATTGTTCCAGAGAACGGAGTTTTAGTCATCTTGCCCATGAGGCATGGTTCGCAAGTATCAAGTGATTCCAAAAGACCATAGAAGGTTTTATTCATGTAAACAGAACATCAATTATTCTCTGACTTAAATTAATAACCGTATTGCAATAAACATGATCAAATCATATTCATGCTCAACGCAAACACCAAATAACATTTATTTAGGTTCAACACTAATCCCGAAGGTAGCGGGAGTGTGCGATGGTGATCATATCAACCTTGGAATCACTTCCAATACACATCGTCACCTCGCCCTTAACTAGTCTCTGTTTATTCTGCAACTCCTGTTTCGAGTTACTAATCTTAGCAACTGAACCGGTATCAAATACCCAGGGACTACTACGAACACTAGTAAGGTACACATCAGTAACATGTATATCGAATATATTTTTGTTCACTTTGCCATCCTTCTTATCCGCCAAGTATTTGGGGCAGTTCCGCTTCCAGTGACCATTTCCTTTGCAGTAGAGGCACTCAGTTTCAGGCTTGGGTCTAACTTTGGGCTTCTTCATGGGAGCGGCAACTTGCTTGCCATTCTTCTTGAAGTTCCCTTTCTTTCCCTTTCCCTTTTTCTTGAAACTAGTGGTCTTGTTAACCATCAACACTTGATGCTCTTTCTTGATTTCTACCTTCACCGAATTCAGCATCGCGAAGAGCTCGGGAATCATTTTCGTCATCCTTTGCATATTATAGTTCATCACGAAGTTCTAGTAGCTTAGTGATAGTGACTAGAGAACTTTCTCAATCACTATCTTATCGGGAAGATTAACTCCCACTTGATTCAAGTGATTGTAGTACCTAGACATTCTGAGCACATGCTCATTGGTTGAGCTATTCTCCTCCATCTTCTAGGCAAAGTACTTGTCAGAGGTCTCATACCTCTCGACATGGGCATGAGTCTGAAATACCAATTTCAGCTCTTGGAACATCTCATATGCTCCGTGGTGTTCAAAACGTTTTTGAAGTCCCGGTTCTAAGCCCTAAAGCATGGCGCACTAAACTATTAAGTAGTCATCATATCGAGCTTTGTCAAATGTTCATAACGTCTGCATCTCATGCAATAGGTCTGTCACCTAGCGGTGTATCAAGGACATAATTCTTCTGTGCAGCAATGAGGATAATCCTCATATCACGGACCTAGTCCGTATCATTGCTACTATCATCTTTCAACTTAGTTTTCTCTAGGAACATATCAAAAAGATAGGGGAGTTATATCACGAGCTATTGATACATAGATTTGCAAATACTATCAGGACTAAGTTTATGATAAATGAAGTTCAATTAATCAAATTCCTAATGAACTCCCACTTAAATAAACATCCCTAAAGTTTATCTAAGTGATACGTGATCCAAATCAACTAACCCATGTCCGATCATCACGTGAGATGGGGTAGTCATCAATGGTGAACATCTCTATGTTGATCATATCTACTATATGACTCACATCCGACCTTTCGGTCTCTAGTGTTCCGAGACCATGTCCGTACATGCTAGGCTCGTCAAGTTTAACCCAAGTATTATGCATGTGCAAAACTGTCCTACACCCGTTGTATGTGAACGTAGAGTCTATCACACCCAATCATCACGTGGTGTCTCGAAACGACAAACTTTCACAACAGTGCATACTCATGGAGAACACTTATATCTTGAAATTTAGTGAAGGGATCATCTTATAATGCTACCATCGTTCTAAGCAAAATAAGATGCATAAAAGATAAAAATCATATGCAATCAAAATATGTGACATGATATGGCAATCATCGTCTTGTGCTTTTGATCTCCATCTCCAAAGCATCGTCATGATCTCCATCGTCACCGGCTAGACACCTTGATATCCATCGTTGCGTCATGGTTGTCTCGCCAACTATTGCTTCTATAACTATTGCTAACGCATAGCAATAAAGTAAAGCAATTACATGGCGATTGCATTTCATACAATAAAGAGACAACCATAAGACTCTTGCCGGTTGCCGATAAATTACAAAACATGATCATCTCATACAACAACATATATCACATCATGTCTTGACCATATCACATCACAACATACCCTACAAAAACAAGTTAGACATCCTCTACTTTGTTGTTGCAAGTTTTTACGTGGCTGCTACGGGTTTCTAGCAAGAACCTTTCTTACCTACGCAAAAACCACAACGGTGATTATCAAGTTTGCTGTTTTAACCTTCTTCAAGGACCGGCCGTAGTCAAATTCGATTCAACTAAAGTAGGAGAAACAGACACCCGCCAGCCACCTTTATGCAAAACTAGTTGCATGTCAGTCGGTGGAACCGGTCTCATGTGCGTGGACATGTAAGGTTGGTCCGGGCCGCTTCATCCCACAATACCGACGAATCAAAATAAGACGTTGGTGGTAAGCAGTATGACTATCACCGCCCACAACTCTTTGTGTTCTACTCGTGCATATCATCTACGCATAGACCTGGCTCATGATGCCACTGTTGGGAATCGTTGCATGGAAAACAAAAAAATTCTACGCACAAGCAATGATCTATCCATGGAGATGCATAGCAACAGGGGGAAGAGTATGTCTATGTACCCTCGTAGACCGTAAGCGGGAGCGTTTCACAACGCGGTTGATGTAGTCGAACTTTCTTCGCGCTCCAACCGACCTAGTACCGAACGCACGTCACCTCCGCGTTCTGCACACGTTCAGCTCGGTGACATCCTCCGCCTTCTTGATCCAGCAAGACGGCGAGGTAGTAGATGAGTTACGACAGCACGACAGCGTGGTGATGGTGATGATGAAGTAATCTCCACAGGGCTTCGCCTGAGCACTACGAAAATATAACCGGGGGTGTAAACGGTGGAGGGGGGCGCCGCACACGGCTAGGCAATTGTCTGTTGTGTGCTAGGCGCCCCCTCCACATATATATAGGTGGGAGGGAGGAGCAGCCAAAGGAGGCGCCCAAGTAGGAGGAATCCTACTTGGAGTCCCTCCCAAGCCGCGCCCCCCTACCTTATATAGGTGCAGGCGAATGGCAGGGAAGGGTGCCCCCCCCCCTTTCCTTTCTCTCATGAGAGGGAAAGGCAGGAGGGGCTAGCCCTCCCCCCTTTCCTTCCCTTAGGGCCTGCTGTCCAAAGAAGGGGCGCACCAGGGGCTGGTCTATCCCCCCCTTTGGCCCATTAGGCCCATACACTTACCGGGGGTGTCCGGAACCCCTTCCGGTGACCCAATGACTACCCGGTGCACTCCGAAACTCTTCCGGTGTCCAAATACCAACGTCCTATATATCAATCTTTACATCTTGACCATTTCGAGACTCCTCATCATGTCCGTGATCTCATCCGGGACTCCGAACAATATTCGGCCACCAAATCATATAACTCATATAACACTAGCTATATCGTCAACGAACGTTAACCGTACGGACCCTACGGGTTCGAGAACTATGTAGACATGACCGAGACACCTCTCCGATCAATAACCAATAGCGGAACCTGGATGCCCGTATTGGCTCCTACATATTCTATGAAGATCTTTATCGGTCGAACCTTATCACAACATATGTAATTCCCTTTGTCCATCGGTATGTTACTTGCCCGAGATTCGATCGTCGATATCTATATACCTAGTTCAATCTGTTAACAGCAACTCTCTTTACTCGTTCTGTAATACATCACCTCGTGACTAACTTCTTAGTCATTTGCTTGCAAGCTTATGATGTGTATTACCGAGAGGGCCCGGAGATACCTCTCCGATACTCGGTGTGGCAAATCCTAATCTCGATCTATGCCAACTCAACAAACACCTTCGGAGATACCTGTAGAGCATCTTTATGATCACCCAGTGACGTTTGATAGAACACAAGGTATTCCTCCGGTATCCGGGAGTTGCATAATCTCATAGTCAAAGGAATATGTATTTGACATGACGAAAGCAATAGCAATAAAACTGAATGATCATTATGTTGAGCTAACGGATGGGTCTCACTACTAGAAAAAGGCTTACTAGTGGCGCACCAGTTTTGCCTACTAATGGCGCACTACTGGTGCGCCACTAGCACCACGCCACTAGAATATTTTAGTAATGGCGCACCACAGGTGCGCCATTAGTATCCCACAGGTGCGCCATTAGTAACTGGTATACTAATGGCGCACCACACGGAAGTGCGCCATTAGTAAAAAAAAAATTAAAAAAAATCGTTTTTTCTTAATCTCAGGTCACTATTTCACATATGAGATATCCAACACATATATATACAACAAGCATCCATATAACAATCATATCCAACACACAAGTTTCATCATATATACATACATAGCCAACACATAGTTCCATCGTTACATATTACAAAAGTTTCACATTGTTCATCTAACACCGTTATCCATCCAACACCATATTACAAAAGTTTCACATAGTTCAGTTCTCATTGTTCTTCTCCTTCTCCTTCCTCAGCCTGATGCACCAAGAGCGGCGAGGCGGTGGAGGCAGCTATGGGATGTAGTCTTCTACCACAATTGGCGTGGTCATGTCGCCCAGCTGTGGGATCGCCGGCGCCACCACCGGTGCGTGGTCATTGTCAGGCACCACCACCATCGCGAGGCCACCATCAGGCAGGACGGGCACGACCATCGCTAGGTCATCCGTTCAAGTGAATGTATCTTTTATTGCAAAGCCACAACTTAGCAATAGATTCAAAGTTAACGATTGGCACCTAGAAAAGCATTTCAACATCTTCACAGATTTTACTAGCTACAATACATTCAAAAAATAAATGATATACAGTTTGTATCTCTTTGCAATGAACACACTCTAGGGGTTTTGCCATCCCCCTTTTCCTTAGATTGTCACAAGTCATGATTTTGTTCTGGGAGAACATCCAAATGAAACCTTATACCCTAGGGGGCAATTTAATACTCCATACTACAGGAAGATACAAAGGTTGCACCCCCCCTAAAATTCACTAGAACATATAGAGATTTATAAGAGCAGGTCCCTTTAGATTCATGCTAGCTAGGCAGGACCTAATTGGGGTAATTTTTTCCAAATAAGAAAGAAGTCTGCCTCTCCATTTAGATATTTTGGCTAAAATTTTATCAATAAAAGCTAGCAGATCTTCTCTGCCAATCTTGTCAAAATGCAAAGGAATTCCTAAAATACTTAATAGGGAAATCCCCAACTATGCATTGGAAAATGTCCTCAAATGGAGTGAGATCATTAACTGTCAAGTTAATAGGGATAAGAGTACACTTATGATAGTTAATTGTCATCCCAGCAATTTGTTCAAAACAGGTTAGAATCTATTTCAGATTCAGAGCAATTCCAGCATCATTTGCCAACAATAAAAGGGTATCATTAGCATATTGTACTCTTATAATAGCACTCTTATAATGGAACTATTCTATGACCAGTTGAAGAGTAATATGCATGTTCAAACAGGAATAATAAAATTACAGTACTCGTAGGAGTAGAATATTTTGTACTTCTAGAATGTTTACTCTGTACAGGATTTTGTACTCCTAGGCCATACTCTGACGAAACTGAATTAAAAAAAAGGGCTCCAGAGATTGCACTTGCACGCACAGATTGTGTACCACGGTCGAGGGGAGGGAGGGAGGGAATGGGGAGGAAGGGTGGAGAGGGAGGAAGGAGGAAGGAGGAGGGGTACCTGGGCGGGTGCGGCTGGTCGCCGGGTGGCGGAGGACGGCAGGGGCAGGCGGGGTGTGGGCACGTCGGGGCGGCGCTCGCCGGCTGCTGCAGGGGCCGGAGGAGGCCCTCGCTCGTCGAAGGGAGGAGGAGAGGAGAGGAGCGCTCGGCCGATCTCGTTCGGGGGGCGCGGGGGCGGCGGGGGTGGAGTCCCGCGGGGGTCGGGGCGGCGGCGTCGGGGCAGCGCAAGACCACAGCGGCGGCGGCGTCGCCGACGGCGTGCAGGCGCGGCGGACGGAGGGGGCGGAGCAAGGGGGCGGCGGCGTACGGTTGGGGTCGAGTGGGGGATCTGGCGAGGGAGGGAGGGAGGCCACAGTGCGAGGGAATAGGTGGAGTGCGGGATGTCTATCTAATGGCGCACCTCCCCCATGTGCGCCATAAGTACGACGATAGCAATGGCGCACCTCACCCTGGTGCGCCATTACAAATTACTAGCCCGACTGGTCAGGTTATATTCCACCTAACCCTATCTCCATCAGAACATGCCCACTAGCCTGACTGGTCAGCACGCAGCACACATACTAGGAGGTCCTGGGTTCGATTCCGAGGCTCCCCAATTTTTGTTTTTATGCATTTAAAATGCTGTTTGATATTTATTTGTGTTTAAATATGTTCAAACTTGTTTAAATCATAACAGTCATATTTTTTATAAAAACAGTAATAATTTTTTTTTAAATATGATCAAATTTATTATTTGAAAATATCATCAAATTTGTTATTTGAAAATATAATCAAGTTTGTTTTTTTTTGCAATTTTAGTTGCATTCATTTGTGACGGTGGAGCGGGCCGGGGAGGGTGCGGGGGAGAGGGTGCGGGGGGTGCTCGGCGGCGGTGGAGCGGGGGAGGGTGCGGTGGGTCGTCGGGGGGTGCGGGGGGTGTTCTGTCCTTGTCGTTACCGGTGTAGGATTCCATCGTTACCCCGGAGCTCTGATAACCATCACTCTTCATGTCCTTGTCCTCGGTGTAGAATGTGTAGCCGTTGATATCGTACGCCTCATACGTCATCAGGTTGTGCTCGGCGCCCTGTGACAAGGCGAATATGAGTTGTCAGAACGCGTAGGGCTTGAGCAGCTCCCCGAAGAGCGCCTCCAGCCACGTCTCCTCCACGAGCAGCTCTGGACTCGGCGAGGCGGAGGTTGCGGCGAGAGTGGGGTGGGGTCGGACGGGAGGATGGGGAGAGGGAGGCGGCGGGGGCGCGGATTGGGAGCGGACGGAGAGGAACTGGCGCGAGGGAGAGGGACGAAGGGGAACTGGCGAGGGAGAGGGAGGAATTAGCTATAGGGGGGAACTGGCGAGGGAGAGGGAGGAATTAGCTATAGCATTCATTTGTGACGGTGGAGCAGGCCGGGAGGGTGCAGGGGGTCGGCGGTGGCGGTGGAGCGGGCCGGGGAGGGTGCGGTGGGTCATCGGCGGCGGTGGAGCAGGGGAGCTAGGGTGTGGTGGGTCGTCGGCGGCGGTGGAGCGGGGGAGGGTGCGGTGGGATAGCGATCGAGATGGAGGGGGATCGCTAGTAATGGCGCACTGTTCCCTGGTGCGCCATTAGTAGTTTTGCAAAAAATAAAAAATAAAAAAAATATAGTAGTGGCGCACTATGTGGCTAGTGCGCCATTACTAGTTAGAACTAGTAATGGCGCACTGTGCCCTGGTGCGCCATTAGTATGTTTGGAAAAATAAATAAAAAATGTTACTAATGGCGCACCTTGTGTCTGGTGCGCCATTAGTGTCTTTCACACTAATGGCGCACCAGCACATGGTGCGCCACTGCTATATAGCAATGGCGCACCACATGTCTGGTGCGCCATTAGTGACCATTCCATCTATAGCCCTTTTCCTAGTAGTGTCTTGTCCATCACATCATTCTCCTAATGATGTGATCCCGTTATCAAATGACAACGCATGTTCATGGTTAGGAAACCTTTACCATCTTTGATCAACGAGCTAGTCTAGTAGAGGCTTACTAGGGACACGGTGTTTGCTTATGTATTCACACATGTATTTAAGTTTCCGATCAATACAATTCTAGCATGAATAATAAACTTTTATCATGAATAAGGAAATATAAAATAACAATTTTATTATTGCCTCTAGGGCATATTTCCTTCAATTTAGTCCCGGGTCGTGGCCAACCGACACTAAAGAGAGGGGCCTTTAGTCCTGATTCATTAGTCCCGGTTGGTGACCCGGGACTAAAGCCCTTCCCAACCGGGATTAATGGTCGATCCTCTACTCCTGGGTGTCCAGGACGGCACGGTCGAGACTCAGCTGGCCAGGCATGAAAATCAGCGTGACATCGATGGACGACGGCGCGGCACGGGAGAAGAATCTGAGGCTTCGCTCCATGACATGATTGACGAAGATGTCGCGCAGAGGGCACGCACGAGGTGCGGCCGCGAGGAGCAACCCGTGGGCGTCGGCGTCGGCGCGCCAGTGCTTGCAGACGCTCCGGCAGGCAGCGGGTCCTCGAGGAGGGAGGCGGCGGAGGATGTCCGCGAGCAACTCATCAGGGACATCTTCAATGGCTGACTGGTAATGAGCCGCGCTCGGTAGGCTTAGGGTTTGCATGTTCCCTGCCGCCGCCGCCGGCATCATATAACTAGTTTTGTATTTTTGTTTTGACTCCCATGCCGAAGCCGAGCAGGTTTAGAACTCTAGACCAGTACAACGACCGTGCATTGCAACGGACTTTGAAAAAAAAAGATGCTACTCACGAAGCTAAAATAACCGAGAACAATGCCGTCTTAGTTAATACACATCTTTTTTTTTAACAATCAGCTAATGCACATTATATTATCAAAGACAATAATGTTATTAAAAACTTCAAAAAAATATGTTTTTGGTTGTAATGGGTTGCGTATTATTCAATCATCTCGGCACGATCCGAGTCCAGAACATCACAAATACAATCTTGCGGGTACCTGACCCAAATTTTACATAACTTATTCGCACAACTCTCCACACTCGAATCCGTTAATCCCATGCCTCTCCTCCGCCAACGATGGCCCACTTCTGCTACATTTTTTTAGAACGATGACGCAAGGAGCGTCCGGCTTTAAATTAATAAAGCCCACCAACAGACAGCATCTGACAAGGTTCGAAACACACACGCAACGAGAAAGCAAGACAGAATAAGTTCGGTACATGCCACCGGCCACTAGGCCTGAGATAAGATGAAGACATTGCACATTGGCTCAAGGCTAGCACCACACAGAAGCCTGAAGACTGCGCCAAAACGAAGCACCTTGGAGCGAAGTTAATGGCACGCTTCCAACTGAATGACTCTGATTCGCTCCATGGTCACCTGCATAAGCTTAGTGTCCCGCTGTTTCCCCAACGGCGTCCAAGTCTGAAGAAAAAGATGGCATTTGAATATCACATTAGCAGGATTCGAGGGAAACATGTGCTCAATACTGGATTTATTTTTAACGGTCCATTACGCTCAAAGCAGCGCCCCAACGCAACGCCACAATGTCGCCTTGACCGCATGGTCGGTGACCCAGCCGTTGTTATGTTTTAGCCTATGAATGTGGTTCTTCCTTCTTCTAGCATTGACTCTCAAATGAAAGAATTTTGTGTTGGCATCCCCTACCTTGAGATTGGAAATCCGCGCGCATTGTTTCTTTCTAGCCCGTTCCACAATTGCCAAGCTAATGAATTTCTTTTTTAGCCTCAATCTTGGATCATGCTCTTCCAACAGAAGTGCCTGGTTCTCTTGTGCTATGTCGAGGTGGAGGACGACGAGAAGGGTGGCATGGAAGTGAACCTTGGACTTGGAGAATAGCCCTCAGCTCCAAGTAGCAAGTTTCTCACGGGTGTTCTTGAGTTTGTGAAAAAAGTTTTGGAAAGGTTCCAAATGTCCAGTAGACTCATTCCAAGCTTCAAGCACCACCTCCTCAAAGCCCGGGATGCAAGTCAAAAAATCTCGAATCTAAAGCTTCATGGCCTCCGTGGGCCACTATCATCGGCGAGGAGGAGAGTGCAATGATCGGAGAGTGCAGATGGGAGCATGGAGAACATGTGTGTCAAACTGTCAAACTGAAGGTCCCAATTTGCATTGCAAGAGAAAGAGTCTAGCTTGCACAAGGTTGGTCTTGCTCTCTCATTACTCCAAGTGAAGCGCCTATGTTGGAGGTTAATTTCCTCGAGCTCCCAAGATTGAAGGGTGTTGTGGAATCTATTGATACAGCTCCGATTGACATTCCTCTTGTTCTTGTCTCAGTTGCGATATATTTGATTTAAGTCACCGATTGCCAACCATTTATGATCGGAGGCGGGTTTTTGGGAGAGAAGCTCGGCTAAAAAATCATCTTTTCTAGCCGCGGCGGTAGGACCATACACGGAGGTGATCTTGAAGGCAGTGCCCGAGTAGCGCTCATGGACCATGGCCAAAAGGCAAAATTCGGAGACGATGATGTTGGAAACGTCGAAGAAAGATTCGTCCCACAGCATAAGAATTCCCCCTCTTGTTCCCAACGCTGGGCGGGCAAACCTTTTAAGGCGAAAGCCTCCCAGGTAGCCTGCAGTGTACTGATCAATATTCACCAATTTGGTTTCCTGTAATAAACATACAATCTGGCAAGATGACGCGGCGTTGATCTCGTGCATGGTGGTTTTCCTGTCGGTGTCGTTCAAACCTCTCACGTTCCAAGTTAGGCCTTGTTCGGTTGATGGAGATTCAATCCCCTAGTGGATTCAATCCACGCAGGGGTTTGGTGACACCCACCCCGTCACCCAATCCTCATTATTTCCTTTCCTTCTAATCCCGGTCACTTTAGATTCATTCGGTTAATCCCCAAAATCCCTAATCCTACAAATTCATAGTGTGAGAGAGGAAGGAAGATGAGGGGATGGTAGGGGCGTTGGATCTTACCGGCGAGATGGTCGCCATACGGAGAGGTGAGGGCCGCCGCCGCCTCGAGGTTACCGCGCCGCCACCACCGCTGCCATCGAATCGCGGGAGAGACAGGGGTGGAGCGAAGGACTCCGTTTTTTGTCTGTCGTTCATCGGGCAGGGTTTGGTTTCCACGGGATGGGAGGAGAGGTTTTTTTCCGGTGAAAACCCAGTGGTTTCGGAGGGAATAGGCCGGGGTTCGACCTCCGCCGGGTTTAACCGAACACACCTATATGACTGACCGGGATCCGACCCCCGCAGGGGTGAAACCCACGTGGATCGGGGGGGGGGGGGGGGGGGGGGGGTTGACGCAAATCCCGGCGGGGCTGGGGATAAACGAACAAGGCCTTAAGAAGTTTACTCTGTCACTCATTGGGAAACAGCCGTGACTGAAGGTTACAGGTAGAAGCAAAACTGGGAACATCCCAGGTTGAAGCAAAACAGAACCAGAACATCTGAAGCAGAAACCCAGCTAGGTACAGGGGGCTAAGTCTCTGGCATCGAGCCTAACCTTAGCAAACACTAGCATGGAACGCCAGAGCATCTCAGGGCAAGCACGACTAGAACAAACTGGATCAAACATAAGGAGATTGAAACTAGCCATCGACAAAATCGAGCGCCGCCGCGCCTGATCAGAACATCGCCAACCGCAGCCTCAGCAACACTGTAAGTAGGAGATGGAAAATAAAATTCACGGCTCTGTCCTCACGCTTGAAAATCAACGCTTGGTGAGCGAGCATACTAAAGTGTTGATGTCCAAGCTCCAATGGAACAAAAATCACTAGAATTGTCTGTTGTTACTATAACCATGTAACGATCACCTTTCATACAAGCAAAAGTTGAAAGGACGCATTATGAGTCCAGATATAGGGAATAAGAGGAACTGCAATCCTAGAAAGCAGAATTCACATACAGCTAGCACACATTCTCTATATAAAATGAGTAAACAAGCGGAGCTGGACTAAGCAAGCAGAGATACGATGATAGTCACAGGAGTGACAGTCATTCACGTGGTAGAACCAATACTCGGAAATTCCCCTTTTCCAGGAATCGCAATCCTAGAAAGCAGAATTCACATACAGCTAGCGCACACTCTCTATGTATAATGAGTAAAGAGAGAAAAGGAGAATGTCAATCCTTGAAAACAAGCAGAGCTGGACTAAGCATTGACGATGATGGTCACAGGAGTGGCAGTCAGTCACATGGCAGATCCATCAGACTGGGGGTCGCACCAAACTGGTGTTGGTACGTCAGTCGCTCCTATGTCGTCTGGTGCTCGATAGCTGAACCTGGATTCTTCGTCTGGTGTTCGGTAACTGTACCAACTGACCTGGAGGACATGGGGTCGCAACCCTCCCATGTCCCTCATGTAGTAGTGATCCGCCTCCTCCTCGCTCTTCACCAAACGGTCATCAAGAAAATGAATAGTGGGCTCCGACTGAGTGACACTAGATATGGAAGAAGCCCGACCCAGGTAAATCATCTCACCCGCTGTGTTCTTGTAGTGGACCCACGTGGCTTGGCCGGCGGCATCGTCAACAGACAGACGGAAAACTTTGATATCAACTGTCCTCTTGCTACAATGAGTCTTCTTCACGGCAAACAGAAGATGTCCTGCTGTGGACTCCACCAGGTACCTCCTCAGCATGGTACCCTCCTGAGCTTCATAGACATCATCCAGCGGTTTGCTCGAGCGTAACGCAACATGATATCTCACCATTCTGAAGGAGGGGCCCTCCGGAACAAGCCTGATCAGATCTTCATTGGACGTGAGGAAGTGGAAGGAGCCCTGATAGAACAAAATGTCCAGCACCCTATCTGCTGCACTTCCAATCTCGGTCCAGTGATCCTCCTTCAACTCCCACGTCGCTATGGTCTAATCAAGGGATTGGCCAATGTGTACCACGGCAGCCACCGTGTACCCAGCGGTTGAAGGGGGCCGTGAGAGGGCTGCCATCTCAACCCAGGCGCGGCGAGTCACCCCTTGCTTGTCCAGTATCGTCACCGGCAGATTTCGCGGCAACTTTTTCCAGCAGCTATAGCCGCTATAGCGAGCTATTGCGGCAGCTAACCCAGTTAGCGGCAGGTAGTACATGTGCATATTTAGTAGAATTACCGTGCCTATTCAGCAGTAAAACAGGGTATTTTCATCAAGAAAATAGAGGATTTTCAGCAGGAAAACAGAGTATATAACTATTAAACTATATACTTAATTATTTATCAGTTCACAAACATGGAAAATCAAATCAAGCATGCATCTATTCATCAGTCCACAAGACATGGGAATCAAACAAGCATCAGCAGCAATCCGCGATAAGTCACTTGAGTTCAAATACCCTGTGGTCACTGCATCCGGCCTTGCTGCCTTGCCTCCCCGTCACTGCATCCGGCTTCCCTTCCGGCGATGTAGCAGCCGGTTCACGCGCAGCTGGGATGAGTCGAGGTCGAGCACAGCCGCCGCCACCTTTTCGCTGGGAGGGAGAGAAGGGAATGGGATACGAGATGCTAGGTTTCGTGGGGGTGCTGCTCTCTGTACCGAGGAAATTTGGGCCAAGCTCTATTTGGGCCTCTATTTCAGACTTTCAGCCCGTCCCAGCGAAACTGCCGCTACCGTTAAGCCGAACCGCTTGGGAGCAACTAGTTAACGAGCGCTCCTTCGGGAGCCTCGCAACGATCAGCGCCACTTGGCGCTCTCAGCCATTCGCCACGTGTCATGCTCTGAACGCTTCCTCTAGATTTTGTTTTTTTATTTTTCTGCACGCGTTTTCGGCTTTTTAAACGTTTTTTTTTGTTTTTTCGATGTTTTGGTTTTCCCCGGTCTTCCTTAGCTTTTCGACGCGCGAAAAAACGCGCTTACTTTTTTTTCTTTCGTGAAAAGTCACGTTTTTTTTTTGCAAGAGGCACGGTTGTGCTTTAGCGAGAGTCACGGCCGTGCCTTTCGGAAATGAAAAAAAAAACGCGTTTTTTGTTTTTTTTTATTTCGTGAGAGTCACGGTTTTACTTCCGCGAGAGGCACGGTTGTGCTTTCGTGAGAGTCACGGCCGTGCCTCTCGGAAAGGAAAAAACAAAACGCGTTTTCTGTTTTTTTTTCTTTCACGAGAGTCACGGTTTTGCTTCCGCGAGAGGCACGGTTGTGCTTTTGCGAGAGTCATGGCCGTGCCTCTCGGAAAGGGAAAAAAATACGCGTTTTCTGTTTTTTTTCTTTCGCGAGAGTCACGGTTTTGCTTTTGCCAGAGGCACGGTTGTGCTTTCGCGAGAGTCACGGGCGTGCCTCTTTCGAAAAGGGAAAAACGCGTTTTCTTTTTTTTTCTTTCCACGAGAGTCACGGTTTTGCTTCCACGAGAGGCACGGTTGTGATTTCGTGAGAGGCACGGACGTGCCTCTTTCGGAAAGGGAAAAAACCGTGCTCTCGGTTTGATTTTTCGTCTGGTTTTTTTCGTGAAAAAAAAGTTCGTCAAAACCTATCAACATGGGATCTAGTTTTGAAGATTTCAACGCGAGAAATCCAATGGTGAAAACGGTTTGAAATTTGGACGCACGGTTTAAGAGATAAAACGTTTTCAATAAACGAATCTACGAAAAAAGGAAAAACTCCCCGGTTGCGACAAATGACGCGCTGCATGTGCGCCACTTGTCATGACCGAAAAGATGGAGTGTTCTTTGCAACAAGTACTCTTAATCAGTGATTTCGGAATCGCTCCGTTTAGTGCCGCGATCGCGTGCGTAGCGGCAGATTGCGTTTTTCAAGTGATTGCATCGCGGGGAGGCTTCCAGCCAGCAATTGCGCCGCAATAGCGCTAGTTTCGCCCGCGATTCAATTCTTTGATGCGACCTCTCTTCTCTCCATTGCATAGGTTGTATAGAGTGAATTGTGGCTCCGGGTCTTTAGAGCAACTCTAGCAGATCCCGCAAAACGCCCCAGCCCGCAAAATAACCGCCAAATTGCGGGTCGGGGCCAAAAAATCTGCACGAGCAGACACCGCAAAACGCTCCGGCCCGTAAAAAAATTTGCGGGGCGCGGCAAATCTTCTTCCCCAACCTCTATCTTCACGGGCTGGGAAGCCGACCCGAGCTCAACCCCCATCCGGCACGAGATTTGGTGGGAGGGACATTTCCGCGCTCCCTTTCCCGCTTCCCGCACCCTCCGCCACCATTGCCCCCCCCCTCCGAAAGCTCCGGCTGCTCCTCCCCGGCCGTCCCTCGCCGCCATGGACGACCCCATGCTGCCCCCCGTCACCGTCGAGGTCGCGCACGCCCCTTCCCCTCGGGTGGATCTCGTCACCGGCCATGTAGGCCCCGCCGGCGTCGCCCAAGCACACGCCACACCTGCCCGCAAGCGGCAGGGCAACGTGCTTGTGCAAGGCGGCAATCCGGCTGCCCCCGCCGCGATGGCCCGCGCTCCGGGCGGCAATGCTGCTGTGCGATCCCGGCCGGCGGCGGAGAAGGCCGGCAAGGCCGCGGGCGCAAAGCGGAGGAAGGTTCCGACTTCAAGGAACAAATCTTCTTCAACCTCTCACTCCATCCCCCCGCAAGGAGGTGCTCCGGCGATGCCGTTCAACGGTGCCGCTCCCCCCCCTGAGCAAGGTGTTCGACGAAATGGCCGGAAGGTATATCTCTTCGGACTTTGGTGATTCTCTTTCATTTTCGCCATTGTTTTTCGATAGCTCGTGATTTGTTATCGTTCGGTACAGCGGTGGTTCGAACAATGCAACAACCGAGTTCGTGAACTTGTTGGACACGAACGCGGTTGACATTGATCAAGCCCCCTTTGAACCTTTCGACTACAATGAAACAGAGTGTGCCGTGGACGATCATGATTGTGCGGACGACTTGGCAGAGATCGAAGCGGAAGCGTTTGAGAATTCACAAGAAAAAGCTGGGAAAAGCCAAAGATCGAAGAACTACACCATCTTGGAAGATCAAGCTTTGATCAAAGCATGGAGTGCGGTGTCTCTTGATGCATGCACGGGTACTAATCAAACCGCCAAGAGATATTAGCAAAGGATCGAAGATCAATACTTCCGCATTATGAAAAACTACCCCAACAAGACTCCACGCACATTTCGGTCGCTTCAAGGTCGTTGGGAGAACATCAAGCCTATGTGCAGCCGTTCGGCAGCTTGCTTGGAGCAAGTACGCAATGCACCTCCAAGTGGCACCGTGGAGTGATACGTCTCCAATGTATCTATAATTTTTTATTGTTCCATGCTATATTATATTCTGTTTTGGACATTATTGGGCTTTATTATATATTTTTATATTATTTGGGACTAACCTATTAACCAGAGGCCCAGCCCAGAATTGTTGTTTTTTGCTTATTTCAGAGTTTCGCAGAAAAAGAATATCAAACGGAGTCCAAACGGAATGAAACCTTCGGGAACGTGATTTTCGGAACGAACGTGATCCAGAGGACTTGGACCCTACGTCAAGACATCAACCAGGAGGGCACGAGGTAGGGGGCGCGCCTACCCCCCCCCCCTCCACCCTCGTGGGCCCCCTGTTGCTCCAACGACGTACTCCTTCCTCCTATATATACCTACGTACCCCCAAACTACCATATACGGAGCCAGAAACCTAATTCCACCGCCGCAACCTTCTGTACCCGTGAGATCCCATCTTGGGGCCTGTTCCGGAGCTCCGCCGGAGGGGCATCGATCACGGAGGGCTTCTACGTCAACACCATAGCCTCTCCGATGATGTGTGAGTAGTTTACCTCAGACCTTCGGGTCCATAGTTATTAGCTAGATGGCTTCTTCTCTCTTTTTGGATCTCAATACAATGTTCTCCCCCTCTCTTGTGGAGATCTATTCGATGTAATCTTCTTTTGCGGTGTGTTTGTTGAGACCGATGAATTGTGGGTTTATGATCAAGTTTATCTATGAACAATATTTGAATCTTCTCTAAATTCTTTTATGTATGATTGGTTATCTTTGCAAGTCTCTTCGAATTATCAGTTTGGTTTGGCTACGAGATTGATCTTTCTTGCAATGGGAGAAGTGCTTAGCTTTGGGTTCAATCTTGCGGTGTCCTTTCCCAGTGACAGTAGGGGCAGCAAGGCACGTATTGTATTGTTTCCATCGAGGATAACAAGATGGGGTTTATATCATATTGCATGAGTTTATCCCTCTACATCATGTCATCTTGCTTAAAGCGTTACTCTGTTCTTATTGACTTAATACTCTAGATGCATGCTGGATAGCGGTCGATGTGTGGAGTAATAGTAGTAGATGCAGGCAGGAGTCGGTCTACTTGTCTCGGACGTGATGCCTATATACATGATCATACCTAGATATTCTCATAACCATGCTCAATTCTGTCAATTGCTCAACAGTAATTTGTTCACCCACCGTAAATACTTATGCTCTCGAGAGAAGCCACTAGTGAAACCTATGGCCCCCGGGTCTATTTTCCATCATATTAATCTCCCGACAACAAGCTATTTCTAGTGTAGTTTTTATTTTGTTTTCTTTACTTTGCATCTCTATTATAAAAATACCAAAAATATTATCTTATCATATCTATCAGATCTCACTCTCGTAAGTGACCGTGTAGGGATTGACAACCCCTTATCGCGTTGGTTGCGAGGATTTATTTGTTTGTGTAGGTGCGAGGGACTCGTGCGTGGCCTCCTACTGGATTGATACCTTGGTTCTCAAAAACTGAGGGAAATACTTATGCTACTTTGATGCATCACCCTTTCCTCTTCAAGGGAAAACCAACGCAGTGCTCAAGAGGTAGCAAGAAGGATTTCTGGCGCCGTTGCCGGGGAGTCTATGCAAAAGTCAACATACCAAGTACCCATCACAAACCCTTATCTCTCGCATTACATTATTTGCCATTTGCCTCTCGTTTTCCTCTCCCCCACTTCACCCTTGCCGTTTTATTCGCCCTCTCTCTTTTCCATTCGCCTTTTTTCGCTTGCTTCTTGTTTGCTCGTGTTTGGATTGCTTGCTTGTCACGATGGCTCAAGATAATACCAAATTGTGTGACTTTACCAATACCAACAATAATGATTTCCTTAGCACTCCGATTGCTCCTCTTACCGATACTGAATCTTGTGAAATCAATGCTGCTTTGTTGAATCTTGTCATGAAAGATCAATTCGCCGGCCTTCCTAGTGAAGATACCGCTACTGATCTAAATAGCTTCGTTGATTTGTGTGATATGCAAAAGAAGAAAGATGTGGATAATGATATTGTTAAATTGAAGCTATTTCCTTTTTCACTTAGAGATCGTGCTAAAGCTTGGTTTTCGCCTTTGCCTAAAAATGGTATTGATTCATGGAATAAGTGCAAAGATGCTTTTATCTCTAAGTATTTTCCTCCCGCTAAGATCGTCTCTCTTATAAAAGATATTATGAATTTTAAGCAACTTGATCATGAACATGTTGCACAAGCCTGGGAGAGGATGAAATTAATGATACGTAATTGCCCTACGCATGGTTTGAATTTGTGGATGATTATACAAAAAATTTATGCCGGATTGAATTTTGCTTCTAGAAATCTTTTAGATTCGGCCGCGGGAGGCACTTTTATGGAAATCACTTTAGGAGAATCTACTAAACTCCTAGATAATATTATGGTTAATTATTCTCAATGGCACACTGAAAGATCTACTAATAAAAAAGTGCATGCGATAGAAGAAATTAATGTTTTGAGTGGAAAGATGAATGAACTTATGAAATTATTTGCTACTAAGAGTGTTTCTTCTGATCCTAATGATATGCCTTTGTCTACTTTGATTGAGAATAATAATGAACCTATGGATGTGAATTTTGTTGGTAGGAATAATTTTGGTAACAACGCGTATAGAGGAAACTTTAATCCTAGGTCTTATCCTAGTAATTCCTCCAATAACTATGATAATTCCTACAACAATTCTTATGGAAACTTTAATAAGATGTCTTCTGAATTTGAGACTAGTGTTAAGGAATTTATGAATTCGCAAAAGAATTTCAATGCTTTGCTTCAAGAAAAATTGCTTAAAGTTGATGAATTGGCTAGGAACGTTGATAGAATTTCTCTTGATGTTGATTCTTTAAAACTTAGATCTATTCCTCCTAAGCATGATATCAATGAGTCTCTCAAAGCCATGAGAATTTCCACTGATGAGTGCAAAGAAAGAACCGCTAGGATGCGTGCTAAGAAAGATTGCTTTGTGAAAGCGTGTTCTTCTAATTTCTATGAAAATAAAGATGAAGATCTTAAAGTTACTGATGTGTCCCCTATTAAATCTTTATTTTGCAATATGAATCTTGATAATGATGGGACTGAATATGATCCACCTTTACCTAGAAGGCGTTCCAGAAATTCAGAGTTTTTAGATCTTGATGCTAAAATTGATAAAAGTGGGATTGAAGAGATCAAAACATTAGATATTAATGAACCCACTATTTTGGAATTCAAGGAATTTAATTATGATAATTGCTCTTTGATAGATTGTATTTCTTTGTTGCAATCCGTGCTAAATTCTCCTCATGCTTATAGTCAAAATAAAGCCTTTACCAAACATATCGTTGATGCTTTGATGCAATCTTATGAAGAAAAACTTGAGTTGGAAGTTTCTATCCCTAGAAAACTTTATGATGAATGGGAACCTACTATTAAAATTAAAATTAAAGATCATGAATGCTATGCTTTGTGTGATTTGGGTGCTAGTGTTTCCACGATTCCAAAAACTTTGTGCGATTTGCTAGGTTTCCGTGATTTTGATGATTGCTCTCTAAACTTGCACCTTGCGGATTCCACTATTAAGAAACCTATGGGAAGAATTAATGATGTTCTTATTGTTGCAAATAGGAACTATGTGCCCGTAGACTTTATTGTTCTTGACATAGATTGCAATCCTTCATGTCCTATTATTCTTGGTAGACCTTTCCTTAGAACGATTGGTGCAATTATTGATATGAAGGAAGGAAATATTAGATTCCAATTTCCGTTAAGGAAAGGCATGGAACACTTCCCTAGAAAGAAAATAAAATTACCTTATGAATCTATTATGAGAGCCACTTATGGATTGCCTACCAAAGATGGCAATACCTAGATCTATCCTTGCTTTTATGCCTAGTTAGGGGCGTTAAATGATAGCGCTTGTTGGGAGGCAACCCAATTTTATTTTTAGTTTTTTGCTTTTTGCTTCTGTTTAGGAATAAATATTTGATCTAGCCTCTGGTTAGATGTGTTTTTATGTTTTAATTAGTGTTTGTGCCAAGTTTAACCTATAGGATCTTCGTGGATGATAGTTATTTGATCTTGCTGAAAATTGCAGAAACTTTCTGTTCACGAAAATAATTGTTAAAAATCACCAGAACGTGATAAAATATTGATTCCAATTGCTGCTGATCAATAAACAAATTGTCTAGGTCGTCCTATTTTGGCTTTGGAGTTCTAGAAGTTTGCGTTAGTTACAGATTACTACAGACTGTTATGTTTTTGACTGATTCTGTTTTCGTGTGTTGTTTGCTTATTCTGATGAATCTATGGCTAGTAAAATAGTTTATAAACCATAGAGAAGTTGGAATACAGTAGGTTTAACACTAATATAAATAAATAATGAGTTCATTACAGTACCTTGAAGTGGTCTTTTGTTTTCTTTCGCTAACGGAGTTTTGTGTTGTGTTTTGTGTTGTGAAGTTTTCAAGTTTTGGGTGAAAGATTTGATGGATTATGGAAAAGGAGTGGCAAGAGCCTAAGCTTGGGGATTCCCATGGCACCCCAAGATAATCTAAGGACACCTAAAAGCCAAAGCTTGGGGATACCCGGAAGGCATCCCCTCTTTCGTCTACTTCCATCGGTAACTTTACTTGGAGCTATATTTTTATTCACCACATGATATGTGTTTTGCTTGGAGTGTCTTGTATGATTTGAGTCTTTGCTTTTTAGTTTACCACAATCATCCTTGCTGTACACACCTTTTGAGAGAGACACACATGATTCGGAAATTATTAGAATACTCTATGTGCTTCACTTATATCTTTTGAGTTATATAGTTTTTACTCTAGTGCTTCACTTATATCTATTAGAGCACGGCGGTGGTTTTGTTTTATAGAAACTTTTGTTCTCTCATGATGCACTTAGATTATTTTGAGAGTCCTACAAAACAACATAGTAGTTTGCTTTAACAATAATAGGCATTCAAGATTAGTAAAGAAAAAAGAAAAATTCTTATGAGTGTGTTGAATACTATGAGAAGTTTGATACTTGATAATTGTTTTGAGATATGAAGATGGTGATATTAGAGTCATGATAGTTGAGTAGTTTTGAATTTGAGAAATACTTGTGTTAAAGTTTGTGATTCCCGTAGCATGCACGTATGGTGAACCGTTATGTGATGAAGTCGGAGCATGATTTATTTATTGATTGTCTTCGTTATGAGTGGCAGTCGGGGACGAGCGATGGTCTTTTCCTACCAATCTATCCCCCTAGGAGCATGCACGTAATACTTTGCTTTGATAACTTGTAGATTTTTGCAATAAGTATATGAGTTCTTTATGACTAATGTTGAGTCCATGGATTATACGCACTTTTCTTCCTTCCACCATTGCTAGCCTCTCTAATACCGCGCACTTTTCGCCGGTATCATACACCCACCATATACCTTCCTCAAAACAGCCACCATACCTACCTATCATGGCATTTCCATAGCCATTCCGAGATATATTGCCATGCAACTTACCACCGTTCCGTTTACTATGACACGCTCCATCATTGTCATATTGCTTTGCATGATCATGTAGTTGACATTGTATTTGTGGCAAAGCCACCGTTCATAATTCTTTCATACATGTCACTCTTGATTCATTGCATATCCCGGTATACCGCCGGAGGCATTCACATAGAGTCATATTTTGTTCTCAGTATTGAGTTGTAATTGTTGAGTTGTAAGAAAATAAACGTGTGATGATCATCATTTCTAGAGCATTATCCCAAGTGAGGAAAGGATGATGGAGACAATGATTCCCCCACAAGTCGGGATGAGACTCCAGACGAAAAAAAGAGGCCATAAAAAAGGAAGAAAAGGCCCAAATAAAAAAAGAGAGAAAAAGAGAGAAGGGACAATGTTACTATCCTTTTACCACACTTGTGCTTCAAAGTAGCACCATGATCTTCATGATAGAGAGTCTCCTATGATATCACTTTCATATACTAGTGGGAATTTTTCATTATAGAACTTGGCTTGTATATTCCAATGATGGGCTTCCTCAAAATGCCCTAGGTCTTCGTGAGCAAGCGAGTTGGATGCACACCCACTTAGTTTCTTTTGTTGAGCTTTCATATACTTATAGCTCTAGTGCATCCGTTGCATGGCAATCCACTCACTCACATTGATATCTATTGATGGGCATCTCCATAGCCTATTGATACACCTAGTTGATGTGAGACTATCTTCTCCTTTTTGTCTTCTCCACTACCACCATTCTATTCCACATATAGTGCTATGTCCATGGCTCACGCTCATGTATTGCGTGAAGATTGAAACAGTTTGAGAATGTCAAAAGTATGAAACAATTGCTTGGCTTGTCATCGGGGTTGTGCATGATTTAAATATTTTGTGTGGTGAAGATAGAGCATAGCCAGACTATATGATTTTGTAGGGATAACTTTCTTTGGCCATGTTATTTTGAGAAGACATAATTGCTTAGTTAGTATGCTTGAAGTATTATTATTTTTATGTCAATATTAAACTTTTTTCTTGAATCTTTCGGATCTGAATATTCATACCACAATTAAGAAGAATTACATTGAAATTATGCCAAGTAGCATTCCACATCAAAAATTCTGTTTTTTATCATTTACCTACTCGAGGACGAGCAGGAATTAAGCTTGGGGATGCTTGATACGTCTCCAACGTATCTATAATTTTTTATTGTTCCATGGTATATTATATTATTTTTTGGACATTATTGGGCTTTATTATACACTTTTATATTATTTTTGGGACTAACCTATTAACCGGAGGCCCAGCCCAGAATTGCTGTTTTTTGCCTATTTCAGAGTTTCGCAGAAAAAGAATATCAAACGGAGTCCAAACGGAATGAAACCTTCGGGAACGTGATTTTCGGAACGAACGTGATCCAGAGGACTTGGACCCTACGTCAAGACATCAACCAGGAGGGCACGAGGTAGGGGGGCGCGCCTACCCCCAAGGGCGCGCCCCCCACCCTCGTGGGCCCCCTGTTGCTCCACCGACGTACTCCTTCCTCCTATATATACCTACTGTTGGGGAATGTAGCAATAATTCAAAATTTTCCTACGTGTCACCAAGATCAATCTAGGAGATGCTAGCAACAAGAGAGAGGGAGTGCATCTTCATACCCTTGAAGATCGCTAAGCGGAAGCGTTACAAGAACGCGGTTGATGGAGTCGTACTCGCGCCTCAAATCGCGGAAGATCCGATCTAGCGCCGAACAGACGGCGCCTCCGCGTTCAACACACGTACAGCCCAGGGACGTCTCCTCCTTCTTGATCCAGCAAGGGGAGACGAGAAGTTGAGGGAGAAATCCAGCAGCACGACGGCGTGGTGGCAATGGAGCTCGTGGTTCTCCGGCAGGGCTTCGCCAAGCACTACGGAGGAGGAGGATATGTATGAGGAGGAAGGGGCTGCGCCAGGCCGGGGGTGCGGCTGCCCTCTCTCTCCCTCACTATATATAGGGGGAAGGGGTTGGAGGAGGCGCCCTAGGGTTCCCTAGGGGAGGGGCGGCGGCCACAGGGGAAACCCTAGATGGGTTTGGGCGCCCCCACCCCTGGGAAACTTGCCCCCAAGCCGGGAGGGGTGGCTGCCCTAGGGGAGGCGCCCCCACCTCTCCACGTTACGTGAGAGGGGTTGGGAGGGGCGCACAGCCCCTTAGTGGGCTGGTGTGCCCCCTCCCCTTGGTCCATAAGGCCCCCCAACGCTTGTCGGGGCCTCCGAAACACCTTTCGGTCACGCTGGTCGTCACCCGGTACTCCCAGAACAATTCCGGACTCCAATACCCTTCGTCCAATATATCGATCTTCACCTCCGGACCATTCCGGAGTTCCTCGTCATGTCTGGGATCTCATCCGGGACTCCGAACAACCTTCGATAACCACATACTATTTCCCATAACAACTCTAGCGTCACCGAATCTTAAGTGTGTAGACCCTACGGGTTCGGGAACCATGCAGACATGACCGAGACACCTCTCCGGCCAATAACCAATAGCGGGATCTGGATACCCATATTGGCTCCCACATATTCCACAATGATCTCATCGGATGAACCACAATGTCGGGGATTCAATCAATCCCGTATACAATTCCCTTTGTCCACCGGTATGTTACTTGCCCGAGATTCGATCGTCGGTATCCCAATACTTTGTTCAATCTCGTTACCGGCAACTCTCTTTACTCGTTCCGTAACGCATGATCCCGTGGCTAACTCATTTTTCACATTGAGCTCATTATGATGATGCATTACCGAGTGGGCCCAGAGATACCTCTCCGTCATACGGAGTGACAAATCCCAGTCTCGATTCGTGCCAACCCAACAGACACTTTCGGAGATACCTGTAGTGCACCTTTATAGCCACCCAGTTACGTTGTGACGTTTGGTACACCCAAAGCATTCCTACAGTATCCGGGAGTTGCACAATCTCATGGTCTAAGGAAACGATACTTGACATTAGAAAAGCTCTTAGCAAACGAACTACACGATCTTGTGATATGCTTAGGATTGGGTCTTGTCCATCACATCATTCTCCTAATGATGTGATCCGGTTATCAATGAAATCCATTGTCCATGGTCAGGAAACCATAACCATCTATTGATCAACGAGCTAGTCAACTAGAGGCTTACTAGGGACATGTTGTGGTCTATGTATTCACATATGTATTACGGTTTCCAGTTAATACAATTATAGCATGAACAATAGACAATTATCATGAACAAGGAAATACAATAATAACCATTTTATTATTGCCTCTAGGGCATATTTCCAATAGTCTCCCACTTGCACTAGAGTCAATAATCTAGTTCACATCACCATGTGATTAACACTCAAAGTTCACATCGCCATGTGATTAACACTCAATGAGTTCTAGGGTTTGATGATGTCATGCTTACGAGAGAGGTTTTAGTCAACGGGTCTGCAACATTCAGATCCGTGTGTGCTTTACAAATCTCTATGTCATCTTGTAGATGCAGCTACCACACGCTACTTGGAGCTATTCCAAATAACTGCTCTACTATACGAATCCGGTTTACTACTCAGAGTCATCCGGATTAGTGTCAAAATTTGTATCGACGTAACCCTTTACGACGAACCCCCTTTCCACCTCCATAATCGAGAAAATTCCTTAGTCCACTAGTTACTAAGGATAAGTTCGACCGCTGTCATGTGATCCATTCCTGGATCACTATTGTATCCCTTGACTAACTCATGGCAAGGCACACTTCAGGTGCGGTACACAGCATAGCATACTGTACAGCCTACGTCTAAAGCATAGGGGACGACCTTCGTCCTTTCTCTCTCTCTCTTCTGCCGTGGTCAGGTCTTGAGTCTTACTGAATACTCACACCTTGTAACACAGCCAAGAACTCCTTCTTTGCTGATCTATTTTCAGCTCCTTCAAAATCTTGTCACGGTATGTATTCATTTGAAAGTACTATTAAGCGTTTTTGATCTATCCTTATAGATCTTGATGCTCAATGTTCAAGTTGCTTAATCCAGGTTTTCCATTGAAAAACACTTTTCAAATAACCCTGTATGCTTTCCAGAAATTCTACATCATTTCTGATCAACAATATGTTAACAATATATACTCATCAAAAATTCTATAGTGCTCCCACTCACTTCTTTGGAAATACAAGTTTCTCATAAACTTTGTAAAAACCAAAATCTTTGATCATCTCATCAAAGCGTACATTCCAACTCCGAGATGCTTACTCCAGTCCTTAGAAGGATTGCTGGAGCTTTGCATACTTGTTAGCATCTTTCAGGATTGACAAAACCTTCTGGTTGTATCACATACAACCTTTCCTCAAGAAAATCGTCGGGGAAACAATTTTTTGACATCCTATCTGCAAGATTTCATAAATAATGCAGTAACTGCTAATATAATTCCAACAGACTCTTAGCATCGCTACGAGTGAGAAAGTCTCATCGCAGTCAACTCCTTGAACTTGTCGGAAAACATCTTAACGACAAGTCGAGCTTTCTTAATGGTGACACTTACCATCATTGCCTGTCTTCCCTTTAAAATCCATCTCTACCCAACAGCCTTACGACCATCAAGTAGTTCTTTCAAAGTCTATACTTTGTTTTCATACATGGATCCTCTCGGATTTTATGGCCTCGAGCCATTCGTCGGAATCCGGGCCCACCATCGCTTCTCCATAGCTCGTAGGTTCATTGTTGTCTAGCAACATGACTTCCAAGACAGGATTACGTACCACTCTGAAGTAGTACGCATCCTTGTCGTCCTACGAGGTTTTGGTAGTGACTTGATCCGAAGTTTCATGATCACTATCATAAGCTTCCACTTCAATTGGTGTAGGTGCCACAAGAACAACTTTTTGTGCCCTGCTACACACTAGTTGAAGTGACGGTTCAATAACCTCATCAAGTCTCCACCATCCTCCCACTCAATTCTTTTGAGAGAAACTTTTCCTCGAGAAAGGACCCATTTCTAGAAACAATCAGCTATGCTTCCGGATCTGAAATAGGAGGTATACCCAACTGTTTTGGGTGTCATATGAAGATGCATTTATCCGCTTTGGGTTTGAGCTTATCAGGCTAAAACTTTTCCACATAAGCGTCACACCCCCAAACTTTTAAGAAATGACAGCTTAGGTTTCTCTAAACCACAGTTCATACGGTGTCATCTCAACGGAATTACGTGGTGCCCTATTTAAAGTGAATGCGGTTGTCTCTAATGCCTAACCCATAAATGATAGTGGTAATTCGATAAGAGACATCATGGTATGCACCATATCCAATAGGGTGCAGTTATGATGTTCGGACACACCATCACACTATGGTGTTCCAGGCGGTATTAGTTGTGAAACAATTTCCACAATGTCTTAATTGTGTGCCAAACTCGTAACTTAGATATTCATCTCTATGATTATATCACTGACATTTTATCCTCTTATCACGACGATCTTCAACTTCACTCTGAAATTACTTGAACCTTTCAATAATTCAGACTTGTGTTTCATCAAGTAAATATACTCAGCATCTACTCAAATCATCTGTGAAGTAAGAACATAACGATATCCACTGCATGCCTCAGCACTCATTGGACTGCGCACATCAAAATGTATTACTTCCAACAAGTTGCTTTCTTGTTCCATCTTACTGAAAACGAGGCCTTTCAGTCATCTTGCCCATGTGTTATGATTTGTATGTCTCAAGTGATTCAAAATCAAGTGAGTCCAAACGATCCATCTGTATGGAGTTTCTTCATGCATATCTACCATGTAACGCCCATGATGTGGCTATATCTCCCACGTGTCGAGGCACGACTTAGAGGCATAACCGCATTGTGGTTTTGTCGCAAGAAGGGTCATCTTCACACAATCCCATGTAATGAACAAGAATGGGATAAATACTTGGCATACAATCGCCACTTCACACAATACATAAATAAATCATACATCAATCAGAGTACACACATAGACCGACTACGGTCAAAGCCAAAAGAAAAGAAGATAACCCAACTGCTAGATCCCTGATCGTCCCAACTGGGCACCACTACTGATCAACATGAAAAGAAACATAGTAACGACCAAGGTCCTCGTCGAACTCCCACTTGAGCTCGGTTGCATCACCTGCCCTGGTATCGTCGGCACCTGCAACTTTTTTGGAAGAATCTGGTGAGTCACGAGGACTCAGCAATCTCACACCCGTGAGATCAAGACTATTTAAGCTTATAGGAAGGAAAGGGTAGTGAGGTGGAGCTGCAGCAAGCACTAAGCATATATGGTGGCTAACATACGCAAATAAGAGCGAGAAGAGAAGCAACGGAACGGTCATCAACTAGTAATGATCAAGAAGTGATCCTGAACTCCTACTTACGTCAAACATAACCCAAAAGTCGTGTTCTCTTCCTGGACTCCGCCGAAAAGAAACCATCACGGCTACACACCCGTTTGATGCGTTTTAATTAAGTCGAGTGTCAAGTTCTCTACAACCGGATATTAACAAATTCCCATCTGCCACATAACCACGGGCACGGCTTTCGAAAGATAATACCCTGCAGGGGTGTCCCAACTTAGCCCATTATAAGCTCTCACGGTCAACGAAGGATAAACCTTCTCCCGGGAAGACCCGGTAAGTCTCGGAATCCCGGTTTACAAGACATTTCGACAATGGTAAAACAAGACCAGCAAAGCCGCCCGAATGTGCCGACAAATCCTGATAGGAGCTGCACATATCTCATTCTTAGGGCACACCGGATTGTCCAAGCTTCCGATAGGCGAGCCCAGAGTTGCCCCTGGTGGCCACCGGCGACTGACGGGTTGGACCAACACTCAGAGGAGCACTGGCCTGGGGGTTTAAAATAAAGATGACCCTTGAGTCTGCAGAACCCAAGGGAAAAAGGCTTAGGTAGGCAAATGGTAAAACCAAGGTTGGGCCTTGCTGGAGGAGTTTTATTCAAAGCGAACTGTCAAGGGGGTCCCATAAAGCACCCAACCGCGTAAGGAACGCAAAATCAAGGAACATAACACCGGTATGACGGAAACTAGGGCGGCAAGAGTGGAACAAAACACCAGGCATAAGGCCGAGCCTTCCACCCTTTACCAAGTATATAGATGCATTAGTTAAGATAAGAGATATTGTGATATCCCAACATAAACATGTTCCAACATGGAGTTTTCTTCAACTTCACCTGCAACTAGCAACGCTATAAGAGGGGCTGAGCAAAAGCGGTAACATAGCCAAACAACGGTTTGCTAGGAAAGGTGGGTTAGAGGCTTGACATGGCAATATGGGAGGCATGAATATGGCAAGTGGTAGGTAGCGCAAGCATAGAGATAGAGCGAACAACTAGCAAAGCAAAGATAGAAGTGATTTTGAGGGTATGGTCATCTTGCCTGAAATCCCGCAAGGAAGAAGAACGAGTCCATGAAGAATACAAACGGACGTAGTCGAACAAATCCTCACAACTCCGGAACGAAACCGAAGGTAACGAGAGAAGCAACCCGGAAAGAA
Source organism: Aegilops tauschii subsp. strangulata (assembly GCF_002575655.3). Taxonomy (NCBI): domain Eukaryota; kingdom Viridiplantae; phylum Streptophyta; class Magnoliopsida; order Poales; family Poaceae; genus Aegilops; species Aegilops tauschii. The sequence continues at coordinate 84,374,869 of NC_053040.3, forward strand.
ACAAACAACATAGTAAACAACCACCACATACACATGGCATGATGCACACTCAAGTATGATGCATGTCCGGTTTAAAGAGGCATGGCATGGCAAAGTGCGTAAACAATACTACAAATTAAGTGGAGCTCAATATGCAACGAGTAGCATATTGACGAAACACCACATCAATTGTTTAGTTCTCTCGGTTATGTACCCAACAATATTAAATGTTGATTAACATGGCAAGAGGTGAAGCATAAGTAAACTAACTATTTAAGCAAGTTAAATGAGGCCGGAAATAACATACAACAATTCCGGAAAATCCTCATGTGCATATTTTAGATTTGGTACTGTTATGCCATAAACACAATTTTAATGCTGTTAAACAGCAAAATAAAGTGCACCATGTTAAACTAGGCATTTTTCTACCCCATTTACATATAAGGTTTATTAAATTTGGAGCTACGGTTATTTAGTTATGAAATAAATCATTTTAGCATGGCATTTTAGCAAATTTAATCAAACAGCATGTTTAAACATTTTAAACATGGATGAGAGTGGCATATTATGAAACTAGATGAAATTCTAGACATTTTTCATATATGAGGTATTTTAATCTGATGCATGGTTTAAGAGATATTAAATGCATGAACATGGAGGGTTTTTCTGTAAAACTGGCAGCTCTCTGGATAATTAGACAAATTTGCAGCGCAGGAAAAAATACATGGGCCAAATCTGAGTTGTACTGGGCTGAGGGGAGTTGCTCACATTGGGCTACAGGGAACTGGGCCTTGGGGATCGCGGTGACGGGCCAAGGGGAGGCACCGCTGGGCCTTGGCGGCAGAGGGAGCTGGGCTGCAGCGGGAGCAGAGGTGGCCTCGCGCAGGCGAGTGGCGCTTGTCCACGCTGGCGCTGGACCGGTCAACGCAGAGCGGCGCTGGAACGGGCGAGGCTCAGCGATACAGAGGAGGCAGCGGGCGGTAGGGGTCGAAGCAGAGGCAACGGCAGCGGCTAGCGATGCACTGGTGGGACCTGGCGCGACTGGGCTCCACGGGAGGGCGGAGAAGGAGCGAATCAGGGGACGGGGATGCCGGATCCGGTGAAGAACAACGGCGGGCGGCAACGACCGAGGACGACGGCGCGATGCTCCACACCTCCTGTGCTCATAAACAGAGAGAGAGATATGAAAAAGAGCAGGGGAAGACGAACATCAGGAGATGGAAGGGAAGCAGGGCGCGAGGAGCTGGCCTGATCCGACGGCGCTGCTCCGGCGAGGCCGTCGACGGGGGTGGCGCTCGGGGCCGAGGTGAGGAGGCAGACGCGGCAAGGCAGGGGATCGAGGGGATCCACAGAAGGACGAGCTCGGGAGGCAGCACGTCCCTGGGGCAGGAGGCTTGGCGCGGGATGCTGGTTCGGTCAGCTGGCGGCTGGGCTGCAGTTTCTGTTTGGGTGGCCGGCGACGACGAGCTCTGACATGGGCCGAACGCGAGGGGTGGGTGGTGGCGTTTTGGTTGGTGGATTCAAGGGGATTGGGAGGGATCCCGAGGGAGAGGTGGCGGCGCTAGGGGATTGGGTCGATGGGGAAAATGAGGAGGAGACCAGGGGAGGCGCTGTTTGGTTCGCTGGTGATCCCGAGGGGAACCAGAGAGAGTGGCGGCGGGAGGAGGATCCCTAGAAAATAGGGTTTGTCCAAATTTAGATTAGGGGTCTATATATATACGAAAGGGGAATGATTTGGATCCTTCGATTGCGATCGGGCGGTCCGGAATTAATGGGTTAGGGAGTCCAAAAGAGAAACCAAAGATAATTAGAGGATATTTGGGGATGATCCGGATCCAACGGTGACGACTGCCCCGGTCGGGTTCGGGGAAGGTTTCGGACGCACGCGAGAAGGGGTTTTGTGCATTGTGTAGAGAGACTCAAACGGTCGGACAACAAAAGAACGGTTGGTGTCGAAAGGGACAACGAAGGCAACAGGGAGAAGCGGGAACTACGAACGGATGCAAGTTTTTTTTTAAATGACGGCAACGAAGTGCCGATGCAATGCGGATGATGCAATGATGAAATGCAACAAACAAATAAATACACGCGACGATCACGAAGAACGTGGAAGCCGTCTGGAGCGTCGGTCTTGGGGCGTTACAACACTCCACCACTACAAGAGGATCTCGTCCCGAGATCTAGGATGGCACCGGAGAAAAACGGAAGAGGAAGAGGTAAAACAAAGTTGCTTCTTGACAAACGAGTGAAACCAATGAACCTTGAGAGGTCGCAAAGCTTGAATAAATGACACGACGGAGTTGAACAAAATTTAAAACACTCCGTTCAGCAAGAGGAACAAGGAACATTACAAGAACCTTGTAGGTTGAAAGACAAACAAAAATGGTTACGATGGACAAGAAGTACATGCAAGCACTCCGGTTGAAACAAGATGTATAAGGAACGATAAAGATCAATTACGACAACACTCCGGTTAAAACAAGATAGAGAAGGAATAAGAGTGATATAATTTGGACAGCACTCCGACTGTAAATGGAAGGAATTGAACATGATCTTGACAAGATGAGAGGATACTCGATGAAATTAACAACACATTGCCTCCGGAACTAATGAAAGAATGGCACAAGGGGTAAGAAAGATTTCAGACAGCACTCCGGTTGAGGAAGGAGACAAAACTTGATAAGATGAGAGAACTCGAATGAAAACACGACACTCCGGCTAAACGGATAAGAAAGGAAAAATAATATGATCTTGACAAAACAAGATGATTGGTCGAAGAGAGGAACATCACAAAGCCTCCGGAAACAATGCATGATAGTTAGATAGTTGGAGTGAATAGAACGAAGAATGAAACCAACATCTCCTACCATAAATGAATTTTAAAGAGCATCCTTACGAAGTAGGATTGAACGGAGTTGTTGGAAAAATCAACAACGAAAAGAGTGGGCTTATGGAAGACATCTCAAAAACTTGAGGTGAAATTCTGCCACTAACGGAAAAACAATAGATTGGATTGATATGAACAAGGAGACGAGAAACTTATTTCTCTGGAGGATAAATGAAGAACTTGGGTCATTGATAAGCACCATAATAGCAACATTCCTTAGGGAAGGCTTTAGGTGAAACATGACACAAGATGACTCCAACGAAGAGATTGGTGGATTTAAAATATCTCATTCTTGATAACTTGTGAATCATGAAACATGAAAAGAAATTGTCAAGAATGACATATCACCATCTCAACATGAGGTAGAAAGAATTGCACTTCGGAATGCAAGATGAAGAATGCTTGAACTCCTCAAAACAACACATGTGTTGAGCACCACGTTTATTTTGAAGTATGGCTTGACAGATCATAGCTTCGAGAGAAATCTTGAAGAACAATTGAAGAATGAAAAGAACCTTGACGAACCACCATGTGAACCTCCATGAAGAACTCCGGTAATGAAAGGATGATAAAAGAAGGAGAAGTTGAGAACACAAGGTGAAGCCTTGCGATGATTTAGATGGAGCTTTGCGATGAGATAATGCGGAAAACTTGGAACTCCGGAAAAGAAAGATGAACAACATATAACTGAGAAATTGATATCACTACGAACTTCGGAAGAAGGAATTGAATTTACTCGATGAAACAAGAATAAGAATTACATTATGCTCATCCTTCACCAATTAAATTGATGACAAGCAATGGATTTGGCATACTACTTATTCTCGTAGAAAAGATTAAGATAGATATGGCGCAAACTTGGGAAGGTCTTCAACGAACCACCGGTAGGATTGGAAAGAACGAATGAATTGATATGATAACCAAGGAAGAGAACTCTTGAACGAACCACCGTAAGAATTGAAAATGAACGAAGAAAAGATAAAGAAACACCGGGAAGAATTAGGAAATGAACGAAGATACTTGAGAGAATTTAGATACAAGTGAACGCAGAGGTCCCGGGTTGTTTAGGTAATACTTGAATGATGCACCGGTATGATTTGGAGAACGAGAGCTGAAAGCTTGAATGAATAATTCTGAGATGATGGGCTCCGGAGAATCAAACTGAAAAAACTCCTGAATTGCTCCGGATGGGTGAAAAGAATTCTCACAATCGAAAACAATTATGAGAGGATGGCATCAAGCTAGAACCATGAATCTTTGGAAGAACGGGTAAGGATTTAAGAGGAACTCTTCTTCGGTCTTCAAAATCCGAGAATGACGACGAGAAATACCACCAAAATTATTGAGACACTCTGGAACAATGGATAATAGAAATGATGAACCAACAATGAAAGAATTTGAAAGATCTTGGAGAAAGACATATGACTGATGAAAATTCATTCTTACGTCAAACTTTGAAATGAATTTGAGAATAACTCCAGAAAAATTAGAAGAGTCAGGTAAGATCCTGGGAAAAGACCTGTGGGTTATGGCCCACTCAAAGATACACCGTTGAAATGATTACTTGAAAAGGAGATAGCACCGGTTGAATTAAATGGCTTCAATGAGATAGCATCCTCAAAAGAACTTGAGTGAATTGAGAATGGAAACTTGAATCTTCTGGGATATCTTCAGCACTCCAGATAAACATGAATAGCAAGAGGTGGATGATTAAGAGGTGCACCGGCATGAGAAAACATTTGAAACAAGGAAAAGAATACGATCAACACTGAAAGCTTGACTTGAGTCCATCGGAGAAGAAAAAGAACGAAGAATAATAAACTTGAAGCTCCGTTAGTATCTTCATGGGAAATCACCGGATAAGAACATTGACGGAAAAGAATGGAGAGACTTACCATCAATAAAAAGGATACTTGGTTAAGAAATGTTAGTCCTTGAAGAAAAAGGATGGGAGGGTGGGAAAACAAAGACAACTTGGGACGGATGAAGCAAACACCGTTGCAAAGAACTGAGAATTGATCTCGCGAATGTTGAAATGATCGGATCCACCTGAAAAAGAGCACGTCGGTTGGAAAGAATTGGCATGACAATCTCAATAATCAAGAAGGATTATGATCCACATAGAAATATGAGAACAGCGCTTAGGATAAGGTATGGAATCAACACTTGGCATTGAAGCAACTCGAATACCACAAAACAAAACAAAAACAAAGGATTTGGCTTGCGGAATAAGCCGGAACAAACATATGATAGAGATTTCGTCCGAAGTTTTCATGGTGGGGCCCACACGGGCTCGATCGTACAGCACCATCATGTACAAGGCAGTGCACATGACATACGAAGCGTCCCAGAGTCGGCATAGCCAAGGACTCTTTAAGACACTACGAGACCACTGTAAAACCAACCGTGGAAAGGCGGACCACTAGACGTCGAACCCCAATCTCATATCATGCATCTGTCGAAAAGATATCCTAGGAGCTACTTGAATTCCCACTTATAAACTCCCGAAACTTTCTGGTTATGCAATCAGGTGTTGGGGATACAGGGGACACAATATATATCACCCAAACTAACAATACCTAGATCCAGCTGTATCCATCCTTCAACACATAACCAAGAAACCTTCGGAAATCATTTACCTCAACCTTCGAAAAGCATCCGTTATACGAGTTATGGCAATACTCCCGAACTCCCGCCCCAGTACTGGGTGGCGTCGAGGTGATCTCACCAACAACTGCATAAAAGAGATTTTTGATGTCGACGAAACTCAGGTATTCCAGAACTGCAACGATAAAATTGTGACGACAACACCTCGGAACTCAACTCCTCGGGACACTGCCACAAGCCCTAAATGTCAGGAGACACCAAGAACAATGTTCTCATCACAAAACCATCGGAACGATTCCAAGATACCCGCGTGATCCTAAAAAAAATTAGTGAAATTTGAGGAGAGAAAAGTCAAAACTTCTACGTCAGGAGGCCTCACCAGAGCGACGAAGGGACTGAGGAGTAAAAAGAATCCTACTCTCCGATATATATATAATCCTAAGACTCAAAACATTTTTGTTCTAGACTCAACAACGTCAGCGATTCGATCAAGCAGGGGGCTCCTAAGTCGGGGATGGCTCTGATTACCAACTTGTAACGCCCACGATGCGGCTATATCTCCCACGTGTCGAGGCACGACTTAGAGGCATAACCGCATTGTGGTTTTGTCGCAAGAAGGGTCATCTTCACACAATCCCATGTAATGAACAAGAATGGGATAAAGAGTTGGCTTACAATCGCCACTTCACACAATACATAAATAAATCATACATCAATCAGAGTACACACATAGACCGACTACGGTCAAAGCCAAAAGAAAAGAAGATAACCTAACTGCTAGATCCCTGATCGTCCCAACTGGGCACCACTACTGATCAACATGAAAAGAAACATAGTAACGACCAAGGTCCTCGTCGAACTCCCACTTGAGCTCGGTTGCATCACCTGCCCTGGTATCGTCGGCACCCGCAACTGTTTTGGAAGAATCTGGTGAGTCACGAGGACTCAGCAATCTCACACCCGCGAGATCAAGACTATTTAAGCTTATAGGAAGGAAAGGGTAGTGAGGTGGAGTTGCAGCAAGCACTAAGCATATATGGTGGCTAACATACGCAAATAAGAGCGAGAAGAGAAGCAACGGAACGGTCGTCAACTAGTAATGATCAAGAAGTGATCCTGAACTCCTACTTACGTCAAACATAACCCAAAAGTCGTGTTCTCTTCCTGGACTCCGCCGAAAAGAAACCATCACGGCTACACACCCGTTTGATGCGTTTTAATTAAGTCGAGTGTCAAGTTCTCTACAACCGGATATTAACAAATTCCCATCTGCCACATAACCACGGGCACGGCTTTCGAAAGATAATACCCTGCAGGGGTGTCCCAACTTAGCCCATTATAAGCTCTCACGGTCAACGAAGGATAAACCTTCTCCCGGGAAGACCCGGTAAGTCTCGGAATCCCGGTTTACAAGACATTTCGACAATGGTAAAACAAGACCAGCAAAGCCGCCCGAATGTGCCGACAAATCCTGATAGGAGCTGCACATATCTCATTCTTAGGGCACACCGGATTGTCCAAGCTTCCGATAGGCGAGCCCAGAGTTGCCCCTGGTGGCCACCGGCGACTGACGGGTTGGACCAACACTCAGAGGAGCACTGGCCTGGGGGTTTAAAATAAAGATGACCCTTGAGTCTGCAGAACCCAAGGGAAAAAGGCTTAGGTAGGCAAATGGTAAAACCAAGGTTGGGCCTTGCTGGAGGAGTTTTATTCAAAGCGAACTGTCAAGGGGGTCCCATAAAGCACCCAACCGCGTAAGGAACGCAAAATCAAGGAACATAACACCGGTATGACGGAAACTAGGGCGGCAAGAGTGGAACAAAACACCAGGCATAAGGCCGAGCCTTCCACCCTTTACCAAGTATATAGATGCATTAGTTAAGATAAGAGATATTGTGATATCCCAACATAAACATGTTCCAACATGGAGTTTTCTTCAACTTCACCTGCAACTAGCAACGCTATAAGAGGGGCTGAGCAAAAGCGGTAACATAGCCAAACAACGGTTTGCTAGGAAAGGTGGGTTAGAGGCTTGACATGGCAATATGGGAGGCATGAATATGGCAAGTGGTAGGTAGCGCAAGCATAGAGATAGAGCGAACAACTAGCAAAGCAAAGATAGAAGTGATTTTGAGGGTATGGTCATCTTGCCTGAAATCCCGCAAGGAAGAAGAACGAGTCCATGAAGAATACAAACGGACGTAGTCGAACAAATCCTCACAACTCCGGAACGAAACCGAAGGTAACGAGAGAAGCAACCCGGAAAGAAACAAACAACATAGTAAACAACCACCACATACACATGGCATGATGCACACTCAAGTATGATGCATGTCCGGTTTAAAGAGGCATGGCATGGCAAAGTGCGTAAACAATACTACAAATTAAGTGGAGCTCAATATGCAACGAGTAGCATATTGACGAAACACCACATCAATTGTTTAGTTCTCTCGGTTATGTACCCAACAATATTAAATGTTGATTAACATGGCAAGAGGTGAAGCATAAGTAAACTAACTATTTAAGCAAGTTAAATGAGGCCGGAAATAACATACAACAATTCCGGAAAATCCTCATGTGCATATTTTAGATTTGGTACTGTTATGCCATAAACACAATTTTAATGCTGTTAAACAGCAAAATAAAGTGCACCATGTTAAACTAGGCATTTTTCTACCCCATTTACATATAAGGTTTATTAAATTTGGAGCTACGGTTATTTAGTTATGAAATAAATCATTTTAGCATGGCATTTTAGCAAATTTAATCAAACAGCATGTTTAAACATTTTAAACATGGATGAGAGTGGCATATTATGAAACTAGATGAAATTCTAGACATTTTTCATATATGAGGTATTTTAATCTGATGCATGGTTTAAGAGATATTAAATGCATGAACATGGAGGGTTTTTCTGTAAAACTGGTAGCTCTCTGGATAATTAGACAAATTTGCAGCGCAAGAAAAAATACATGGGCCAAATCGAGTTGTACTGGGCTGAGGGGAGTTGCTCACATTGGGCTACAGGGAACTGGGCCTTGGGGATCGCGGTGACGGGCCAAGGGGAGGCACCGCTGGGCCTTGGCGGCAGAGGGAGCTGGGCTGCAGCGGGAGCAGAGGTGGCCTCGCGCAGGCGAGTGGCGCTTGTCCACGCTGGCGCTGGACCGGTCAACGCAGAGCAGCGCTGGAACAGGCGAGGCTCGGCGATACAGAGGAGGCAGCGGGCGGTAGGGGTCGAAGCAGAGGCAACGGCAGCGGCTGGCGATGCACTGGTGGGACCTGGCGCGACCGGGCTCCACGGGAGGGCGGATCAGGGGCCGGGGATGCCGGATCCGGTGAAGAACAACGGCGGGCGGCAACGACCGAGGACGACGGCGCGATGCTCCATACCTCCTGTGCTCATAAACAGAGAGAGCGAGATATGAAAAAGAGCAGGGGAAGACGAACATCAGGAGATGGAAGGGAAGCAGGGCGCGAGGAGCTGGCCTGATCCGGCGGCGCTGCTCCGGCGAGGCCGTCGACGGGGGTGGCGCTCGGGGCCGAGGTGAGGAGGCAGACGCGGCAAGGCAGGGGATCGAGGGGATCCACAGAAGGACGAGCTCGGGAGGCACCGCGTCCCTGGGGCAGGAGGCTTGGCGCGGGATGCTGGTTCGGGAGAGGAGGCATTGGTCAGGAGAGAGGTCGAGATCGAGCTCCTCTCGATCTGGAGTGGGTTGTGGCCTTTTGGTTGGTGGATTCAAGGGGATCGGGAGGGATCCCGAGGGAGAGGTGGCGGCGCTAGGGGATTGGGTCGATGGGGAAAACGAGGAGGAGACCAGGGGAGGTGCTGGTTGGTTCGCTGGTGATCCCGAGGGGAACCAGAGAGAGTGGCGGCGGGAGGAGGATCCCTAGAAAATAGGGTTTGTCCAAATTTAGATTAGGGGTCTATATATATACGAAAGGGGAATGATTTGGATCCTTCGATTGCGACCGGGCGGTCCGGAATTAATGGGTTAGGGAGTCCAAAAGAGAAACCGAAGATAATTAGAGGATATTGGGGATGATCCGGATCCAACGGTGACGACTGCCCCGGTCGGGTTCGGGGAAGGTTTCGGACGCGCGCGAGAAGGGGTTTTGTGCATTGTGCAGAGAGGCTCAAACGGTCGGACAACAAAAGAACGGTTGGTCTCGAAAGGGACAATGAAGGCAACAGGGAGAAGCGGGAACTACGAACGGATGCAAGTTTTTTTTTTAAATGACGGCAACGAAGTGCCAATGCAATGCGGATGATGCAATGATGAAATGCAACAAACAAATAAATACACGCGACGATCACGAAGAACGTGGAAGCCGTCTGGAGCGTCGGTCTTGGGGCGTTACATACCAATAGACAGGGTTCGCATGTCTCAATCTTTTCAAAAGTGAGTCCAAAGATCCATCAACATGGAGCTTCTTCATGCCTTTTATACCAATATGACTCAAATGGCAGTACCACAAGTATGTGGTACTATCATTACTATTTTATATCTTTTGGCATGAACACGTGTATCACTACGATCGAGATTCAATAAACCATTCATTTTAGGTGCAAGACCATTGAAGGTATTATTCAAATAAACAGAGTAACCATTATTCTCCTTAAATGAATAACCGTATTGCAATAAACATAATCCAATCATGTCTATGCTCAACGCACACACCAAATAACAATTATTTAGGTTTAATACCAATCCCGATGGTAGAGGGAGCGTACGATGTTTGATTACATCAACCTTGGAAACACTTCCAACACATATCGTCATCTCACCTTTAGCTAGTCTCCGTTTATTCCGTAGCCTTTTATTTCGAGTTACCAACACTTAGCAACCGAACCGGTATCTAATACCCTGGTGCTACTAGGAGTACTAGTAAAGTACACATTAATATAATGTATATCCAAATACTTCTGTCGACCTTGCCTGCCTTCTCATCTACCAAGTATCTAGGGTAGTTCTGCTTCAGTGACCGTTCCCCTCATTACAGAAGCACTTAGTCTCGGGTTTGGGTTCAACCTTGGTTTCTTCACTAGAGCAGCAACTGATTTGCCGTTTCATGAAGTATCCCTTCTTTCCCTTGCCCTTCTTGAAACTAGTGGTTTTACTAACCATCAACAATTGATGCTCCTACTTGATTTCTACTTTCGCGGTGTCAAACATCACGAATTGCTCAAGGATCATCATGTCTATCCCTGATATGTTATAGTTCATCACGAAGCTCTAATAGCTTGGTGGCAATGACTATGGAGAACCATCACTATCTCATCTGGAAGATTAACTCCCACTCGATTCAAGCGATTGTAGTACTCAGACAATCTGAGCACATGCTCAACGATTGAGCTTTTCTCCCTTAGTTTGCAGGCTTAAGAAACTTCTCAGAGTTCTCATACCTCTTGACGTGGGCACTAGTCTGAAATTCCAATTTCAGTCTTTGGAACATCTCATATGTTCTGCGACGTTTCAAAAACGTCTTTGGGGGCTCAATTCTAAACCGTTAGCATTGCGCACTGAACTATCACGTAGTCATCAAAACGTGTATGTCAGATGTTCGCAACATCCACAGACGACGCTCGAGGTTCACACACCGAGCGGTGCATTAAGGACATAAGCCTTCTGCGCAGCAATGAGGATAATCCAAAGTTTACGGACCCAGTCCGCATAATTTCTACTATCAACTTTCAACTAAATTTTCTCTAGGAACATATCTTAAACAGTAGAACCAAAACGTAAGCTATGACATAATTTGCAAAGACCTTTTACTATGTTCATGATAATTAAGTTCATCTGATTATTTAATGAACTCCCACTTAGATAGACATCCCTCTAGTCATCTAAGTGATACATGATCCGAATCGATTAGACCGTGTCCGATCATCACGTGAGACGGACTAGTCATCAACGGTTAACATCTCCATGTTGATCGCATCTACCATACGACTCATGTTCGACCTTTCGGTCTCTCGTGTTCTGAGGCCATGTCTGTACATGCTAGGCTCGTCAAGTCAACCTAAGTGTTTCGCATGTGTAAATCTGGCTTACACCCGTTGTATGCGAACCTTAGAATCTATCACACCCGATCATCACGTGGTGCTTCGAAACAACGAACCTTCGCAACGGTGCACAGTTAGGGGGAACACATCTCTTGAAATTTTAGTGAGGGATCATCTTATTTATGCTACCGTCGTTCTAAGCAAATAAGATGTAAACATGACAAACATCACATGCAAATCATAAAGTGACATGATATGGCCAATATCATCTTGCGCCTTTGATCTCCATCTTCGAGGCGCGGCATGATCACCTTCGTCACCGGCATGACACCATGATCTCCATCATCGTGTCTTCATGAAGTTGTCTCGCCAACTATTACTTCTACTACTATGGCTAGCGGTCAGCAATAAAGTAAAGTAATTACATGGCGTTTTTCATTGACACACAGGTCATAGAATAAATTAAGACAACTCCTATGGCTCCTGCCGGTTGTCATACTCATCGACATGCAAATCGTGATTCCTATTACAAGAACATGATCAATCTCATACATCACATATATCATTCATCACATCCTTTTGGCCATATCACATCACATAGCATACCCTGCAAAAACAAGTTAGACGTCCTCTAATTGTTGTTGCATGTTTTACGTGGCTGCTATGGGTTTCTAGCAAGAATGTTTCTTACCTACGCAACAGCCACAACGGTGATATGCCAATTGCTATTTACCCTTCATAAGGACCCTTTTCATCGAATCCGATCCGACTAAAGTGGGAGAGACTGGCACTCGCTAGCCACCTTATGCAACAAGTGCATGTCAGTCGGTGGAACCTGTCTCACGTAAGTGTACGTGTAAGGTCGGTCCGGGCCGCTTCATCCCACGATGCCGCCAAATCAAGATAAGACTAGTAATGGTAAGCATATTGAACAAACCAACGCCCACAACTACTTGTGTTCTACTCGTGCATAGAATCTACGCATAGCCCTAGCTCATGATGCCACTGTTGGGGAACGTAGCAATAATTCAAAATTTTCCTACGTGTCACCAAGATCAATCTAGGAGATGCTAGCAACGAGAGAGGGAGTGCATCTTCATACCCTTGAAGATCGCTAAGCGGAAGCGTTACAACAATGCGGTTGATGGAATCGTGCTCGCGGCGATTCAAATCGCGGAAGATCCGATCTAGCGCCGAACGGACGGCGCCTCCGCGTTTAAGACAAGTACAGCTCGGGGACGTCTCCTCCTTCTTGATCCAGTAAGGGGAAAGGAGAAGTTGAGGGAGAACTCCAGCAACATGACGGCGTGGTGGCAATGGAGCTCGTGGTTCTCCGGCAGGGCTTCGCCAAGCACTACGGAGGAGGAGGAGATGTATGAGGAGGAAGGGGCTGCGCCAGGCCGGGGGTGCGGCTGCCCTCTCTCTCCCTCACTATATATAGGGGGAAGGGGTTGGAGGAGGCGCCCTAGGGTTCCCTAGGGGAGGGGCGGCGGCCACAGGGGAAACCCTAGATGGGTTTGGGCGCCCCCACCCCTGGGAAACTTGCCCCCCAAGCCGGGAGGGGTGGCTGCCCTAGGGGAGGCGCCCCACCTCTCCACGTTACGTGAGAGGGGTTGGGAGGGGAGCACAGCCCCTTAGTGGGCTGGTGTGCCCCCTCCCCTTGGCCCATAAGGCCCCCCAACGCTTGTCGGGGCCTCCGAAACACCTTTCGGTCACGCTGGTCGTCATCCAGTACTCCGAGAACAATTCGGGACTCCAATACCCTTCGTCCAATATATCTATCTTCACCTCCGGACCATTCCGGAGTTCCTCGTCACGTCCGGGATCTCATCCGGGACTCCGAACAACCTTCGGTAACCACATACTATTTCCCATAACAACTCTAGCGTCACCGAACCTTAAGTGTGTAGACCCTACGGGTTCGGGAACCATGCAGACATGACCGAGACACATGTTCCACGATGATCTCATCAGATGAACCACGATGTCGGGGATTCAATCAATCCCGTATACAATTCCCTTTGTCCACCGGTATGTTACTTGCCCGAGATTCGATCGTCGGTATCCCAATACTTCGTTCAATCTCATTACCGGCAAGTCTCTTTACTCGTTCCGTAACGCATGATCCCGTGGCTAACTCATTAGTCACATTGAGCTCATTATGATGATGCATTACCGAGTGGGCCCAGAGATACCTCTCCGTCACACGGAGTGACAAATCCCAGTCTCGATTCGTGCCAACCCAACAGACACTTTTGGATATACCTGTAGTGCACCTTTATAGCCACCCAGTTACGTTGTGACGTTTGTTACACCTAAAGCGGGAGTTGCACAATCTCATGGTCTAAGGAAATGATACTTGACATTAGAAAAGCTCTTAGCAAATGAACTACACGATCTTGTGCTATGCTTAGGATTGGGTCTTGTCCATCACATCATTCTCCTAATGATGTGATCCCGTTATCAATGACATCCAATGTCCATGGTCAGGAAACCATAACCATCTATTGATCAACGAGCTAGTCAACTAGAGGCTTACTAGGGACATGTTGTGGTCTATGTATTCACACATGTATTACGGTTTCCAGTTAATACAATTATAGCATGAACAATAGACAATTATCATGAACAAGGAAATACAATAATAACCATTTTATTATTGCCTCTAGGGCATATTGCCAACACCTACGTACCCCCAAACTACCAGATACGGAGCCAGAAACCTAATTCCACCGCCGCAACCTTCTGTAACCGTGAGATCCCATCTTGGGGCCTGCTCCGGAGCTCCGCTGGAGGGGGCATCGATCACGGAGGGCTTCTACATCAACACCATAGCCTCTCCGATGATGTGTGAGTAGTTTACCTCAGACCTTCGGGTCCATAGTTATTAGCTAGATGGCTTCTTCTCTCTTTTTGGATCTCAATACAATGTTCTCCCCCTCTCTTGTGGAGATCTATTCGATGTAATCTTCTTTTGTGGTGTGTTTGTTGAGACCGGTGAATTGTGGGTTTATGATCAAGTTTATCTAGGAACAATATTTGAATTTTCTCTGAATTCTTTTATGTATGATTGGTTATCTTTGCAAGTCTCTTCGAATTATCAGTTTGGTTTGGCCTACTAGATTGATCTTTCTTGCAATGGGAGAAGTGCTTAGCTTTGGGTTCAATCTTGCAGTGTCCTTTCCCAGTGACAGTAGGGGCAGCAAGGCACGTATTGTATTCTTGCCATCGAGGATAACAAGATGGGGTTTATATCATATTGCATGAGTTTATCCCTCTACATCATGTCATCTTGCTTAATCCGTTACTCTGTTCTTATGAACTTAATACTCTAGATGCATGCTCGATAGCGGTCGATGTGTGGAGTAATAGTAGTAGATGCAGGCAGGAGTCGGTCTACTTGTCTCGGACGTGATGCCTATATACATGATCATACCTAGATATTCTCATAACTATGCTCAATTCTGTCAATTACTCAACAATAATTTGTTCACCCACCGTAAATACTTATGCTCTCAAGAGAAGCCACTAGTGAAACCTATGGCCCCCGGGTCTATTTTCCATCATATTAATCTCCCGACAACAAGCTATTTCTAGTGTCGTTTTTATTTTGTTTTCTTTACTTTGCATCTATATTATAAAAATACCAAAAATATTATCTTATCATATCTATCAGATCTCACTCTCGTAAGTGACCGTGTTGTTGGGGAACGTAGCAGAATTTAAAATTTTCTACGTATCACCAAGATCAATCTATGGAGTCATCTAGCAACGAGAGAGAGGGGAGTGCATCTACATACCCTTGTAGATCGCGCGCGGAAGCGTTCAAGAGAACGGGGTTGATGGAGTCGTACTCGTCGTGATCCAAATCACCGATGATCCTAGCGTCGAACGGACGGCACCTCCGCGTTCAACACACGTACGGAGCGGGGACGTCTCCTCCTTCTTGATCCAGCAAGGGGGGGAGAAGTTGATGGAGATCCAGCAGCACGACGGCGTGGTGGTGGAAGTAGCGGGATTCCGGCAGGGCTTCGCCAAGCGCAAGCGGGGAGGAAGAGGTGTCACGGGAGGGAGGGAGGCACCAGGGCTTGGGGTGCTGCTCCCATGCGCCTCCCCACTATATATAGGGGTGGAGGGGGCTGGTTTCTTGCCCTCCAAGTCCATTGGGGCGTTGGCAAAGGTGGGGGAAAGAAATCCCATCATTTCCCTTCCCCACCGATTGTTATCCCCCGTTTTTAGGGATCTTGATCTTATCCCTTCGGGATATGATCTTATTCCTTCTAAGGTGGGATCTTGGTGCACCTTGACCAGGGGTGTGGGGCCTTGCCCCCACTACCCATGTTCATGTGGGTCCCCCCATGCAGGTGGGCCCCACTTCAGAACCTTCTAGAACCTTCCCAGTACAATACCAAAAAATCCCGAACATTTTCCGATGGCTAAAATAGGACTTCCCATATATAAATCTTTACCTTCGGACCATTCCGGAACTCCTCGTGACGTCCGGGATCTCATCCGGGACTCCGAACGACTTTCGGATTTCCGCATACTAATATCTCTACAACCCTAGCGTCACCGAACCTTAAGTGTGTAGACCCTATGGGTTCGGGAGACATGCAGACATGACCGAGACGACTCTCCAGTCAATAACCAACAGCGGGAACTGGATACCCATGTTGGCTCCCACATGTTCCATGATGATCTCATCGGATGAACCACGATGTCGAGGATTCAATCAATCCCGTATACAATTCCCTTTGTCAATCGGTACGTTACTTGCCCGAGATTCGATCGTCGGTATCCCAATACCTTGTTCAATCTCGTTACCGGCAAGTCACTTTACTCGTACCGTAACGCATGATCCCGTGGCTAACTCCTTAGTCACATTGAGCTCATTATGATGATGCATTACCGAGTGGGCCCAGAGATACCTCTCCGTCATACGGAGTGACAAATCCCAGTCTCGATTCGTGCCAACCCAACAGACACTTTCGGAGATACCTGTAGTGCACCTTTATAGCCACCCAGTTACGTTGTGACGTTTGGTACACCCAAAGCATTCCTACGGTATCCGGGAGTTGCACAATCTCATGGTCTAAGGAAATGATACTTGACATTAGAAAAGCTCTTAGCAAACGAACTACACGATCTTGTGCTATGCTTAGGATTGGGTCTTGTCCATCACATCATTCTCCTAATGATGTGATCCTGTTATCAATGACATCCAATGTCCATGGTCAGGAAACCATAACCATCTATTGATCAACGAGCTAGTCAACTAGAGGCTTACTAGGGACATGTTGTGGTCTATGTATTCACACATGTATTACGGTTTCCAGTTAATACAATTATAGCATGAACAACAGACAATTATCATGAACAAGGAAATACAATAATAACCATTTTATTATTGCCTCTAGGGCATATTTCCAACAGTCTCCCACTTGCACTAGAGTCAATAATCTAGTTCACATCACCATGTGATTAACACTCAAAGTTCACATCGCCATGTGACTAATACCCAAGAGTTTACTAGAGTCAATAATCTAGTTCACATCACCATGTGATTAACACTCAATGAGTTCTAGGGTTTGATCATGTTATGCTTACGAGAGAAGTTTTAGTCAACGGGTCTGCAACATTCAGATCCGTGTGTGCTTTACAAATCTCTATGTCATCTTGTAGATGCAGCTACCACGCGCTACTTGGAACTATTCCAAATAACTGCTCTACTATACGAATCCGGTTCACTACTCAGAGTCATCCGGATTAGTGTCAAAGTTTGCATCGACGTAACCCTTTACGACGAACCCCCTTTCCACCTCCATAATCGAGAAAATTCCTTAGTCCACTAGATACTAAGGATAAGTTCGACCGCTGTCATGTGATCCCTTCCTGGATCACTATTGTACCCCTTGACTAACCCATGGCAAGGCACACTTCAGGTGCGGTACACAGCATAGCATATTGTAGAGCCTACGTCTAAAGCATAGGGGACGACCTTCGTCCTTTCTCTTTCTTCTGCCGTGGTCAGGTCTTGAGTCTTACTCAATACTCGCACATTGTAACACAGCCAAGAACTCCTTCTTTGCTGATCTATTTTGAACTCCTTCAAAATCTTGTCACGGTATGTATTCATTTGAAAGTACTATTAAGCGTTTTTGATCTATCCTTATAGATCTTGATGCTCAATGTTCAAGTAGCTTAATCCAGGTTTTCCATTAAAAACACTTTTCAAATAACCCTGGATGCTTTCCAGAAATTCTACATCCTTTCTGATCAACAATATGTTAACAACATATATTCATCAAAAATTCTATAGTGCTCCCACTCACTTCTTTGGAAATATAAGTTTCTCATGAACTTTGTATAAACCCAAAATCTTTGATCATCTCATCAAAGCGTTCATTCCAACTCCGAGATGCTTACTCCAATCCTTAGAAGGATTGCTGGAGCTTTGCATACTTGTTAGCATCTTTCAGGATTGACAAAACCTTCTGGTTGTATAACATACAACCTTTCCTCAAGAAAATCGTCGAGGAAACAATGTTTTGACATCCTATCTGCAAGATTGCATAAATAATGCAGTAACTGCTAATATAATTCTAACAGACTCTTAGCATCGCTACGAGTGAGAAAGTCTCATCGCAGTCAACTCCTTGAACTTGCCGGAAAACATCTTAACGACAAGTCAAGCATTCTTAATGGTGACACTTACCATCATTGCCTGTCTTCCCTTTAAAATCCATCTGTACCCAACAGCCTTACGACCATCAAGTAGTTCTTTCAAAGTCTATACTTTGTTTTCATACATGGATCCTCTCGGATTTTATGGCCTTGAGCCATTCGTCCGAATCCGGGCCCACCATCGCTTCTCCATAGCTCGTAGGTTCATTGTTGTCTAGCAACATGACTTCCAAGACAGGATTATGTACCACTCTGAAGTAGTACGCATCCTTGTCGTCCTATGAGGTTTGGTAGAGACTTGATCTGAAGTTTCATGATCACTATCATAAGCTTCCACTTCAATTGGTGTAGGTGCCACAGGAACAACTTCATGTGCCCTGCTACACATTAGTTGAAGTGACGGTTCAATGACCTCATCAAGTCTTCACCATCCTCCCACTCAATTCTTTCGAGAGAAACTTTTCCTCAAGAAAGGACCCGTTTCTGGAAACAATCACTTTTGCTTCCAGATCTGAAATAGGAGGTATACCCAACTGTTTTGGGTATTCTATGAAGATGCATTTATCCGCTTTAGGTTCGAGCTTATCAGCCTGAAACTTTTTCACATAAGCATCGCAGCCCCAAACTATTAAGAGACGACAGCTTAGGTTTCTCTAAACCATAGTTCATACGGTGTCATCTCAACGGAATTGCGTGGTGCCCTATTTAAAGTGAATGCGGTTGTCTCTAATGCCTAACCCATAAACGATAGTTGTAATTCGATAAGAGACATCATGGTATGCACCATATCCAATAGGGTGCAGTTATGATGTTCGGACACACCATCACAATATGGTGTTCCAGGCGGTATTAGTCGTGAAACAATTTCCACAATTTCTTAATTGTGTGCCAAACTCGTAACTCAGATATTCATCTCTATGACCATATCACAGACATTTTATCCTCTTGTCACGACGATCTTCAACTTCACTCTGAAATTACTTGGACCTTTCAATAATTCAGACTTGTGTTTCATCAAGTAAATATTCTCAGCATCTACTCAAATCATCTGTGAAGTAAGAACATAACGATATCCACTGCGTGCCTCGGCACTCATTGGACTGCACACATCAAATGTATTACTTCCAACAAGTTGCTCTCTTGTTCCATCTTACTAAAAACGAGGCCTTTTAGTCATCTTGCCCATGTGGTATGATTTGCATGTCTCAAGTGATTCAAAATCAAGTGAGTCCAAATGATCCATTTGTATGGACTTTCTTCATGCATATATACTAATAGACATGGTTCGCATGTCTCAAACTTTTCAAAAACGAGTGAGTCCAAAGATCCATCAACATGGAGCTTCTTCATGCGTTTTATACCAATATGACTCAAGTGGCAGTGCCACAAGTATGTGGTACTATCATTACTATCTTATATCTTTTGGCATGAACATGTGTATCACTACGATCGAGATTCAATAAACCATTCATTTTAGGTGCAAGGCCATTGAAGGTATTATTCAAATAGACAGAGTAACCATTATTATCCTTTAATGAATAACCGTATTGCGATAAACATAATCCAATCATGTCTATGCTCAACGCAAACACCAAATAATAATTATTCAGGTTTAACCCCAATCTCGATGGTAGAGGGAGCATGCGATGCTTGATCACATCAACCTTGGAAACACTTCCAACACATATCGTCATCACACCTTTAGCTAGTCTCCGTTTATTCCGCGGCTTTTATTTCGAGTTACTAACACTTAGCAACCGAACCGGTATCTAATACCCTGGTGCTACTAGGAGTACTAGTAAAGTACACATTAATATAATGTATATCCAATATACTTCTGTCGACCTTGCCAGCCTTCTCATCTACGAAGTATCTAGGGTAGTTCTGCTTCAGTGACCGTTCCCCTCATTTCAGAAGCACTTAGTCTCGGGTTTGGGTTCAACCTTGGGTTTCTTCACTAGAGCAGCAACTGATTTGCCGTTTCATGAAGTATCCCCTCTTGCCCTTGCCCTTCTAGAAACTAGTGGTTTTACTAACCATCAACAATTGATGCTCCTTCTTGATTTCTACTTTCGCGGTGTCAAACATCGTGAGTTGCTCAAGGATCATCATGTCTATCCCTGATATGTTATAGTTCATCACGAAGCTCTAATAGCTTGGTGGTAGTGACTATGGAGAACCATCACTATCTCATCTAGAAGATTAACTCCCACTCGATTCAAGTGATTGTAGTACTCAGACAATCTGAGCACATGCTCAACGATTGAGCTTTTCTCCCTTAGTTTGCAGGCTTAAGAAACTTGTCAGAGGTCTCATACCTCTTGACGTGGGCACTAGTCTGAAATCCCAATTTCAGTCTTTGGAACACCTCATATGTTCTGCGACGTTTCAAAACCGTCTTTGGTGCCACAATTTTAAACCGTTAGCATCACACACTGAACTATCACGTAGTCATCAAAACGTGTATGTCAGATGTTTCGTAACGTCTACAGACGACGCTCGAGGTTCAGCACACCGAGCGGTGCATTAAGGACATAAGCCTTCTGTGCAGCAATGAGGACAATCCTCAGTTTACGGACCCAGTCTGCATAATTGCTACTATCAACTTTCAACTAAATTTTCTCTAGGAACATATCTTAGTAGAACTAAAGCGTAAGCTACGACATTATTTGCAAAGACCTTTTGACTATGTTCATGATAATTAAGTTCATCTGATTATTTAATGAACTACCACTTAGATAGACATCCCTCTAGTCATCTAAGTGATACATGATCTGAATCGACTAGGCCGTGTCCGATCATCACGTGAGACGGACTAGTCATCATCGGTGAACATCTCCATGTTGATCGTATCTACTATACGACTCATGTTCGACCTTTCGGTCTCTTGTGTTCCTAGGCCATGTCTGTACATGCTAGGCTCGTCAAGTCAACCTAAGTGTTTTGCTTGTGTTCCGAGGCCATGTCTATACATGCTAGGCTTGTCAACACCCGTTGTATGCGAACGTTAGAATCTATCACACCCGATCATCATGTGGTGCTTCGAAACAACAAACCTTCGCAACGGTGCACAGTTAGGGGGAACAGATCTCTTGAAATTTTAGTGAGGGATCATATTATTTATGCTATCGTCGTTCTAAGCAAATAAGATGTAAACATGACAAACATCACATGCAAATCATAAAGTGACATGATATGGCCAATATCATCTTGCGCCTTTTGATCTCCATCTTCGAGGCGCGGCATGATCACCTTCATCACCGGCATGACACCATGATCTCCATCATCATGATCTCCATCATCGTGTCTTCATGAAGTTGTCTCGCCAACTATTACTTCTACTACTATGGCTAACGATTAGCAATAAAGTAAAGTAATTACATGGCGTTTTTCATTGACACGCAGGTCATACAATAAATTAAGACACCTCCTATGGCTCCTGCCGGTTGTCATACTCATCGACATGCAAGTCGTGATTCCTATTACAAGAACATGATCAATCTCATACATCACATATATCATTCATCACATCCTTTTGTTCATATCACATCACATAGCATACCCTGCAAAAACAAGTTAGACGTCCTCTAATTGTTGTTGCATGTTTTACGTGGCTGCTATGGGTTTCTAGC
This sequence comes from Aegilops tauschii subsp. strangulata, assembly GCF_002575655.3. Classification (NCBI taxonomy): domain Eukaryota; kingdom Viridiplantae; phylum Streptophyta; class Magnoliopsida; order Poales; family Poaceae; genus Aegilops; species Aegilops tauschii. The sequence continues at coordinate 84,396,662 of NC_053040.3, forward strand.
AAGAACGTTTCTTACCTACGCAAAAGCCACAACGGTGATATGCCAATTGCTATTTACCCTTCATAAGGACCCTTTTCATCGAATCCGATCCGACTAAAGTGGGAGAGACAGACACCCGCTAGCCACCTTATGCATCAAGTGCATGTCAGTCGGTGGAACCTGTCTCACGTAAGAGTACGTGTAAGGTCGGTCCGGGCCGCTTCATCCCACAATGCCGCCGAATCAAGATAAGACTAGTAACGGTAAGCAAATTGAACAAATCGTCGCCCACAACTACTTTGTGTTCTACTCGTGCATAGAATCTACGCATAGACCTAGCTCATGATGCCACTGTTGGGGAACGTAGCAGAAATTTCAAATTTTCTACGTATCACCAAGATCAATCTATGGAGTCATCTAGCAACGAGAGAGAGGGGAGTGCATCTACATACCCTTGTAGATCGCGCGCGGAAGCGTTCAAGAGAACGGGGTTGATGGAGTCGTACTCGTCGTGATCCAAATCACCGATGATCCTAGCGCCGAACGGACGGCACCTCCGCGTTCAACACACGTACGGAGCGGGGACGTCTCCTCCTTCTTGATCCAGCAAGGGGGGAGGAGAAGTTGATGGAGATCCAGCAGCACGACGGCGTGGTGGTGGAAGTAGCGGGATCCCGGCAGGGCTTCGCCAAGCGCAAGCGGGGAGGAAGAGGTGTCACGGGAGGGAGGGAGGCGCCAGGGCTTGGGGTGCTGCTCCCATGCGCCTCCCCACTATATATAGGGGTGGAGGGGGCTGGTTTCTTGCCCTCCAAGTCCATTGGGGCATTGGCAAAGGTGGGGGAAAGAAATCCCATCATTTCCCTTCCCCACCGATTGTTATCCCCCCTTTTTAGGGATCTTGATCTTATCCCTTCGGGATATATGATCTTATTCCTTCTAAGGTGGGATCTTGGTGCGCCTTAACCAGGGGTGTGGGGCCTTGCCCCCACTACCCACGTTCATGTGGGTCCCCCCATGCAGGTGGGCCCCACTTCGGAACCTTCTAGAACCTTCCTAGTACAATACCAAAAATCCCGAACATTTTCCAATGGCCAAAATAGGACTTCCATATATAAATCTTTACCTCCGGACCATTCCGGAACTCCTCGTGACGTCCGGGATCTCATCCGGGACTCCGAATGACTTTCGGATTTCCGCATACTAATATCTCTACAACCCTAGCGTCACCGAACCTTAAGTGTGTAGACCCTATGGGTTCGGGAGACATGCAGACATGACCGAGATGACTCTCCGGTCAATAACCAACAGCGGGATCTGGATACCCATGTTGGCTCCCACATGTTCCACGATGATCTCATCGGATGAACCACGATGTCGAGGATTCAATCAATCCCGTATACAATTCCCTTTGTCAATCGGTACGTTACTTGCCCGAGATTCGATCGTCGGTATCCCAATACCTTGTTCAATCTCGTTACCAACAAGTCACTTTACTCGTACCGTAACGCATGATCCCGTGGCTAACTCCTTAGTCACATTGAGCTCATTATGATGATGCATTACCGAGTGGGCCCAGAGATACCTCTCCGTCATACGGAGTGACAAATCCCAGTCTCGATTCGTGCCAACCCAACAGACACTTTCGGAGATACCTGTAGTGCACCTTTATAGCCACCCAGTTACGTTGTGACGTTTGATACACCCAAAGCATTCCTACGGTATCCGGGAGTTGCACAATCTCATGGTCTAAGGAAATGATACTTGACATTAGAAAAGCTCTAGCAAACGAACTACACGATCTTGTGCTATGCTTAGGATTGGGTCTTGTCCATCACATCATTCTCCTAATGATGTGATCCCGTTATCAATGACATCCAATGTCCATGGTCAGGAAACCATAACCATCTATTGATCAACGAGCTAGTCAACTAGAGGCTTACTAGGGACATGTTGTGGTCTATGTATTCACACATGTATTACGGTTTCCAGTTAATACAATTATAGCATGAACAACAGACAATTATCATGAACAAGGAAATACAATAATAACCATTTTATTATTGCCTCTAGGGCATATTTCCAACACGTGTAGGGATTGACAACCCCTTATCACGTTGGTTGCAAGGATTTATTTGTTTGTGTAGGTGCGAGGGACTCGTGCGTGGCCTCCTACTGAATTGATACCTTGGTTCTCAAAAACTGAGGGAAATACTTACGCTACTTTGCTGCATCACCCTTTCCTCTTCAAGGGAAAACCAACGCAGTGCTCAAGAGGTAGCATGGAGTCCGGCTATGTGAGTTTGCTTTGCCTTTGTTCAAGTTGTGCATCATCATTGTGTATCAAGAAAAATGATTGCAACATCTTGTTCGCATTGTGTAGGACAAGATTGCTCAACATAGATACAAGGACATGGAAGCTTCGGAAGGCAGATTCTTCAAATTAGAGCATTGTTGGGAGTTGCTCCAAAAGTGCGACAAGTGGAAGTTGATCGACAAAGAGTCCCCACCAAAGAGAGGCTCACTTACAAACATGGATGAAGATGAGGATGATGATGGCCCAAGAAATTTGAACAAGCCCGATGGCGACAAGAAGACTAGAGAGAAGATAAAGAGAGAGCAAGAAGCATCGAGCTTGAGGGAGAAGATTGATGCCATGGTGCAATCAAACGAGTTAATGTTGTTGAAATCGTTGGAGATCAAGAAAGAGTTGGCCGAAAAGAAGGCAAAAGAGAAGCAAGAAAAATGGCAAATGCTCAAGGAAGAGGGGCTGCGCAGAGCTGCCATTGAGGAGAGAAAAGTATGCGCCTCTGAAAAGAAATCGCTGTCATTGTTGCTCGCCGAAGAGAACAAGATCATGTCAATTAACCGCAATGACATGGACGACGTCACCAAAACATGCCATGATATGGCAAGGAGAGAGATCTTGAAGAGGAGAATGGTCGCCTCGGCCGGTCCGTCTGCCAATTCCGGTGATGTTTTCTCTGATCCATACGGTGGCAATGTGGATGATTTCGGTGCGGGAGTTGGAACAAGCGATGGAGGTGGCTACGGTGGCTACGGTGGCGCCGATGAACTTCAAGATGGACTCCATGGCGCCGAGTGAAGATCGACCCCCAAGATGATGCCGGACATGGGCGCATACCTTTGCATGCCCTCTTTTGCGTAATGAACTTCGCTTTTATTCGCGCGCAAACTGTTTATGTCATTTGAATTTGAACTTGTTTATGAAGCCCTATGACAAATTTCAGATTTGCTGTTTTTCTGTTTGCGGGTCGTTGCGCTATTGCCCGAGCAAAACCCACGTAGCCGATCCGTAAAAAAGTATATTCGTGGAATATGCTTGGGGTCCGTTTCGGGGGTCTACATCTGTGCTAGCCCTCGCCGGCCCGCAAAAGCGGTTTTGCGCGAACTGCAAACGCGTTTTACGGGCCGGCGTTTTGCGGGGTCTGCTAAAGTTGCTCTTAGTACTGATGAATACCCATGGCCCCCATGACCCACACAGCCGCCCACTCTTAAGTGCGGCCGGAAGCCAGATCTTGTGCAGGCACTGAGTCACAGGTTCGAAAAACATCGGAGTGCTGCTCGAAGGAAGGAACATCCACGGCAGTTCTGGCAGCTTCATATCACAGATGGTCTTGCCCCAGTGCGGGTTGATCCATGAGAGGCGTAGCCTGTCGACTCCACAAGACAGATAATCCTTGACAATCCGCTTTATCAGATCACATGGCAGCTCGCCCCAACCTTCAGGCTGTGTAGGCTGCACATAAGGAAAGAAACTTGATTAGGTGCGTGTAAATAGAAGCAGGTTGAGCACACTATTAAAACTAAAGTAAAAATTCTTTAGGGAGTGGACGTGCGGTGTATGTGCGTGGGATTCAGAATACTGTATTGTTTCTTCATCACGGTAAGAGTGAAACAGAGACACGTACTACTCTACTTTCAGAATACTATACTCGCGTAAACAGACGAAGCAGAGCACTGAAACAGAGACACGTCTTTAACAACACGCCTGTGCTTTCCTGGTTTAGTATAGTAGCACAATGTGACGATAGTAAAACAGACTTTTGCCTATTTGGTCTCCTCTTAGATTTCAGCACGGGCCAAGATTCATAACTCCGATTTAATACTGTTATATTCATATACATGTTCATACTGCGGAAGATGAGGCAACTAAATCGAACTATAGTACTTGTTACATCAGTAATTAGTGGAGGCAACAAATTAATTAGTAGCTCAAACAGGATTAGCTATGATTATTACAGAAAGGAAGATTGTCATATTGAATTGATGCAAGACCAAAGTAAGCCACTATACTCCTACAACTCCAAGTAACAATATTGTTTTGTCAACTACTCATTTAATTGGCAGATCACATCCCACTTTAGAATGGTCATAGTGGGGAGTAATTTAGACTAGTAATATGCATGCATGTGTTACTAGTTCCTCTATAGTGCAAAAGAATATAAAGGTATTGTCATAGATGGTCACATTTAGTGTCTTGTAGACTCATTTTCTCTTAGGGTGCGTATGTGATGGTATAATAGAAAAACAATGTCATCTAACTCAAAGCATAAAAATCGCCACCCACAAGAACATGTCCAATGCCCAAAAACCAAATGACCATATTTTCGTAGAAAATAAATAAGAGGTGGATCAACACCATCTGTATATTCTATAATATGTTATTGCCTTGTGTCAGAAGTTTAATTTTTTAAGCACATGCTCTGGGGAAAAGCAAAATGATATAATGCAAAATGAAGGCATGTGGAAAAACCAAAGAAGGGCAATCTTTCTCTTAGATTGTGCAATTCACATGGAGTAGTAAGCAAGGAAATCAGACGGACATCCATATGAAAAGCAGCCAAAACTGTAATACCTTATGTTACTGAATGCACAATAATAACCTATGAATTGTTTAGATACATCGTGAATTTATCTCCTACAAATAGAGAATTCGATCTAAACAGGGTTGCATCTATTCGATTAAAAAAATGCATCCTGCAAGGGTACATCGTAGATCATACAGAAGATAATTGACTGGTCGATGCAAGAGTACATCTTGTAACCTTGATTTTAACATGCAAGGGTACATCCTGTGCGGTCTTTGATGTACCTCCATTTAACCTTGATTTTACCACGGCGATTAGTCCGTCAATCAAGTCTACTGATAGATATTTACCAACACCGAAGAGAATTGACTGGTTGCATATATAATACAGTAAATTCTCAACTAATCTTTTTGATTGAGGCATTAAGTATGATGTGCATGGAATACCAAGCACTGCATTGAACACCCAAGTGTGCACAGAGCCCCTACTGCCAAATTGAGAAACAAACCTTGGACTGTCCAGTACGGAAAATACGCAGAAAGAAAGCTCGACTAAGCACTAAACTGAGAAAAAAAATAGTTTCACTTATCATGTATGGGGATGGTTGCAGCTATTTTAACCAGGCTTTCTTTCCATACAGAAAATGCAATGCTGAAGGGGAGAAAAAGAGAACTCTCCAAATGCCTCACCAAGCATGACACATCCAATCCCTAAACACGCCGCGTTAATCACGGAAGAGAGGCACAAATACACCTCCAGACGCAGCAGTCGCCACCAGAAACCTGGACCGCAGACGGCTTGACCAGATCGCCTCCTTCCACGACAATCGATAGCCTCGCCACCTCCCCCAAATCGCCTCCCCTCTCGCCATGAGGCAGGGCGGCAAGCGGACCGGAAGCACCAGGGTCATGAGGGGCACCGACGACGTGAGGCGGCGCGGGCGAGGTGTGAGGGTGCCGGTGGCGGCAACCCCAGTCGGGCAGGCGGCGGTGCGGGTGGCGGCACCGCCAGTCGGGCAGGCGAGAATTTTTTTTTTGAAACTGGCAGGCGAGATTGGGGGCTTGGGGTGGGCCGGAGCGACATCGAGACGCTGCGTGAACAAGCGGGGCCCGTGAGCCCAGTCGAGGACCCAGTCAAAATCAGAACGTGGATCCAAAATCGAAGGCCTCAATTGACTCCCAGGGCTTCCAAGATTTGGGCAACAAATATCACATGAAGTACAGGCCCATGTAATTAATTACTTGATTAGTGATCCACCTAGACTCAAAAAAAGATTAGTGATCCACGTGCTACTATGTACTACTACTACTATAAGAAGCATTTGTCTAAAAAAAACTACTATAAGAAGCACGGGGCACAGCAACGGGCATCTACACCGTGGTGGTGGCAGGCTGGCATCAGGCCGGGGCCCCACGATCACCTTTAGTACCGGTTCGTGGCACGAACCGGTACTAAAGGTCTAACCTTTAGTATCGGTTCGTGCCATGAACCGGGACTAAAGGGTCTGACCTATAGTCCCGGTTGGAGACACAAACCGGGACTATAGGGCAATTTTCAAACTCTACCCCCTCTGTATCGCCATTTCAGTTTTGAAAAAATCAAAAAAAATGATAAAAACTTCAAAAAATAAAATCCTTCGAGAGGTAGTTATATTACTACATCTACTAGTTAGGAAAATTTGAAAACTTCAATTTGGGCATGTTTTGCAAAAAGTGTAGGGAAAATGTAAAACGGCTATAACTTTTGCATACGATGTCAGAAAAAAAGTATAATGTATCAAAAAATTCAGCACGAAAATCCGCATACGATTTTGACCGCCTACGGCCTATTTGCAATTTTTAGAATCCTCAAATTCCAAAAGGAAAAAAAGATATGCTCAAATTTCAGTTTTTTTGGTTAAATCTGGTCAAACTAAGGTCAAACTACTTATTCAAGAAGTATTAATGTTACTACATAATTATTCAAGAATATTAGTGTTACTAAATAATTATTTCAATTTTTTGAATTTTGGTCAAATCTGGTCAAACTATGGTCAAACTGTGGTCAAACTATGGTCAAACTGTGGTCAAACTTATTCAAAAAATATTAGTGTTACTAAATAATTACTGTTTTTTAGAATAATAGTTTCAAACTCAAACGGTGAAACGTGTGACCTAATGCTCAAGCTAAACTGCTGAGGGTTAATAGGATTGTCAGCTTACATTTGTTAGAAAAACAACAAGTGCAGACTTGGAAAGTAGAGGGAATAGAACTCCGAAGTTAAGCGTGCTCAGGCTGGGGGAGTGAGAGGATGGGTGACCGGCCAGGAAGTTAGACGATTTGGAATGAGTGATCCACACTTGAGTAGTTAAGAGGGGTGATTAGAGACTAAATCATCAAATAATTTAGAAAATTAAAAATCAAAAAAAATTCAAATTTTTTCCCAAAATTTTCAGAAATTTTTTTCAAAAAAAAACCTTTAGTACCGGTTGGTAACACCAACCGGTACTAAAGATCCCCCATACCACAGCGCGAGCTCACGCCATGTGGTAGGCCTTTAGTGGTGGTTCGTGCCGAACCGGTACTAAAAGGGGGGCCTTTAGTCTCCACTCTTTAGTGCCGGTTGCAGAACCGGTACTAAAGGCCCTTACGAACCGGTGATAAAGCTTCGTTTTCTACTAGTGATAAAAGGAATGTGGGCTAGTTGTGAGCCTCTTGTTTTCTCTGTCTAGTGTGAAGCAGATTTATTTTGAAATCATCGATGTTGAGTAAATTCATACATGTCAAAAACTAAATCATCAAATAATTCAAATAATTAAAAATCGAGACTAAATCATCAAATAATTCAGAAAATTAAAAATCGAAAAAAATTCAAAAAAAAATTCCCAAAATTTTCAAGAAAAAATTTCAAAAAAAAACCTTTAGTACCGGTTGGTAACACCAACCGGTACTAAAGGTCCCCCATACCACAGCGCGAGCTCACGCCACGTGGTGGGCCTTTAGTGGCGGTTCGTGCCGAACCGGTACTAAAGGGGGGGCCTTTAGTCTCCACTCTTTAGTGCCGGTTGCAAAACCGGCACTAAAGGCCCTTACGAACCGGTGATAAAGCTTCGTTTTCTACTAGTGATAAAAGGAATGTGGCCTAGTTGTGAGCCTCTTGTTTTCTCTGTCTAGTGTGAAGCAGATTTATTTTGAAATCATCGATGTTGAGTAAATTCATACATGTCAAAAACTAAAGGAACACTTCCACAAATTTAATGACCCAAGGTGCATCGGTGCATGATTCATCAATGGACCATCAAATCAAAATTAATTGACGTAGAGGCCCGGTCTTAACCTCCTTTTCAAAAAAAAAGACCAAACAGGAACATCTTCGGTACTCCCTCTGTCTAGGTGTGTAAGTCACCTTACGAAAACCAAATAATCCCAAAACACTTAGGCACGGTACATTAACTCTCTCCTCGTTTCTTGTTCTGTGACATATCAACCAATAAGAGATGTGGGCCGTGCATGCTTTTAATGACTTGAGACTAACAAACATGACATGCAGTGGTTAGTTCATTGCATGCAATGCTATTAATTAGCAAAAAGACATTAAGTTTTCTCGTTTTCCTCTCCGCCTTGGTCGCGGTGCACAACGTAAGATGACTTACACACCTAGACGGAGGGAGTATATACTCCTAGCTACCAGTCCACTTAACAACATTACTCCCTCCATTCCCTTATACAAGGCCACTATGCAAAATACATTTTGCATCTATACAAGACCACTAACAGTAATCGAGGCAAGAATTAATGATGTTTCCTCGTACTACCAACTTATTTAATACTTACATGCATGTAGTCATAATGACACTATGCTATTTCTTTCCCATTCCTTTCTTCCATGCATGTGGGCATATAAATGATCCCGATTAACGAAAAGGAAAGTTGGCTTGCAAAGATATCATTAAATTTTACCTTGGTACCTGTAATTTGAGTTTGTGGCCTTGTATTAGGGAATGGAGGGAGTATCATATATGGCTTCATTTATTACCTTGTAGACCCATCCTTTCTCGGGAAGCGCTATGTTACATTAACATATTTATGTTACTCTAAACACCTCTCTCCTCATTAACTACATGCCACATAAGCAAAAAATTCTTGAAGTGCGCCATGTTACTACCTAAGTTACTCCCACTATGACTACCCTCATGTATGTGGCCATGACCTATACTAGACTTTTCGCGGCGTTTGAGCTACATGGCTAAAACTTGAGGTCCCGTTGTGCTGGATATCTAGGCCCTGTTTGGTTCATAAGTCCTAAGACTTTTTCTAGTCCCAACTAAAAAGTCCCTAGTCCCTAAAAAGTTCCTCCCTGTTTGTCCCCCCCCCCTAGTACTTTAGACCATGCTTACTAGGCTCCTAGTAGTAGCTTAGCTTCTGTTTGCACAACGCAGGAATTAATTGTGACATGGCATCTCCGGCTAGAGCTGCCAGCATTTTATTCAGCCTTGGCTTGGTAGCTATCCGTATCATCGCATGACTTGCTAGAGACCCCGTCGCGCTGCTATGGCCGTCAATGTACCGTAGTACCGAGAGGGTACTGCCGTAGGTTCAATGTACTTCGCCCGTCTCTCGGGGCAAATTTGACAATTTTGACCTCGAAACGAAATCAATTCACAGAATGAACTGCCCGTAAAACTATTTCACACCCCTGACCCTTTTGTGTAGCGCCCGCCACGCCTGCGCCACACCCTACGGTGCAGCGCCTAGCTCTGGGGCGTTGCACCTCTGTCCACCGTGGCAGCCCTGGGCCCCGCATCCCGCAGTGCAGCGCCTCCGAGCTAGGCGCCACACTGTAATGTGCAGCGCCTATCCCTCGGGCGTTGCACATTGACTTAGATGCAACCGCGCCAGCCCTCTCCTCCCCCACCCACCCCATTGCCAGTTACAGAACAGAACAGGGCGGCGGCCTTCTCCACTCCCCCTCTCAATCCCCTCTCCCAAATCCTTCCGATCCGACGATTTGGTCCGTGCATTTCTTCACCAATCCATCGTAGAAGGTACTCTCCTCCGATCCCCTTCTTTCTATCCATAGAAAATATGATATTTTGAAGATTTGGGGAACCCTTGTTTGAATCTTGCATGTATTAGATTTGGGGAACTTTTGTTTGAATCTTGCATATATTAGATTTGGGGAACCCTTGTTAGATTAGAATGTGGTTTGGATAGATAGGTTAACATGTTATTTATATAGTTTGGATACATAGATTGACATGTTATTTCTATGGAAAATTTATTTGTATGAAGTAGGCCTAGTTTAGTTTATTTGTACTGAAATTATACTCGTATTGAGAAAAATGCTTTGGATACATATGCTTTGAATCTTGCATGTAGTAGGCCTACTTTAGTTTTTTTGAATTGAAAAGATAATCGTGTTGACAAGAATGCTTTGTTGAAATTGTTAGGATGGTTTGGCTTCTCGATGATCATTGTGACAAACAACACCGGTCGTACGCTATGTCGGTGCAGCAGCGGGTAATACTGAAAGTGGCCGGTGTTATGAATTTCGTATTTTTTTTCAAACACAAATGCCCCATATGTAATGTTATGATTTGTTTGTTTGTAGGAGCTTGCACCTCTGAAGCTTCGGTCTCACGGGATCAGCCTTGGAGGGATGCGCTATGATGAGCGGTACACACCGTATGTAAGGGAGGCAGGACTTCTCCCTTTCATTCAGTTGGTCCGCCGGTCGACGCCACCCAACAATGCTGCAGCACTCACCGCGCTTATTGATCATTGGAGGCCGGAGACACACACTTCCCATCTTCGGACCGGGGAGATGACCGTGACGCTGCAGGATATTGCTATGATCACCGGTCTTCCTATCGATGGCAATCCTTTATGTATGAACACCGATTCTGATGGGTGGCGCGCGCAGATGCAAGCCCTTATCGGTATGGTTCCTCCGGAGCCTCGGGAACCAGAAGCAGAAGATAAGAAGAAGGAAAGAGTCGCAGCGGGCGCTACTTTCACGTGGATATCATCGAACTTCTGTCATTGCCCTGATGATGCTAATGAGGACATGGTGAAGACATATGCTCATGTCTACATGTGGTACGTGATATCCAGGACAATGTTTGCTGATGGCACAGGCAAGAATGCTCCATGGATGTGGCAGAAGGCGTTGACCGTCTTCGATAACAAATGGAGTTGGGGTTCGGCGACACTGGCTTACTTGTATCGACAGGTATGAAGTTGTTTCCTTTTCACTTCATTGATACATTATCAATGCGCTCTTGCGGCAAATTTGACCATGTTCTCTTTTATGTGCAGTTGGACGAAGCATGTTGTAGGCACACTGGAGGTATTGGTGGTTGTCTGCTCGCACTTTCCATATGGAGCTGGGAGCGTTTGCCGGTTGGACGACCGAAGACCGTGAAGTACGAGGATTGGGACGATAAAGACGACCCACTACGGCTCCCCACTTGGGCTTACAAGTGGGATGTGTTAAATGAGACGACGGATGATCCCTCGGTAATGTACAAGTTGTACAAGAGCGAGCTGGACGCGATCACGCCTGAGCAGGTGAACCGACATTGCATAAGTGATTATCATGCTTGTATCGTAACTCGATATCAATTTTGCATTCAATCCCATTTTGCAGGTGGAATGGGAGCCGTATGGAAAAGGAGAGAGTTTTGGTAACCCTATAGAGTTCAGGCTGATTCCGATGTGCATTAGGGATAGGGATCTCTGGCATATGCGGTGCCCACTGATATGCAACTGGGCGGTTGAGCTTCACCTGCCACATCGGGTGTTCTGCCAGTTTGGTTTATTCCAGCCACACCCGCCGGAGTGGGAGGACACGGACAAGTTGCTACACGCGTAAGATATAATTAACCTTGAGCACTTAGCAGCTTCTCGACGGTTTCGATGATGCTAATATTCTGTTTCTAACTTGCAGGTTGGATAGGAAAAAGCAGCGGAAGATCAAGGATTGGGCCAAGCATCACAGGAAGTATGTCGTGCAGTTCGCTCTTAGTGTGGAGCAAGCAAGGGCTGGAAAACGAGCCCAGCTTCGTGAGCACTGCCCGATCGCGTTCAACAACTATCTCACATGGTTTCTTGCAAGTACCCGCGTGGAGGTATGCCAGCCGGCGTATGCTGAGGAGATTCTGGAAGAACCCACCGTTCTTGATGAGGTAGCCCAGCACCAGTACAACGCATTAGTCAGGAAGGGCAACTCAGTGATCCCTTCAACTCCAATGATGAACTTTGTGGTTAGCCCTTTTTGCTTTTCCATTCGCACTATTCACATCTTCGCTTGCCTAACACTTTGATACCGTTTCTGTTCATAGCGTGCCCAGATCAAGAAAGCAGCTAATGAGACCGAGACTATTCTGGAAACAACCCCGGCTGGCAAAAGCGATGGGGAAGGTGCACTTCGAGCATTCATTAAGGTTCACATCTCCTTCAAACTAGCACTTAACATTTGTTGCTACGTTCCATGTCTCATTCAATTGTACATGTTGCAGCGCCAGGGCCAAAAGTTAAGGCGGCTATCAAACCTTTTCGGTTGTCGTGACCCCGAGTATGTATCACCAGAACGGTCTAGGTCGGTGACACCATCAGATCCCGCTTCGGGGCAGGGCCATGGTGAACCTTTCGAGGATGAGGACGTGGGTGTGGTCACCCAAGAGGTATGTCACGACGATATATATCCATTTGTTGATGCATTGCTAACTATATCCTCACACACGGTCTTTCCATATCTTCTGTTGATGCATAGGTTGCTGATGATATGACCGTGGGGACGTACCAGGCTCGGTCTGCATACAAGTTGAAGCCTAGGAAGGGAATCAACAAGTACACACCTGAAGACTTCACCCAAAGAGGCCAAAGAGGAAAAAGGACGGTCGGCACCTCGCGGATGGCGGCTTTGGATGACTATTTGGATGACGATGTCGAACCGGAGCCGGAGCCGGAGCGGGTTCCTCTTCCTAGGAAGGTGAAGAAGATAAGCGTCAAGAGGGGGGAGGAGCCAGCAAGCGTGGAAAGCACTAGTCATCGTCATTTTTTTATAATGTTGAACTTAGAGTGGAATTTGTTATGTCGTTGAACTTGGAGTGGTCGTACCTGTAATGTGGAATTTGTTATGTCGTTGAACTTGGAGTGGTGGTAGCTCTATGTTAAACTTGAACTTATTGTGATGGTCCTTTCTAAGAAATGATGTCTGTGGTGAACCCTTTTTGAACCTTAATGTTTCTTATACGAATTGTTGAACTGTGGCTGAAAATGACCCAGTAGAGGGGGGGAGGAGGCACAGAAGGTAGGCCTCCAGTTTGACGCAAAAATTTTGCTAAGTGTTTGTGCAGCGCCTAGCTCGGGGGGCGCCACACTGTACGGTGCAACGCCTAGCGGCCAGGCGCTGCACTGTAGAGTGTGGCGCCTCCAGGCTAGGCGCTGCACAGGTCTGTAACTTGCCATACCTTCTGTTGTGTCTAGATAGCTACAGACGTGTGCAGCGCCTAGCTTGGAGGCGCCACACTCAACAGTGCAGCGCCTGCGAGCTAGGCGTTGCACTGTAGAGTGTGGCGCCTCCAGGCTAGGCGCTGCATAGGTCTGTAGCTATCCAGAGAGCCACAGAAGGTAGGCCTCCAGTTTGAGGCAAAAAATTCGCAAAGTGTTTGTGCAGCGCCTAGCCTGGAGGCGCCGCACTATACTGTGCAACGCCTAGCTTCCAGGCGCTACACTGTAGAGTGTGGCGCCTCCAGGCTAGGCGCTGCACAGGTCTGTAACTTGTCATACTTTCTGTTGCTGTCTGGATAGCTACAGACCTGTGGAGCGCCTAGCTTGGAGGCGCCACACTCTACAGTGCAGCGCCTGTGAGCTAGGCGTTGAACTGTAGAGTGTGGCGCCTCCAGGCTAGGCGCTGCACAGGTCTGTAGCTATCCAGAGAGCCACAGAAGGTAGGCCTCCAGTTTGAGGCAAAAAATTCGCTAAGTGTTTGTGCAGCGCCTAGCCTGGAGGCGCCACACTATACTGTGCAACGCCTAGCTCGCAGGCGCTGCACTGTAGAGTGTGGCGCCTCCAAGCTAGGCGCTGCACAGGTTGTAGCTATCCAGACAGCAACAGAAGGTATGGCAAGTTACAGACCTGTGCAGCGCCTAGCCTGGAGGCGCCACACTCTACAGTGCAGCGCCTGGGAGCTAGGCGTTGCACAGTATAGTGCGGCGTCTCCAGGCTAGGCGCTGCACAAACACTTAGCGAATTTTTGCCTCAAACTGGAGGCCTACCTTCTGTGGCTCTCTGGATAGCTACAGACCTGTGCAGCGCCTAGCCTGGAGGCGCCACACTCTACAGTGCAACACCTAGCTCGCAGGCGCTGCACTGTAGAGTGTGGCGCCTCCAAGCTAGGCGCTGCACAGGTCTGTAGCTATCCAGAGAGCCACAGAAGGTAGGCCTCCAGTTTGAGGCACTTGGACTTGGACTTAGTGAATTTTTTAGCTATCCAGAGAGCCACAGCAGCTAGGCGCCACACGGTAGATTGCAGTGCCCAGATGCTAGGCGTTGCACTTGGACTTAGTGAATTTTTTAGCATATGCAAACATAGTAAGTAACAACTGTAGATTGCAGCGCCCAGATGTGAAGTAGGATTGATACGTAGCAAGCAAACAACTGTGAAAAGAACATATGCACGAAGTACTTCACGACACATAGTAGTTCATAATACATAGTACTTCACGACACATAGTAGTTCTTACAACCAAATCGAGGAGGAGACATAGTAGTTCACCGCACATAGTAGTTCTTACAACCAAATCGAGGAGGAGACATAGTAGTTCACGGCACATAGTAGTTCACAACCAAATCGAAGAGGAGACATAGTAGTTCACAACCAAATCGAAGAGGAGACATAGTAGTTCACAACCAAATCGAAGAGGATGACATAGCTCTATTGCGTAGAGCAAGGCCCCTTTCCCTTCTTCTTCTTCCTCTCTTCTTCCTCTTCCTCCTCCCTTTTTCTTATGAGGTGAGCCTCCTTAACCACCCTCTCCATGAATATCTGATTGTCCCTCTCTTCTTTTTCAGCTGCAATTGCCCAAAGCTTCATGGTTCTTTCTTTAAAATCCTGTTGACGCTTCTTCCGTGCCTCCTCAACTTTCCTCATCAACGCTTGCTCCCTAGCGCGCATCGCATTTGCCGCAGTCTGTTTTCGCTTCCTCTCCTTCTCAAGCTCCTCTTCCTTCTCCTTCTTTAGCTTGGCTGCATCCTCCTCTCTAAGCTTCTTCGCAGCCTTCTCCCACCATCCCGCCATCTCATCTTCGCCATCCTCCTTCATCGTTGATTTGTTGGGTTGGGAAGCCGCCATACCTACAATGAGTGAAACATAATGGTTAGTAAGGACAATAAGAACAAATGGAAGCACATATGAAAAAGAAGAATATATGAAAAAACAAGAACATATGATACATTATAGTTAGTGAGGAACATACGGAAACGGTCCATCTAGGTATCCAAACATTCCTCTATAACGAACTTGTGCTTGTCCATCACCACGGCCAAGTCCACCACCAAGGCCAAGACCATCACCAAGGCCGAGACCATCACCACGGCCATTACCACCACGTCGAGCTCTACCACCACCACGGCCTAGACCACCACCACCACCACGGCCTCTTGTAAGTCCAAGTTGCCGACCTCTTTGTTGCCTAGATCCTCTTTGGCTAACACTTGGTTGGCTAGGCACTTGTTGGCTACCACTTGGTTGCCTTGGCACTTGTTGGCTACCACTAGGTTGGCTACCACTTGGTTGGCTTGGCACTTGTTGGCTACCACTAGGTTGTCTACCACTAGGTTGGCTACCACTTGGTTGGCTTCCTTGTGTAGCTCCTTGTTGGCTTGTGCTTGCATCATTTTTCTTGGACCTTTTCCTTGGTTTCGTACATTTTCTTTTGTTTTAGCCATGACCTTTGCACTCCCCACAACGGGAGCTCTCACAAGGCTCTTGGAATTGGTCGTTGCCCGCTTCGCGGGGCCCACCATGGCCCCATCCGTCCATGTCGCCTCTAAGACGCTTTGTCTTACGTCTACCCCGTTTAACAACCTTCAACTCCGGATCCAGCCATAGTTGAACTCCATGATACTCCGGCCATTGTGATTGGTCAAAGTATGGGTGAAAGCGGGGAGCCCATGTTTTCTTGACCGTCATGATTGAGAACTCTGACTCCCTCACGGTGCGTGGGTGATTGATGTCCACATTCCTAATGCGACCGGCGGCATACAAATGTGAGCATGGGAGATGAAGCAACAATGGCCTCCCGCAAGTGCAATCACATTGTGTTAACGACACCTTGAAAGCCCGACCTCCATGTTGCCGGCCGTCGTTTGTGGTTCCTCCTGGCTCTTTCACTTCGTACTTCCACTCTTCGTTGTCATATAATATAGCTTCTTCTGAGTCCGCCTTCCGTGATTGAAATACCAACCATTCATCAACTTTGGGTGGGAACTTGTACTTGTACTTCCGTGGGTTCTCACCCGCTATCTGTGCATCGGTTTCCATCGAGTACTTTACAAAGTACGCATTCATCTTGTCAAATGTGTATTGAACTATTGCCGTCACGGGTAATCCACGTGCACCTTTGAGCACCCTATTGAAGCATTCGGCCATATTGCTTGTCATTTGACCGTATCTCCGGCCATCTTCATCAAAAGCACGTGCCCACTTGTTCCGGTATTGAATGTGCCTATTGAGAAAATCTTGACCCCCGGGATCAAGTTTTTTGTGTGCGAGCAATTTGTTGTACAAAGTGGCGAAGCGCTTATCGGAGAAAGCGAGACAACAATCTTGAAGATCATCGGCTAACTCCTTAAGGCCACATGCCCTATAGAAGTTCGAACAAAAGTGCCTCATGCACCATCGATGGTGCAACGGAGCATGCCCGGGAATGTCAATCTCCACGGCGTTAAGAATTCCTTGATTCCGATCCGATATGACACAAATTTCCCTTTGAGCGGGTAACACCTTCGTCCTCAAAAGATGCAGAAACCACTCCCAGTTGTCATTGTTTTCCACCTCAACCAAAGCAAATGCCAATGGCAACACCCGGTTATTGGCATCACTTGCTGTCGCAACCAACAAGGTGCCCTTGTATTGTCCAGTCAAGAACGTGCCATCAATTGCGATGACCGGCCTACAATGTTCGAAAGCCCTCACACATTGCTCGAACGCCCAAAAAGCACAGCCAAATACTCTGACTTTCCTTCCTTCATGAACCGTTGTTTGGTGCCCATGAGACTCGACCACATGAACCATGCCCGGGTTTGTCGCGGCCATGGCTAACAACAACCTAGGGATTCGGTTGTATGCTTCCTCCCATGTACCATACAACATCTTAAATGCGGCTTGCTTCGCCTTCCATGCCTTGCCGTATTTCACCTTGTAATGAAAGATGGCTTTCATAAGGTCAATGACATGTTGGACGCTCATTGTTGGAAGTGTGGATATTGAGTTGGAGAGCCTGTAAGCGATGAACTCGGACGTGAGTTGTTTGTGGTCTTCGGACACAATCTTGCCATCCACCCTTTTGCCTTGGCACATGTGAGTTGGCACACAACTCACTACATGCCAAGTTGGACCTCCTTTCCATGGTCTTGCACACACAATCCACGGACAACCGCCACGGCGTCTTGCCACTCCTTGTTGGACCTCCTTTCCACGAGCTCTACCACCACCACGGCCTCTTGTAAGTCTAAGTTGGACCTCCTTTTCATCTTCACATGCACATGCAACCGTGTAGCGCACATTGACGTCCGAGTTCACCACCTTGTGTGGACGATAATGCGTAACCGAGTAGTTGTCGAGCCACATCTTCAAATCCAACAAGCTGTCGAACTTAGAACCTTTAGCAATCCGGTTCTTGTCGCCTACCAAATCACGGTGAGAGTTTGGCCTAACCCCAAGAGGTACACATTGGCCACCATCTACCACGGCTTCATCCGCGAGACTAACATCCTTGAACAATGTAGTCCGATGATCCCGACCAAATACCTTCTCGAAAGCTTCGGCCTCCTTCACCGTGAACCCCTCCGCATCAACTTGTTCATCGGGACCATCGTCATCCGAGTCCGATGCATATGCACGGGAAAAAGGGATGGAATGGTCCATTGTCTCTTGCAAATGATATTTGTCGAGATCACCCACATTGTTGTCATGGAGATCAACTTCATTGTCATCGTCCGCATACTCATCATTGTCCTCTTGCAAAGATTCATCTTGGTTGTTTGTATACAGGCTCAATGTTGGCCTCACTTCTTGGGTCAAAAGAGGTTCAACAATTTCATCTCGCTTCAAGGGTGGGGGGCTACTAGCAACCAAAGGGGAGGGGTTCCGGTTCAAGTCCAAATGCAAACTTGAATCAACCTTCTTCGTTGCAAATAACTCAAGAGCCTTGTCTAGTGATTCGGCCACCGTCCCCTTGTATGCAACCCAACGTTGCTCCGAGTTGACACGCATTGTCTTCCAACGGATGTGCATTCCAAAACCAACATTATGCCTTCCCTCCAACTCAATGATATCACTAGGGTCCATCCAATTCAAATCTTTCCTAACTTGTTGCAAGAGCTCCGCATAGCTAGGACTACTATCAAACACCATGTCAAGCTCATCCGGGTCCGGTTCTTTATTGCCTTTCAAAAAGGCGTCTTTGTCCCCATGATGAACAAACACACATGTTCTTCCCATCCCTATAATCATAGAAGCCAAGTGGCTGGATAAGTCACAGTGCAGCGCCTAGCCGCTAGGCGCTGCACATTACATGTGTAGCGCCTAGCGGCTAGGCGCTGCACATTACATGTGTGGCGCCTAGCACGCCGGCGCTGCACTGCTGGGTGCGGGCCCAGGGGCTGCCACGGTGGACAGGAGTGCAACGCCGCCTCGCTAGGCGCTGCACAGTAGGGTGTGGCGCCGGCGTGGCGGGTGCTACACAAAAAGGTCAGGGAAGTGAAATAGTTTCGCACCCAGTTCATTCTGTGAAATGATTTCGTCCCGAGGTCAAAATTGTCAAATTTGCCGTCTCTCGGTGATCTGACTGCACGTCCGAACAATAGGAGAAATTAAGGCGCATTCCTGTCATACATGGACTTATCGTCCTTGAGTTGGCTATATATGTGTCCAACTTGCAATAGCAGTGACAATTAGCCAAGCACGTCATGCTCATCCGCAGATTGTGACTCGTGCGGATCACTGTGTATACAGACTGCGAGACGTGCGGATAAGCAGTGAATTTCTCCCGTGTGTTGCTATACAGGAGTATCAACCTTTCACGCGCGGGGACCAAAATTAGTGCATACGTAGTCGAGACAAGAGAACTTCGAAATCGAAAATGTGTACGAAATACAAGTGGTGACCGCTGCAGATTTTGCCGTTGCCTGGACGATACCAGCGACCGACCGACCGGCCGCACGTCGACGATAAGCACGGCCGCGGGGCGCGGTGCTGCCTTAGCTAACGCTGGCTGCCGACCGCACAAGGCACAACCACGAGGTGCACTGTTTATCTCCGACAAGTGGCCGCACGGACTGCATCTCGATCGCCTTCGCGAAGGCGACGCCAGCCTTTGTCAGTTTGTCTCGACTCCCCCTAGCCGATTCCACCACTGTGGACGGTATGCAATCTCTTTCGTCTCGATCTCTCCTTGTGTGTGCACCGTGCGGTAACAACTTGTTTTCAGCTGCCGGTGATATCCACACGGTATCTTCTTCCTCTGATTTGCTACGACGACGAGCATGTGGCGGAGGAAGGGCGTGCATGCAGTTCCGTTGGGTTGACTGAAAGCTAGTTTGAAGTCAAATCACAAACGGCGCCGACGACGTACGCCAGAAGGTGGGATTGGGCATTCGGGCTGGCTTAGCTCCATCGTTGACCATCCCACCCACCGGCAGTCTGCATGCTGCTCGTGTGAAGTCAAAGGCGAAGCGCCCGTGCCGCCATGAGCTGCATGCACGCGTGCACCCATGACCAGTGTGCTGGCTGCGATGAGCTACAGATCTCACCTAATTTGCGTCGTCGTGTACCGTTGCGTGTTGTGCAAGTGTGCACACGTGGGAGTTGATTTGAAACGTTGGAGACTGCGGGAGGATGGCTTCCGCTGTCTAAAGATGCCCGCCAATTAGCACGAATCTCACCGTCAACCACAAATGAAGCAGCTCTAGATAACTTAGCTCAGTGCAGCTTATTTAGATACAAGTTGGTCTCCAAGTAGCACTCAGCACCTCTGAAGGAGGCCTATCCAAGCCTATATCTCTACTCTTATAAAAACCCGAGTTGATGATGATGGTGTAACTGCCATCCTGCAATATAAACCATCCGATCTATATCCGACGGATAGAAAGCAAACTATGGCAATTTTGCAAAAAAGATACCCGCACCTCTCTCCACATTTGCATATAAGGCCTTCCCTCGTTCATCCTTATCTCAAGCCTCTGTACCAATCTGGCATGGTGGCCGCTGCCGGCGTCGTCCATCCCCATGCCTCCGCTCAGTCCGACCACCTACCACCACCACGCCCCACTCCTCCTCACCTTATCTCTCCTCTTTCTTGTCTCCCCCACTCCGCTCAGTCTGAGCTGTTGGGACACGGACGGCGCCATCGACGTGCTTGCGGAGGTCAGTGTCGGAGAGGATCTGCATCAGCGGTGTACGTGCTGAGTTAAGTAAACCTGCAGATGCCGTTAGTTTTTACACATAAGATTACTCCCTCATGGGTCAATCACAACAGATTTTTTGTAAAATAAATGCTTCTTGGTGTTTCGTGCAATGCACGGGCATCTTGCTAGTTATATCGATATGAATCATGGCATTTCGGTGGCTGAGGCCATTGATATGGGATGGGTTAGGTTCAAATTCAGAAGGAATTTGTCTGGAGACAAAAGTACCCTACGAGACAACTTGAAATTGAGATGTGAGGGGGTGAGGATGTATGAAGGGAAAGATCAGCCACAGTGGATGCTAACGGCGAATAAACAATTTTCTGCCAGATCATTATACCACTCCCTGATCAAAACTGAGGTGGGATTCCCACATAAATTCCTCTGGAAGATTAAAATACCAGCAAAAACTAAAATGTTCTTTTGGCTCATTGCAAGGAAGAGTGTGTTAACCAAAGACAATCTAATAAAAAAAGGGTGGCGAGGGAGGCAGGGTTGCGTGTACTGTGGACAGGATGATACCATAGATCATATGTTTCTCACTTGTTCTGCTGCTAGGCTCTCTGGAGTTTGATAAAATGTTCCTTTAATCTAAAAACAACCCCAAGTGGACTAGATGAGTGTTTGGGGGCTTGGATCAGAAGCTTCGTTAAGATAGAGAAAAAACTTGTCTTGGTTGGAATCTCTGCCTTGTTCTGGTCCATTTGGAAATGCAGAAATTATATCGTTTTTCGCGACAAGAAAACTAATGACCCTATGGCGTTGATAAAACTCACATGCAATTGGATCGTGGATTGGTCTGTTTTGCAGAGAAAAAACCCAGAATGAAGGCTACTGATGTTGGGGGCAAAGCTAATCAAATGAGTAGCAAATGATATCAACAAGACATCGCAAGGATGGAGGCCCGGGGTGTTACGTCTGGCAGGCTGAAAGCGGACTCGGTTTCTGTTCTTGTTTGGTAGCTGGTAGTTTGCTTGTTTTGCTTATCTTCGATTCGGGGCTGCGTTCCCTCTCTATCTTGGCCACCTGTGGCTTAGGAATATTAGTTGGTGTGAACTTGAAGCCCTAAGGTCCGTACACCCCTCGTAAGGGGTTAGTTGTCTAGGGAGCTGAGACCTACGCTACCTAAAGCCGTTAAAACGCGTGCGGTGGTTTCGTTAATGAAATCGGAGGGGGACCCCACTCTTTTGCTAAAAAAAAGTAGCACTCAACATTATGCATCAACGTACGGCTACCTCCCCGGAGGTTCGCGGCGCTTCATCATGCATCGTCGGAGTCTGAGCTATCCGGATCCGGATGGAAGCCAAACACTTTGAAGAAAGCAGCAACATGCGTCTCGGCCATTTTCTGCTCGTAGTCGTCGCCGTGGTTCTCAACCATGACGTAGCCATGGGTCTCAAACTCCTGGCGGACCTTCTGCTGCTGCTCCATGAGCTCCAGCTCGGCCTCGCGGAAGAAGTCGCACGATCTGTTCCAGGCGGCGCTGTCCAAGTCGCCCACGTAGTCCTCGGGGCCGAATCTACGAGACCTATCCACCTCGTAGTCCCAGGACAGGATATAGTCGATCTCCTCCTCTGGCATCACGAGGAAGATCTTCTCGGAGCCGGCATTGTCAGCCGCGTCAGCACTAGGATTCTTCTCCTCTACTGACGCGACCACCACCGCCGCATTAGAAGACTTCGCTCCAGCCGAACAGCCGGCCGATGCCTCCCCCGTTTTGCTGCTAGTGGTGGGCAGCTTACTGGATTGGACAACACCTTCTTCATCGGGAGATCCATTGCCAAAAACACATATTGTCAATAAAATCTAATGAAAATGATAATTTATAACTAACATGCATGAATTAATTATATGGCATCCCTGTATGCATAGAGTAATGAAAAAACATGTTATTTATGACTTGCATGCACCATTTGCTCATGTGGCATGCTTGCATGTCTAGAAAAAGTAGGTGGTGAATTGTAGGTATTTAGCAATAGAGATTAAGAATTGTCCAATTAATAAGGAAAACTGATTGAAAATCCTTATATAGACAACGCACACACTCACGATGAGGTCGCGCCCCAGACGATTCAAATACAGGCATCAGAGTGAGCCGGACAAACCTAGAGAAGAAAGCACATGGGATGTGAGGACATGTGCTCTTTTTTTTCACAAGGAAAACTTCCAATCTATTCATCAACCGTCAAGGTAGTATAAAGAACATCAAAAGTATACATCTATGTCCGTAGACCACCTAGCGATGACTACAAGCACTAGAGCAAGCCAAAGGCGCGCCGCCGTCATCACCCCTCCCTCATCGAAGCCGGGCAAATCTTGTTGTAGTAGACAGTCGGGAATTCGTCGTGCTAAGATCCCATAGGACCAACGCACCAAGATAACAATCGCCGCTGATGAAGAGATGTGTAGATCAGAAGGATCCAACCTGTAGACACATGAACACAGACGAATGAAGATCGGCTCCACGTGGATCCATCAAAGACAAACGTCGACCAAATCCCGTGAGATCCGCTAGAGACAAACCTCCACATGCCCTCCGAGGATGGTAGAAACACCACCGGGACGGGGGCTAGGCGTGAAGGACCTTATTCCATCTTCAGAGAGCCACCGCCGCCTTGCCTCTCTGAGCAGGATACATACCCTAACAAAACTAAAAAAACACATGAAAACCGAGTCCTCCCGCCGGCAAAGGCCGGGACCCACCACACTTCCATAGCCCTAAGATCATAGAAAATGAGATAGACCGGTGGCGGACCCGACAGGAGACACTAGAAACCCTAGCACTTAGGGTGCCCACGTGTACGAGAGTGAAGGCGTACACGAGGACATGTGCTCCTACTGACAATGGACAAAATAGACCAAACAGATTGTCCGGACTTCCCAATTCTACCCCGGGTTTGGTTTGCCTTTATGACCACTCGAACATCTGGACTGGTCCATGCATGTTTGATGCAGGGTGTTGGACGGCAAAACGTATCCGGACCGCACGGCCGGATGTTTAGAGGTGTTTGATGCACGCCGTTGGAGTTACCTTACGCGAAAACTCGGCGGTGCCAAACCAGTGGTTGAGGTCGGGAACATACTCGGCTTATGTTCTTTTTGGTTGGATAGCATTTTTTTTACGTTCTAAATAGAATTTCCATGAGTTGTCGCATGCTATTTCAGGTTTGACATCAGATTTATCACTGAACATCTATTTTGTACTTTCGGAAATCACTTACAAAGATTAGCATAAAAAAGGTCCCTTGCGCGGCCGAATGAGACCCGTTGTGAGACGGCAGCAGTCGGCGTTTGAGGGATGCTATCCCGCGTAAGAGCAACTTTACCAGATACACAGAATACAATAATAATAGATGTGCGAGCTTATTATGGGACTTCTATGGAAGACATGGTTCTCCATTCTTATTAACCAGCTAAATACATGTGAGTTGCTATGTGATAACATGGTAGCGTCAACTGTGTTGTGACAATGTTGGTGGCAATCAGCCCCTGCTCGGAGAAGGGTGGCGAGAAGAGAGATGTGGTCGGGTTTAAGATCTCACCGGGCCCCGGCAGACGTCCATCCATGTCACATAGATAAAAAAATTATAAAATTGCAAAATGTGACTATCACTAAAAGATAGACAATTTTCTCTAGAGCATGGTAAAATGTAAAAAGAAAAAAAATCTGAAAATCGTAACATGGCAAACTTACAAATAGTTGTTCTCCCACATTTAAAAGGCCATTATTCAAAGATTTTTTGAATGAACCCAAAAAAAAGGCATGAGAATTTGCGTCTGTACATGGTGGCAAAAATATTTGGATTAAATTTGTTAAGGTATTTTTACTACATTCATGTAGACACAAAAAATGTGGATTAAAAGTTGCCATCTGGTAGAACACAAAAAATGTACCGTATAATGTTTAGTAGTAATTGCCATCATGTTTCATCATGAAGTAAAATTTCCCATGGTCTACATCAGCACTCCATAAAAAGCTTCCCGTATGTTTAGCATTCTTGTTACTCCGCTCAGGGCCACCATCACTGTCCAAAGGAACGAATTTTCTTAACAAGCAAATAAGATACAGTAGTAGTGTTCTCTAATTACAGTGAAGATCAATGTAGAGCTAGTTTTTGGGCAGGAGCACGTCGCGGACCAGCTTGTCGAAGTTTTGGTGAGACGAACCGCCGGGCATGGCCGCGTTGACCGCGCTCTCCTTCCAGTTCTTTGCTCTCTTCCTCATGCTCTTGCCCTTCTCCCCTTCCATGATCTCCCTGATAAGTCCGGCGACGGCGTCACGCCGGACGTTGCTATCGATCTCCATGCCGACGCCCCACTCATTGCACTGATACCTGCAGTTGGTCTGCTGGTCGGCAAAGAACGGCCAGCTGATCACCGGCACGCCGCCGCACAAGCTCTCCAGCGCCGAGTTCCAGCCGCTGTGGGTCAGGAAGGCGCCCACGGCGGGGTGGTCCAGCACCTGCTGCTGCGGGCACCAGGACGCCATGAGCCCGCGCCCCGCCGTCTCGGCCAGGAACTCCTCGGGGAGCACCGCGGCGTCGCCCTTTACCAGGTCTCGGCGGACGATCCACATGAACTGCTTCCCGCTCTGCGCGAGCCCCCACGCAAACTCCACCATCTGCGCATTGGTCATGACAGTGATGCTGCCGAAGTTGACGTACACGACGGAGCCGGGCTCCTTGCCGTCCAGCCACTCAAGGCACTCGTTCTGCTCCTTCCAGAGGCTGAGGTTGATGGCCGATCGCGGCGTGGGCATCTCCTCGTGCGCCAGCAGCGGGAGCGGGCCGAGCGTGTAGACCTTGGGCAGGCCGAGCGCCTCCATGGCCTCCACCGCCTCGCCCTCCAAGTCGCCGAAGCTGTTGAGGATGACGGCCGACGCGCCGGCCGTGCGCTCCGTCTCCCTGAGGACGTAGTGCACCATGTACTCGTCCGGGTCCGTGGTGCGTATGAAGGACGGGAAGTCCCTGAGCCTCATGCTCCGCAACCCCGGCACATCGTCCACCGGCGTGTCAAGGTATCCGTTCGTCAGCTGCTCGGCGTCTGCACGCGTGTAAAAAAACAGACGTTCAGATAAGAGCTTCGATCAACAGCTGTCAATGGCCGCATCGAGCAGAAATGCTTGACGCGCGCACTATAACAACAAAACAAAAACAGCACGTACGGAAGTACCTTCGAGTGGGGCGAGGCCACGGCCGATGAGGAGGCGATAGTGGCGGTACCCGAGGTAGCTGATGGCGCTGGCGGTCCAGAGCTGGACGTAGGGGAGGCCGAGCTCGTTGGCGGCCTCCATGGAGAAGCCCATGACCACGTCCGAGACGACGCAGGTGACGGGCGGGTGGCCGGTGGCGGGGTCGTTGAGCCGGGCGAGAAGGCCGCGGAACGGCCTCAGGCAGGTCTCCGTGGTGGACTTGCAGAGCGCGGGGATGTCCTGGGTGACGTCGTTGTCGTCGGACGGCGGCAGGCCGTCGGGGATGGTGGCGAAGCGGAAGCCCGGGAGGCCGGCCACGACGGCAGCGCCGCGGGAGCGGACGAGGCGCGCGTGGTTGTACTCGGTGTTGACGAAGGTGACGTCGAAGCCCCGGGCGTGGAGCAGCTTGGCCACGTTGAGCA
The DNA here is from genome assembly GCF_002575655.3 of Aegilops tauschii subsp. strangulata. NCBI lineage: Eukaryota > Viridiplantae > Streptophyta > Magnoliopsida > Poales > Poaceae > Aegilops > Aegilops tauschii. The sequence continues at coordinate 84,422,755 of NC_053040.3, forward strand.
TCGGGGTGATGTGCCCCTGCGCCGGGTACGGCAGGCACACCGCGTGCGGCTTCCCGGCGGCAGGTCCCATCGAGCCCATCTCTTCTGCAGATGACTTCTTCTTACCCTCCGTGTGCTTCGAGCTGATCAAGATCGGTCGATGGCAACAATGGCTTCCTGGCCGGCACTTGCTTGGTTTCGGTACTTGGTTGGCTGGGGATCGATGTGAATTGGCTTCCTCGGCACGGGCGGCTGTATTTATAGGCACGGCCTGCTCAGGTACTGCTGCTCCATTTTGTATCAGTATTAGCAGGCAGGAGGCTTGACAGTGAGAATCGCCATTTTGGTACGAATAACGCAAGTGATGACGTATTAGGATCGTGCTGGTTGGACGAGTATATTGTTTGTTTATTGCACCATGGCTGCTTCGAGGATGGAGACTTGTTGGTCACTTGGTCCTACTCCTACCTCCGCGGAAAGCAGCCGGCATGTGATCATGTACGGGTCAGCGTGAGGTCGGTACGCGCGCAACGGCGCCGCATGGGCAACAGCGGCAAGTTGGCAGCCGCCCCGGCGAGCCGGCATGATCTCCAGCACCGGCCATGTGCTATACGTGCGTGCTGAGATCGTCGGTAATGCGAAAACAAACATAGTGTAGACTTTTTAGAACGAAGGCTCACGAAGAGCCCGGCTATCAACCGGTCAGGAGTTACAACAAACAACCAAATTACAACGGCCAGAACGATACAATGGGGAACACTGGACTGAAACGCTGACTACAACCTTCACAGGCAGCTAATGAAAAGGAAATTAAGATTACAGCTTGCAAAGGCCGAGCACTCCACACTAGGATCATATGTAGTAGAGTAGAGCAGCAGAGCAGGACATAGCCGACTTTCGAAGATGGCCATGCTCCAGGAACACCTAGAGAAGAAGGGGAACAACATCTTCCATCTCTATCACCGAAGAGGGACCCTACCCCCTCGCCATGGCTCGTAGGCGCCGCACCGTCGGGATTTCGAGAAGCTCACCCTAGAGCTAGAAGAATGCCGCCCTCACATCGAAAGGTGGACATAGTGCGGCCACTTCGATTTGGGCTATCCCTAGCCGGCCGCTCCGCCACGGTCCATGTCCAACTAGGTGGAGATAAGTTTCATGGAAACGGACGACGAAGAGGAGGCAGCTCAATCCCTCACTTGCAGAGCCTCCCAACCACATCCAGCCTCCCTAACGGCGCCTCCAGCAAGGTCACGACGCGCAAGGCGCCGCCGCCGCCAAATCCGAGAGGATATAGGGTTTTCACACGGGCAGGGTGGGTCGGGGTGGAAGCAGGGGACCTCGGCTGCGCCCCCATGGAGGAAAGCAGCGCCCTTGGGCGTTGCCGTCGCCGGACCGGCCGGACCGGCCAAGGTTTCTCCCGGTCCCCTATCTGGCCACCAACACGCACCAACGCCGGGGCCAGAGAACAAATCACTAGCCTCCGCCGACGGCGAGAGAGAGGCAGCAGGGAGAGGGATTTCGAACCTCCAGATCTGATGAAGAAACTTCGCGCCGCGGCCGGATTCCACCAACCACCCGCCGCCCGCGCGGCCAGGCACGCTGGCCAGCACCCCTGCGAACGCCGCCCACCCCCGACGGCGCCGCCTGTCCGGTTGGGGCCGCCGCCCCAGGAACCGCAGGCCTCCGAGAGGGGATGGATCGCCGAGATCCCCGCCGCCACCTCCACCGGCGCCCGCGCAGGCTTCTCGGCGGCCGTCTCCGGTAGCGGCGAGGGGATGAAGGGAGTGGAGGGGGGTGGCGGCGGCCGCGGAACCCTAGTCACCCCCGAGTCGCCTAGGGGGCGACGCGAGGGCCGGGAGGGGGGGAGGGGGTGGTTTTCGCATGAGTTCTACATAGTGTAGACTCAGTAATGCTACACGTACAAACGAGTTACAGGGTTTTACAAAAGAGGGTTAACTTGATTGGTTAAGAGTTCGTAAACTTATGTATTGTCCGTACGTTTAGCATTTTTGGTGTAGACTCCTTATTAGCACTCTTTATGGCTTCAGTTCTGCTGGTGATCGATCACGATCAGTCGTCCACAGTGGCGGTGTGCTTGCGTACGCTCCTACTCCTAAAACTAGCTACCTCGATGGTTAGCAAATCTGTACACCTACTCCTCGACCCGTAACATTGGGCTCTTGCCATGCAGTTGCCATCAGCGTGGCCTCTGGCCTGTCCTGGGGTATGGGAACCAAAGAGAGAAGGCAAAAACTCTCGGGACATAATTCGTTTTCTTTGGACTAGTAAGCTTGCACGTGCAACGCATGTCCCAAACATTGATCTTACTAAATAGTAAGCGTTCACGTGCAACACATGTTTCATGTAATATTATAACCAGATATGAGATTCAAATGCATAGAAAATATATTTTTGATAGTACTAAACATATTATAAATCAAGTTATAATTTAAAATGAATATTGAGAAACAGTGTAATTTAACATCAGGTGCATGTAGCTAGTAAAGACACATCTAATTATCTCAGGACTTCTTATACGCTTAAACAATGCTTGTACAATTGGATGTTCTCTCTGGCTTCATTCTCGTACTGAGAATAATAGCAGTCTGTTGAGTGAATAGGCAGCTGCTAAGCAGATTTGACCATATCTTTAAAGCTTGGCTGCAATGGTCAAAAGTTCTTAAAATGAATTACGTTAGATCCAGGAATGGAAAATTGAACCAAAAATAAACAGGGAATATTATCCGACACTGGTCTAGGCAAAGCTTTCACAAACACATTAGGGTAGGAAGAAGTCCAGTGATTGAATGTTGGGACGTTGCAGAGCAAAAAAAACAGCTCAAGACAAACGGAACACATTACTTTAGGATGAATGATGCCCAAGTGCCTGATGTAATCTTATTGTCCTCATCAAGCAAATAGGTTTTCCCAACAGCTAGCAGCTACTCTGATCAAACCATTGCGGAAATAAGCCTAACCCCAAAGCTGAATCTTGAACATCCCTAAAATAGTACCTGTCATAGTTCAGCAACTTTGCGCCTTCTTGTCTGGCGACTCATGGAAGGTGGATCGGGAACGGCATGTTTGACTCCGCAATGGCATAGTCATCATGATAGAGCGGCGGAATTGCGCCGAGCGCCATGTCAGACCGGAACATATCCCCTGAAAGTAAAATAAACACTTTGCTGTTGTCTCAATGATGAAACACGTTTTCTTTTTTTCCTTTCAGTTTGGATTTTACATCGTATACGCACTGGCTTGCTCATCGAAACTTGCTATACCCAAAAATTATCTTCATTTTACTAATGAAAAAACATATTCCCTGCGATCGGAAATAAGTGTCGTGGTTTTAGTTCAAATTAGCCACTTATTTCTGATCGGAGGGAGTATTATTTTCCCACTTATACATATTTTTTCCCACTCATACATATTTTCTCTTCCAAAAATATAACGTTATCAATCCGCAAGTTCATGCAAGTGTGAAATGTTCATATTATTTTTGTAACACAATTGCCCCAAAGGTACTGAAGAGAAAATGGACCTTTACACATAGAAATGAGAAACATATACCTGTTCTGCTCAAATTTGAACACAGCACGGTCCAAAGGGAAACCCAGCTGAATCTGAACCTCCAAAGGACCAAGAACATGCTCTACGGCTCTAGTATGTAGGTTGACAATGTTGAATAACTAAGAAAATGTTTTTTTTTTGAAATGAAAGGGGTTTCCCCCCTGCCCCAACTTTTTATTGAATTTAAGAAAATGTTTGTAACAGTCAAAAGGTTACATGAACGGATATTTTTTGAATTCTGTCTCACTGTCGCTGCCTTCGGTGGTGGCTTCGCACCGGCTTTGTCAGGCATGTAAACCTTCCTATAAGTATAGATATAAACTAATTTGGATGAAAATAACAAGAGAGATAAATTTGAAACAGAAAGTTGTTAGATTCACAAAAATCACTTGGCATTCTTAGAACAGCCAATATGAACCATACTGACCATTTGTGTCAATTTTACCATAAGTTTGTAACATCTATTTTGACTATATCACAGAAGAAGTATGCGCTCCTTTTAAAACTTTGAAGTTGTATTGACAGTCATATTATCTCAACGAATTAACTCTGGAGTTGTATCTATATATAGCATTATAATCTATAGTAAAATCTCTATAGATTATTAGATATCCATCAGTACATTATATGTATTATAGGACATGAAGTGTTCTTACCCAGTGAAACATGTGGGTCAGATAATTGAGGTACTTCGACATTCACATCAACGGCTGCATCTTTCTTTTGTAGCCAAGCCGTTCGTTACTTCTTTAGGTATTCTGCTTTCTCATTTGATAGCTCAGCATACCAACCTTGACCTGTTTGTTTTCTCTGTCTGACTATTTTTTTTTATCAAGTTGAAGATCAGCACAATAGACCCGAAGTGGTCGGACCCTTCCCCGGACCCTGCGCAAGCCGGGAGCTACATGCACTGGGTTGCCCTTTTTGAAGATCAGCACTCATGGAGTTGTAGTTACACAGGCTACAAAAGGACATGACCACATAAGTCACGATGATGATTAAATAGTCAATCAACATAGTAGGACCGAAAGGTTACGAACAAACCATTTATACGTCTGTAGGTTTTGTCACTCGGATGAGTACATTGCACAGACCTTGACGAAGAAGCAGGCGCGTGTGCTACCTGGTCCGTGCCAACACTTTCCAGAGCTGCAACCTTCTTTTCCTGGCGGGCTAAACGATGCTTCTGGAGAAATTCTGCTTTCTTCTCGTCTGACATTTGGGCATACCACACCTGACCAGTGGCCTTTTTTTGTTGGAGATGGGGAGCTCCATTCCCCTCTGTCGTTGTGTTTGTTAGATCTTTATACAATGGATATCCAGGTGGATAATTGTTCTCCATCTGCAATATTAAAATTACAAACGATAAATCATGTGGGAACACATAAAGGCTGCCCAATTTGGTGAAGAAAAGCAACTGAAAAGCACACCATGTCTGCTCTCACTGGTATTCCACCTTCAGAATTTATTTGGCCGAAACCTATATATGTAGCTCCTATGCATGGTTATGTGAAAATACCTTAAGTCGAATATTGATTTTCATCTACGAAATAGTGTGTTACTGAATATAGCATAACAATTTATTCCCCAAAAATATATGTTCGATTAAATTTGTTTGCTCGCCAGTTTAAACAATAACTGGCTGGTGTAAGGAAAAACGTGCTGATGTAAGCTTTGTAAGTATATGTCAGTACAGTCTTTTTTGTGAACGATGATCAGGAAATATCCATTGCATTGGATAGCTTAGAAGTGAGAGTAAAATAGCACCCATAGGCCATGTATATTCAACATGCACGAAGTTGAACATACTCTGAACCAGTGACACTGAAAATTCAATTTTGTTTCAGAAATCTGCATGCTGCTGCCGGACAGTACCTGGGCAACGTGTCCTGCGGACGCACGGCAGAGGCGGAAATGGGCCGCGGATCGGCGACGGAGGGAGGCGCAGGTGACGGCCGGGATTACGGCGCCGGAAGTGGACCACTCTGCTGGTCGGCGATGGGCGAGACGACGACGGCAAAGCAGCCGTGCAGGGAGGGGAGCGCGGCGCCTCTCGTGCCCGTGCTCGATCTGGATGGCACCCATGGCGCAGCACGATGTGGAGCAAGCGGCAGGAGAAACGGGAGGCGAGGACGACCGGCGTGGATCCGGCGTCTCCATAGAGGCGGCGCTGCATAGAGACAGAGAGGGAGCTGGAGGTGAGAAAACATGGAGAAAGGAAAGAAGGAAGGAGAAGGAAAGGAAGAGAAGGAGAAGGCAGGGGAGGAGCGGCGGGCAGCGGGCTGGCGATCTGCATCCTCTTGGACACGCCGCTGCTCCAGGACTTCTTCGTGGCCAACCTGGAGGCCACCATAACGGCCGGTGGTTTACCTGCAACCTGCCGATGGTGGTAGTGTACATTGATTTCTTCTCCTTCGCCATGGTTGCCGCATCCAGCGCCAGAAGATGGATCAGCGCCGCCATCAGATGGGCTCATCGGCGGCGGCAGTCCGCGGTCCAGTCCGTGGGGCAGCAGAGGATGATCCGCTGGGGCGGCGCGTGCAGATGAAGGCACAGGTCGAGGAGGTGGCTGGCGGGGAGGTTGTAGGGAAGAGGTGGGGCGAGGTGTGGGGCGGTGGCGAAAACTGCCCCGACGGCGTGGTCGCCAGAGGGCAGAGGGCAACGACGTGTTCGTGAGTGATGGCATGGTGGGTAATTAATTAACGTAATGGCATGGTGGGTAATTAAAGCATAAAGCGTGTTTAGTATGCTGGAGAGACGTAGACCATCCGATTGCAGGTTTTGATGGATAGGATGATTTGGTTCTCCGCCCTCTCGTGTTTTTATCTCTACTATTAATTAATCTCTACTATTAAAGGGGATCGAACGTCGTAATGGTTCGACCTCGATTGATCCCCCTTCCTTCGACCAAAAACTATCGCCGAACTGCCACACGCACGCAGCAGCCCACCAACTCAGCCCACGTACGAAAAATCACCAACTCAGCGCCCGCAAACAAAAAAATACACCAACTCAGCCCATCGACCAAAAATCAAACTTCTTCGACCCGCCAACGAACGCCAGTTCTTCCTGGCGTGCGAGCTCCGTCGAGACGCCAGTTCTTCCTGGCGTACGAGCTCCATCCACACGCGAACGCACGCCGCCAAAACAGAAACGCGAGCTGTGGGAGCTGCAGCCTCTGCTGATCGTCTCGCTCGACGGTTGTTTCTGCGTCATCTCCTGAGCCCGCCTACCGTCTTCTTCCTCTCCGACGGCAAAGGACGGATATCCAACTTTGTTATGTCTCATGCTGCCCATCACGCCCTAGGTTTGCCATCCTAGACTCCTGTTCAATACTTCATAATGTTAGTACTCAGATTGCATCTTTAACTTTTACTCCAACTACATTAGCACTTATTCCGCAAAGTTACAAAATCTAATGAGTTATGCCACCTGTTCTGTTCGCACGGTTAAGTTCATATATTGGAGACCCTGTTCCGTAAAGAATATTGCCCTGTTCCGTAAAGGATATTGCTAAAGTCCTATAGTATGTCATATCATTTTTGTAATGCAAAAGGACTGCAGGTTCATTTTAGTAAGAAGAACATGTGTTGAAACTGTCAAAAAAAATCTAGGAAATTCTGAAATTGCAGTATAAGATTAGGTAACCTCAGACCATGTTTACTTTTACATCATGGCAACAAACATGCCTCGCGACAGGAATAGTGATAGAAGGAAATACTTTCATTTAAGCTCACCTCCAGAATCCTTTATATTCCAGATTGTTTTAACGCGACATAATACAGAATCCTGTATAGTCTTTTTCGCACCACGTGGAGACAGACATCTTTCTCTCCACTCCTTCCCCTCCACCTTCATTCTTGTCGCCATGTCTGAGCCCTCTTTTAAAAAATTGAACTTCTACAAAATCTTGCACTTTATAAACTGAAATATACAAACTTCGGCCGTCAACATATAATAGCACAATCATTTTAAAACCATATGCGAAGAACATGTCTATGAAAATGAACAAGTGAGTCCAAAAAGCCTGTTAAATGAGTCACCAGAGGTCATATCATTTTTGTAATTCAATTCATATCATTTTTTAATGCAAAAAGACTGCAGGTTTATTTAAGCTTCTATAGGACAGAAAGATGTCACAGGACAGAGAGCATCTCTATGATAAAGGAAAAAAAAAGGTATGTGTATGCCAATCACATGTCTGCACAGAAGGTATTCAATAAGCTTCACAACTTAACTTACATTAATCTTATCAGTTGTCGAATATGAGAGGACACCCAGATCACAACTCACCAATACACACCGACCACCATCTGGTTTTTTCATACGCGAACAAACAAGCACTACTAACTACAGTGTTTCGTCTTCCGATGATGATGACAATGTGCCCACGCAACTGCCTATGATGATTCCTATAGCCGGCAATCTCAAGGCCTTTCAGCCAGTGCCGCATGTGGAAACATCAATCGGTATCGCCCTTACACACGACTTTTTTTCAGTTTGCATCTATACATTTGTTAAAACAAAATGGTTCTTCAGGAAATCATTCTCGTGAAGGCACTTACTATGATCACCATGCATCACTTCGAGGAACAGAGAGAAGCATTGATCATAATATTGGTTCAGACATAGCACTTGGACTCGACACTGAAGACACTGTCCCCGAGCACATTGCTTCAAATGATATCATTAAACCAGATAGAAAACAGAAAAGGCGAGACCAATATATGGCACGGAGAAATAGATTAACACCTGAACAGAAGGAGGAAATCAATGCACGTCGCAGAGAAGCTAGGAAAAAAACAGAGGAGGAGAGGACTGCCCGTCAAAGAGAAGCCAGGCAACGAATGACACCAGAGGAGAAGCAACAGAGTAACACCCTTAGAAGGGCGGCCTACCAAAATATGTCAGTCCATGACAACCAAGAGACAAACACCTGCCGAAGAACACGTCTGCAAAACAAATCACCTAAGGAGAAGCAGAACATGCTAGCTCAGCGCAAGAAGAGACTCGCGGCTAGGCGCAACACCCCTTGCGCTGAATCCATCATGGTGGGTCGTAAGTACATCATTCATGGTGTTACTATGCGGCCTAACTTTGAAGAACTGGAGTGTAGATACATTCAACACACATATGAGTGTTCCTTCAGCGCAAGGACATTTGTTGAGTCTCTCTCACTTCAATTTCCAACATATCCCAAGCATTTGATGCCGTTCCAAGAAGTTCAGAGGTGTCCAAGAAACACTTCCGTAGGTATGCATTCAAGCATATAATACTTACTAACATAGAGATAATCTTGGTATATAATTTTGACTAATGATAATTGACACAGACATAATTGGCATAGTCGTTCATTATGATGGACATGAACGCATTGGGGGATACCCAGGTGCTGAAATATATAGAGAGGTCACCTTCATGGATATGTGTTATGTGTAGTTGGTACATAATAGTTCCAACTCTTTTATACCGAATAATCGAAATTAGTTCAAAAAGTCCTTGACATGGTTACCATTTTAAAAAATTCCACATTGTAGGGGCAAACTTATAGTTGTTGGGATTTGGGGTGGCAACTTGATTCAGAACTCATATAGGTGGTCAACAACTGAAGGCAATAAATCTATTGTCCTTGCCACTATGCTTCGTAAGGATTGCAAATACGGTAATTGAAGCATCTATACCAATACATGTATTGCATATTCTAAGGAAGTGTATTGTTATGTCAACCTAAATATTTTTTTATCTTGGCAATAGGAAATCTGGAAACTTCAAATTACACCACCCTTGCATTCAACCCGGATCATACTGCAGCACGCGCACTTGATGGTGAGTAGTTATGACTTATTATCAACTAAAAATCAATTACTTACGATTGTTATTAACCTATGTAGACAAATTTTAAATATTATTAAATGCAACATTTATAATATATATTTTTGCAGATATTCGCCAGAAAATAATAGGTGGGTTGATTGATATGAAGTTTGTTCAGCAATTTATTGAGTGGAGGTGGGCTTTCCTAGCAAGCGAGTTGTCTACAAAGGATCCCCGACACAGGATGTATACAAAGAAAGCTCGGCGCATGTAGTAGAGATAGTAGACATTGGTTATGCCTATTACGCATGATTGTGTGTTTCAATTTGTAAGTGTAGTTATCACGTACTTGGTTTGTATGTACTATGTAGGTGACTGTTTCGTCATATTTGTTTGTGTCTATGGTGTTTTAATGGATGTGCTAATTTCATGGATGATTTAGTTATTATCTACATTTAAATACAAGTTTGTCCATGTTCATAGATTTTGAATTACCTATGACATTGTTTTTTTGTCAAAATATATTCTATAAAAAGCACTCATTTAAAATATCCAAGTCCATTCTATCACTTTGTCGAGTAATCTTTTCACATCATATACTTCATATTTTGTGTGTCCGTGGCAGCGTACGGGCATTCAACTAGTAGGGGTAGTAGATGAACTGGTGCATGTGGCATGCAACGGACAAGGATTGGGTCCACAATGACGGCCGCTGCATATATACACGGTGTGATCGTTCAGGTCAAAGGGACCAAATTATTGATGACTTCGGAGAGCAAGCGTCGCCTGGATCGGATGTAGAGTTTGCAGACTCAGCTCCGTGGAGTCCCCGTCGTGGCCTACTGGCTAGACATGCGTTGAGGTCCCGTCGTGTCGGGCAAAGTCCTATTGGATGCGTCCGTACGTAGGACACTGTAGCTCATTTGATGATCTTCCTGTACGTGGCCAAGGCCTACTAGACTTTCCGCGGCGTTTGAGCTGACATGGCTAAAACTTGAGGTCTCGTCTCGTTGGGCAAGTCTACCTATCTAGTAGCTGCTTCTGCTTAGATCGGTCGCAAGTTTTTCCTGAAGAAAAAAGATGCGCACAAGGAAAAAAGATGCGCACAAGGCTCCTACTACTAGCTTCTGTTCACAGAACGTGCAATAAATAATTGCGGCATGACGTCTCCGGCTAGAGCTGCCGGCATTTTCTGGAGGCTTGGCTTTGTAGCTACCCGTATCATCACATCACAGTGTTCCCTTCGTCGCGCTGTTATGGATGGTGTCCCGATCGAGCTGGTGCACTCCAAGCTAGGTTCATTGGACTCCATCCTCCTCTCGGTGATCTGACTGCACACCTCCGGTCCATACGAGAAATTAAGGCGCAGCTAGAGCTGTCGTGTACATTGACTTATCGTCCTTGAGTTGGCTATATCGTGCAGCTTGTGAGAGCAGTGACAATTAGCTAAGTCATGCATCTGTTTTCATGGACTTATCGTCCTTGAGTGCTACGTTATACCTCATGGTGTAGCTTGTCGAACGGCTTTCGACATCTGGGAGTGCTACGCTATAGCAACTTCATAGACGAGCATGTTGGAAAAATGCCATACATGCAATAATAAAGTACGATTATTTATTTTTCATATTTTAATTAATGTTTATATTTTTGTACTATAATTGTGAAGGTCCTTGAATATGAGATTCACACAAAAACTCATTTGCATGTGTGAGGACATAAACACCAAGTAGTTTCATAGTCTTGCCTCTAAAACTAGCTCATGTGTTACAGGATGATTTGGTTTTCCTGATCAAAAGGTATCGTTAAAGTCAGTGGCGGTTCTAGGCCCCAGGCAGCCAGGGCCTTGGCCTGGGGCGTGGTGGATCATTTCTTTGTTAACTGTAGCACACTGTAGCAAAAATTACACTGTAGTTACACTGCTTGCCTGGGGCGTATGCTGAACCTAGCTCCACTACTGTTAAAGTAACAAGTATGCTCACAACAATGAGAGCACATTATTAACAGAACAATGGTGTTCAGCAGACCCAACTAAATGATATGCTAGGAGATCACATCATCACAAGTTATAAGTACAATCATGAAAGTGTTAATGTGTACTCACTTCCTTAGACCATGAGAATGTCGTGTCCCTTCATGTCGGACCTGTTACTTTGGGGTTGTCAAACGTTACCTGTAATAGGGCGATTATAGCAACAACTTTCCAGTACATCAAAAAAGTATGTCTAGAGGGACTTGGAAGTTCAATACTGAGATTTGCTCCTCTAACGATGGATAGATACTTCACCAAGCCCCCTCGGTACTATTGCATTCATCATCGACGAAGCCATATGTCCATGTTGAAGGACATCCCCTGACGGGACGAACAATTTTGCTTGGCTCCACAAGATGACTTTTGATGAAACTCTTGTATGCCGCAGCTTAGTCCATTGTTGAGCTCCCCTTATAATTGCGAACAAGCCAGTGCTCGACCCGCTCGACCTACGGTAGCTATGACTTGGTTGAACAAGCATTGTCTATCACCCATCATGCATGCCAACTAGACAATTTTGCCAAGATGACATAACTTATCATAACAAATGATGTGTAATTGTTTGTTGTGCATGATAAGAAAGTCCTGTCGTGGCCTAGTACTAGCTAGACATGCATGCGTTGAGGTCCTGTCGCGTTGGGCAAGGCCTATTGATCTTCAGGCTGGTCATAGTGGGGAGTAACTTATACGTCATGCATATGATACTAGTCTAATTTACCACCTCCATAGTGCAAAGTAACATAGTACTCTACTCATTTAATCGGCAAAATCACGTACATTCCACTTTAGCTTGGGTGCCTGGATCTATATATCACGCATAGCAATCCGTTGCTATCTCGGATTCTAACAAACTTTGGCAAGAAGACATGTCGCACGAATCACGGTCCCATGTATGTGTAATAGTAAGTTAAGCAGCGGGACGACCATTAACACACAAGTGGCCACCCAGCCAGCGATTAGCAATCCGCCTAATAATAAGAAGCAATGCGCCACGGCAGCATCTAAACCGTGGCCATCGATCGTATCAACCGTAACGTCAACAGATTAAAAGGTAGAGTGATCCAATGGATCGGCCGCCTGGATGAACAAAAAGCAAGCAACCAAATCGCCAGAAAAGCTAGCTGATGCTGATCTTGTCGTACGCACGTCACGTACGTACCATGGGCGCGGCCTGTAGAGCCGCGGATGGAGGAACCGCGTCCATCTATCTGCCTCCGCGCGCGTGCTTCCTTGATGCGGGGTAGTAATTAGCGTCCTTGTCTGCCGCAAAAACAACATCAGTAAATGGAACATCAGTCGATATGATCCATCTGGTAATTAGCCAAGTAGCAAACGGAATCGGGACACATGATAAGACCACAGCAACTCCAACACCTGACCCATCGTCGATGAACTTAATAAATAAAATCCACAGTGATTTTTTCTTCCCCTCCCCTCGCGTCGTCCTCCCCGGGGCGACCCGAGGGCCCCTAGGGTTTCCCTAGGCGCCGCTCCCTCCACCCCTCCTCCCCTGCCGCCACCCGAGGGAGTCGTCGGGCTTCGCCTCGGCGACTGCTGATGACGGTGGCGGCGGGGCTTCGGCGCTTCGCTCGCTTGCGTTGGTCCCCGGAAGCCGGGCGGCGGCCCGGTTGGTGAGGCGGCGTCGTCCTTCGGCTGGCGGCGCGCGCGGGAGGTGCAGGCCGGATCCCTCGGCTGCTCGGGCAGCGAGGTCCTGGCGGGCAGTGGTCGCGGCGCGGCGAGGTTCTCCCTCCTCTGCTCCAGATCTGAAGGACAAGTTCTCCCTCTCTCTGCTCTCCCTTGCTGGTTTCGCCTGATTTTGGGTCTCTGATCCCCGGATCCGGTGCCGGCGGGGTGCTCCCTGAGCTGGTGGTGCTGGACGAGCCCAGGGGAAACCCCTGTTGGTATTCCCAACACGGCGGCGGCGGCGCCCCTTTTGCGTCGGTCTGCTCGTTGGAGTCGCAGCCGTGGGCTCCCATCCACACCCCGGCCATGCCTCCCGGGCGAAAGCTCAAATCCCGGCGTGGGATGGGCGGTGGCGACGCCTGGTGCGTCGTGTCCTCCTTGGAGGCGCTGTCTGGGGAAGGTTGGTGCTTTGGGGGTGTGTAGCAGTTGCAGGTGGGCGTCTGGCGTCTGTAGAGTCGATGGCGTATATATTCGGTGCAGGTTTCAGATCCAGCCACAAGTTGCTCAGCGGCGGTGTTTTGCAATGCCCCGGCGGGTCGGCGCCCTCGAGTCAGGGCGGAAGGGGATCGGGTTCCCCTTCCTGGCAGCAGCAGCGCTGTTGGTGCCGATTCGGCTGGTTCTTGAGTTCCTCGGACCTAATCTTCGCCATGTGGCTTGGCAGCTTCTTCCTTTCGGCGACTCTCCCGGCGGCTTACCCTCTTCCATCGGTTCCCTACGGCGTCTGCGTCGCAGCCTCCATGTGTGTGCTCCGGCGTGATGTTGGTTGTGATCCATGGCTGGCCCGGACTTGAGGCCAACCTTGCTTTAGCTCTCGGGTGAGCGTCTCTACACTTTGACGGTTCGGCGCCTTCGAGCCTAGGCGAGGGGAAGGGTTCCCCTTCGGTGTTAGAGAAAGCATGTGTTATGTCATCTCCAGTTCCTGGTTTCAGTCATGTGCCCGACCTATTCTAGCGGCTGCAGATCCTCGTGGCTTCTTCCGTAGTCGTTTCAGGGCCTTTGTGTAGTGGGCTTATCCTCAATTAGCTGCACTTCAATGTAATTTTCCGTTTGCTGGTTGTAGGTGTAGCGTTGTAAGTTGTTCTGCTTTCTCCCTTGTATCCTTTAGCCGTTTCTTTGTTCGTGGTCTGATCTTGTACTCCTGGCCGGTTGATGGCTTTGTTAATTCAAAGTCGGGCTCCTCTGGAGCCTCCGTTCCAAAAAAAAAATCCACAAAAGTAAAACCTAGCCGGTGGCTGTGGCTATAAGCGCAAAAGAGAACACCCTCCAAACGAGGCGAAAAACGCATCGGTTTTGCACCGGATCAAAGCCATCTAGGCCTGCCATGGAGTCGCGGTACGAACTGATCCGCGGTCGCTACTGCACGGAATGCGCCTCCCAGTCCCAGCCCTGGTCTCCACGCGATCAAAAGAGTGCATGCACACGCGGATCGAAAAACGGATCTACCTCGGGAAACACCAGCAACGCAAGGAACCCTCGCACGAACATTGATCATCCAAATACGGGCCAAAAACGTACGGTGCGAGAACTAGATGCTCGAGCAGCAGCAGCAGCAGCGCGTGTGATGGATCGACTTGCATGCTGCTGCGGCGGTGGCTGGCTAGCCTAGCCGTGCAAGCGGAAAAGGAAGAAGGTCAATGAAATGCAGCGAAAGCGGAAGTGACGGAGAAGGAGACGCCCCACTCTTTCAACCAAACCAAAGCAGCTTTAGCCTGCCATGGAACGGATCGTGTGCTGTGCGGTGCTCGTGTGCGTGGAGGCGGCGTTTGCTCGGGGAGATGTAGCAGACCGCCTGGGGCCAAATTTCGTGTTTTGACCCTTTCGGCGTATAAAATTGGGATCTGACCCCGGTATGAATTTTTTTCGAGATTTGATCCTTTTGCTACCGCCGGAAGACCTGGCGGTAGGTACGTACAAGCTACCGCCGCCCAGCGTGGCGGTAGGTTCCCTGACGCCGTATGGCCGTTAACGGCCGTGTACACGTGGCAAAGGGACCTACCGCCGCCGTGTATGGCGGTAGGCTCTTGCAACCTACCGCCGGGCTCTCTGGCGGTAGGTTACTGGATAAGGTTGTGAGGGGAGGGGGATGTGCTGCTCCCCACCCACTCTTCTTTTCGAGCTCAAGCTCTCTCCCCCTCTTCCCCCCACCAAATCACCCACTAGATCCCCCTCCATTGCTTGAGATTTGTCCCGTGGATCGAGGCCATTTGCATCACCCAAGGTACCTCCCCCACCCCCCTTCATTTGGTTGGTTCAAATCATGCATTTTGCTCATTTTGTTGGAAGCACTAGTTCATGGTTTTGTTGTGGTGAAATCAATGTATATGATGCATTTAGGGTAATGTTTGTGCTTTCACAATGTATTGTGTCAATAGCACTGTTTGGGTAGTAAGAAATATCATTTAGGGTTTTGTTAGGGTTAGGTTTGATGACATGGCTAGGGTTAAGGTTATGGTTATGGTTATGCTTAAGTAAATGCCTATATGACGAACGTTATGGTTATAGTTTAATTAGGGTTTTGTTAGAGTAGTTACCTCTCGAATTATAGCTCGATCTACTCCTAGGGTTATAGTTTTTGTCAAGAGACGGTTATGATTTTTGCCTTGGATGACCGTTATAGTAATCCCTCGACTTGTAGGATGGGATTGATCATCTTTGTTGAGACTTCCGCGGAGGCGGCGGCGAAGCGTGAACGTGCAGTCATTGAGGAAAAGATGGACTTGTGGGTCAAAGCCGTTGATGCATTGAATGCGGCTTGTAGAGATTTTTCAAAGTATTATGTGTCGAAGTGCGACGATGCCAGAGTTAAGTTATACCAAGCTAAAGAGAAAAACATAAGCAACCTCAAGAAGGAAGAGAAAATTCATAGACGCGCTCTTGCAAGGCAAATTGCATTGTGTGGAACAAGGGATGAAGTGAATAAGATGGACTTTAACAACCCTGGCCAGATCATTGATTGGCTAATTAGGCAACCATCATCGGCGATACTTAGTCGGGCAACTCGTTGGGCTTGGGTCCATGAAAGAAATGATGTCGTTTGTTGCAACCCCGGGCCGTACGACAAAGATGTCTTGTTGATGGACTAGTAGAGGGGGTTGAAACACATGATGTTGTAGTGTCATTTGGACTGTAATGGCATGTACCCTTATCGTTTATGTAACCTATGTCATTTGAATCAGTGAGAACATTATGTAGCCTAAATAAGTTATGCTTTGTGTTTGTATTGTATCATTTTATTTGAGTTTTGGTTTGTTTCCATTTCATGTAGCATGGAAAACATGACCCCGGAGGAGATGAAGAAAGTATATGAGAAGTGTTGTGACATTGCATCTAAGAGTCTGGCGGTAGCGTCTGAGAAGATTGTAGCGGAGCGAGTACTTCGTATCAAGAGGGAGCTTGAGGCATGGTTCAAGAGCAATGATGAGGTAATTGCTGCCATGATGGATTTCAACAAGTATCCATTCATGAAGGAACCTTCTGATCTTAAGGAGAGAAAAGTTTTACGTAGGCTTGTGAAAGAAAAATAGAAGATACTTAATGAGTTGCATGAGAAGGAATATGCTTGCAGACATTCTGTGGCAACGGAGATCTTTTTCTCTGTGAACATAGAAGAATTCCGCGAGCTGGACTTGAGAAAATCCGGACAGGTCATTGGATGGGCAATCACACAAGGCAAGTCAGAGATTCCGGAACGTCGTGCTCGATGGGCCTGGTTCGGCGAAACGAAAGGTGTGTTGGAGAATTGGGTGGGATCGTCGGATTATCAACTGAAGCCTAATCCTGATCGTGACGCACAAATTGAACGTCTTATATGTTTGAGATCTTTCTTGCCGTTGTAGAAAATGTATGCTCGAGCTTGAGCTTGTAGTTTGAACTCATGTCATTCGAATCGCTAGATGTTTTTTGAACAAGTGTCATTTGTGGATGTAATGAACTATGCTCGGTTATGTATGTCTTTGCTACTCGATCATTTGTGGATGTCATTTGTGGATGCTTAGTTCATAGAAGTTTGTAAGAAATGGAAAGGCAAAGGGCTATAAAATAAAGGCAAAGGGACATGGATCAGCACCCTACCGCCATAGGCTCCGGCGGTAGGGTGACCAACCCTACCGCCAGAAG
Organism: Aegilops tauschii subsp. strangulata; assembly: GCF_002575655.3. Classification (NCBI taxonomy): domain Eukaryota; kingdom Viridiplantae; phylum Streptophyta; class Magnoliopsida; order Poales; family Poaceae; genus Aegilops; species Aegilops tauschii. The sequence goes on from NC_053040.3 coordinate 84,439,946, forward strand.
AATGGCCTACTTGGTCACAACAACAATGGCCGTAGGGTGGCCAACCCTACCGCCATGATACCTGGCGGTAGAATGCTACCGCCGAGAGGTCTGGTGGTAGGCCGGCCAACCCTACCGCTGGAAATGTCGCCGATTTGGTCACAGTAGTGATGGCCTTAGGGTGGCCAACCCTACCGCCATGAAACCTGGCGGTAGGAACCTACCGCCAAGGGGGCCAGCGGTAGGGTGGCCAACCCTACCGCAAAACAGGGGAGAGTTTGTGTTCCAGGAGTTTGTTGTGGGGTTTAATAGCTTACCGCCAAGGCACATGGCGGTAGGGTTTCATAGCCTACCGACGAGGCTTCTGGCGGTAGGGTGCAAAGCAGAGCAGAGTTTACTCTATTTTTCTTCTTAATCATTTGAAGACAAGTGAAGTCACAGCAACAGCACAACAAACATAGTTCATGAGATAGTTTCAGCACAAGTTTCACAAATCGAAGACATAGTTCATGACAGGTTTCACAATAAAGTACATAGTTCATGACAGGTTTGACAAATCAAAGACGTAGTTCATCACATGTTTCTCGAATCGAAGACATAGTTCATGACTAGTTTTTTTAAACGAAGGCCTTATTGGGTCACACGAGGCCATTTTCCTTTCTTGTCGCGTGCCTCGTCCTCCTCTTGGGCTTCACGAGCCCTTGCAAGCTTTCTTGCTCTCTCCTCTTGACGAGCAATCTTCTCCTTGCATGCCCTCTCCTCCTCACACTTCTTTCGCTCCATCCTCTCCTTTTCACTACGCTCTTCATCCAAGCCTCTCTGAAATGATTCTTCAAACAACCGCTGCCTCCTTAGACAATCTCGATATTGATCTTTCTTAACATCTTCTGGCACATCTAGATCTATCCATGTGAAGTACTTACAAAGTGGAGGCGGCGACTACGTACGAATAAACAACAAATGTGGTCATTAGTAAGATAGGTTCAAGTTGTAGCAACGGTTGAATACTCTTTGAACTTGAACAACTTACCGGCGGTACATCATAGGCGTGAGCTGGACGAGGACGATCGTAGGCATAGTTGGGACAAACAAAATATCGTCTCCTTCCGTCCATGATTTATTGCGGTCCGCGACTTTGCAAACATCTCCACACCAACATGATGGAGTTCTCATATCTTTGTCCTTCACCTTATCCAACTGGGCGTCTGTCCACTTGTCCGGCATGTCCTTGCAGTTAGCACACGGTGGCCTCGTCACGGAACCGGAAGAAGCCATGCCTATAAAGACAAATTTGGTAGTTAGTAGAGTAAAATAACATGTATGTATGCAAGAAAAACAAATAAACAAGACCAAATAACAAGTACCATTCACATTATTTCAACCATCTGGGTTAAGCAAGATGTCAATAGGCCTTCCTCTAACAACCCTTCTTGTCCTATGACCACGCCCACCGGTACCCAACCGTCCCCCACGCCCTCTAAGACTGTCTCCTAGTCCACTACCGCCAAGATTCGTCCGTCCTCCACGCGCACCACTCCTGCCTCCTCGTCCACTACCACTCCTATCTCCTCGTGTGGCACCGGTACCTCCTCTTCAGGCACCACTTTGACTAGTGGGATCCGGAGTGTTGGCATCGGTCCGTGGCTTTTTGGTGCATTTCCTAACATTGTGTCCCGGCTCACCACAACTATTGATGTCCAGTGCCTCCATGAAATGGCCGCTACCAAATTGTTTCATTCCGGTGTATCCAGCTAGGTCATCCATGTCACCCCTAAACCTCTTCTTTCTTCTTCTTCCCTTTGTAGGCACCATGAGTTCGGGGTCGGGGATCATGTGTGGCCCATCATACTCAGGCCACTGTGACTGATCTAGGAAGGGATGAAACCTAGGAGCCCATGTCAACCTCGTTCGTTCCAATGTGAACTCATGCAACCGCAAGGTGGTACCATCGGATACTTTTGATACATCTCCAACGTATCTATAATTTTTTATTATTCCATGCTATTATATATTCTGTTTTGGATGTTTAATGGGATTATTTATGCACTTTTATATTATTTTTGGGACTAACTTATTAACCGGAGGCCCATCCCAAATTGATTTTTTTGCATATTTCAGTGTTTCGCAGAAAAATAATATCAAACGGAGTCCAAACGGAATGAAACCTTCGGGAACGTGATTTTTGGAATAAACATGATCCAGAGGACTTGGAGTGGATGTCAAGCAACTGATGAGGAAGCCACAAGGCAGGGGGCGCGCCTACCCCCCTGGGCACGCCCTCCACCCTCGTGGGCCCCTCGTGGCTCCACCGACCTACTTCTTCCTCCTATATATACCTATGTACCCCCAAACCATCGAGGAGCACCACGAAAACCTAATTCCACCGCCGCAACCTTATGTACCCGTGAGATCCCATCTTGGGGCCTTTTCCAGCGTCCTGCCGGAGGGGGCATCGATCACGGAGGGCTTCTACATCAACACCATAGCCTCTCCAATGATGTGTGAGTAGTTTACCTCAGACCTTCAGGTCCATAGTTATTAGCTAGATGGCTTCTTCTCTCTCTTTGGATCTCAATACAAAGTTCTCCTCGATTCTCTTGGAGATCTATTCGATGTAACTCTTCTTTTGCGGTGTGTTTGTCGAGATCCGATGAATTGTGGGTTTATGATCAAGATTATCTATGAACAATATTTGAATCATCTTTGAATTCTTTTATGTATGATTGGTTATGTTTGCAAGTCTCTTCGAATTATCAGTTTGGTTTGGCCTACTAGATTGATCTTTCTTGCAATGGGAGAAGTGCTTAGCTTTGGGTTCAATCTTGCGGTGCTCAATCCCAGTGACGGCAGGGGAAACGACACGTATTGTATTGTTGCCACCGAGGATAAAAAGATGGGGTTTATATCATATTGCATGAGTTTATCCCTCTACATCTTTTCATCTTGCTTAAAGCATTACTCCGTTCTTATGAACTTAATACTCTAGATGCATGCTGGATAGCGGTCGATGTGTGTAGTAATAGTAGTAGATGCAGACAGGAGTCGGTCTACTTGTCACGGACGTGATGCCTATATACATGATCATACCTAGATATTCTCATAACTATCCTCAATTCTATCAATTGCTCAACAATAATTTGTTCACCCACCGTAATACTTATGCCATCTTGAGAGAAGCCACTAGTGAAACCTATGGCCCCCGGGTCTATCTTCCATCATATTAATCTTCCGTCAACAAGCTATTTCTATTACCGTTTATTTTGCTTTCTTTACTTTTAGTCTTTATCATAAAAATACCAAAATTATTATCTTATCATCTCTATCAGATCTCACTCTCGTAACTGACCGTGAAGGGATTGACAACCCCTTTATTGCGTTGATTGCGAGGTTCTTATTTGTTTGTGTATGTGCGTGGGACTTGAGCGTGGCCTCCTACTGGATTGATACCTTGGTTCTCAAAAACTGAGGGAAATACTTATGCTACTTTACTGCATCACCCTTTCCTATTCAAGGGAAAACCAACGCAGTGCTCAAGAGGTAGCAAGAAGGATTTCTGGCGCCGTTGCCGGGGAGTCTACGCACAAGTCAAGACATACCAAGTACCCATCACAAACTCTTATCCCTCGCATTACATTATTTGCCATTTGCCTCTCGTTTTCCTCTCCCCCACTTCACCCTTGCCGTTTTATTCGCCCTCTCTTTCCGTCCGCCTCTTTTTCGCTTGGTTCTTGTTTGCTTGTGTGTTGGATTGCTTGCTTGTCACGATGGCTCAAGATAATACTAAATTGTGTGACTTTGCCAATACCAACAACAATGAGTTTCTTAGCACCCGATTGCTCCTCTTACCGATGCTGAATCTTGTGAAATTAATGCTGCTTTGCTGAATCTTGTCATGAAAGATCAATTCGCCGGCCTTCCTAGCGAAGATGCCGCTACCCATCTAAATAGCTTTGTTGATTTGTGTGATATGCAAAAGAAGAAAGATGTGGATAATAATATTGTTAAATTGAAGCTATTTACGTTTTCTCTTAGAGATCGTGCTAAAACTTGGTATTCGTCTTTGCCTAAAAATAGTATTGATTCTTGGAATAAGTGCAAAGATGCTTTTATCTATAAGTATTTTCCTCCCGCTCGGATCATCTCTCTTAGAAACGATATTATGAATTTTAAGCAACTTGATCATGAACATGTTGCACAAGCTTGGGAGAGAATGAAATTAATGATACGTAATTGCCCTACTCATGGTTTGAATTTGTGGATGATTATACAAAAAATTTATGCCGGATTGAATTTTGCTTCTAGAAATCTTTTAGATTCGTCCGCGGGAGGCACTTTTATGGAAATCAAGTTAGGAGAAGCTACCAAACTCCTAGATAATATTATGGTTAATTATTCTCAATGGCACACTGAAAGATCTACTAGTAAAAAAGTGCATGCGATAGAAGAAATTAATTTTTGAGTGAAAAGATGGATGAACTTATGAAATTATTTGCTAATAAGAGTGTTTTTTCTGACCCTAATGATATGCCTTTGTCTACTTTGATTGAGAATAATAATGAATCTATGGATGTGAATTTTGTTGGTAGGAATAATTTTGGTAATAACGCGTATAGAGGAAACTTTAATCCTAGGCCGTTCCCTAGTAATTCCTCTAATAATTATGGTAATTCCTACAAAAATTCTGATGGAAATTTGAATAAGATGCCATCTGAATTTGAGACTAGTGTTAAAGAGTTTATGAATTCACAAAAGAATTTCAATGCTTTGCTTGAAGAAAAATTGCTTAAAGTTGACGAATTGGCTAGGAACGTGGATAGAATTTCTCTTGATGTTGATTCTTTGAAGCTTAGATCTATTCCACCTAAGCATGATATCAATGAGTCTCTCAAAGCTTTGAGAATTTCCATTGATGAGTGCAAAGAAAGAACCGCTAGGATGCGTGCTAAGAAAGATTGCTTTGTGAAGGCGTGTTCGTCAAGTTTTTATGAGAATAAAGATGAAGATCTAAAAGTTATTGATGTGTCCCCTATTAAACCTTTGTTTTTCAATATGAATCTTGGTAATGATGGGACTGGAGATGAGTCAACTTTAGTTAGAAGGCGTCCCAAAAATTTGAAGTTTTTAGATCTTGATGCAAAAATTGATAAAAGTGGGATTGAGGAGGTTAAAACTTTAGATATCAATGAACCCACTATCTTGGTTTTCAAGGAATTTAATTATGATAATTGCTCTTTGATAGACTGTATTTCCTTGTTGCAATCCGTGCTAAATTCTCCTCATGCTTATAGTCAAAATAAAGCCTTTACTAAACATATCGTTGATGCTTTGATGCAATCTTACGAAGAAAAACTTGAATTGGAAGTTTCTATCCCTAGAAAACTTTATGATGAGTGGGAACCTACTATTAAAATTAAAATTAAAGATCATGAATGCTATGCTTTGTGTGATTTGGGTGCTAGTGTTTCCATGATTCCAAAAACTTTGTGTGATTTGCTAGGTTTCCGTGAATTTGATGATTGTTCTTTAAACTTGCATCTTGCGGATTCCACCATTAAGAAACCTATGGGAAGAATTAATGATGTTCTTATTGTTGCAAATAGGAACTATGTGCCCATAGATTTCATTGTTCTTGATATAGATTGCAATCCTTCATGTCCTATTATTCTTGGTAGACCTTTCCTTAGAACGATTGGTGCAATTATTGATATGAAGGAAGAGAATATTAGATTCCAATTTCCGTTAAGGAAAGGCATGGAACACTTTCCTAGAAAGAAAATTAAATTACCATATGAATCTATTATGAGAGCCACTTATGGATTGCCTACCAAAGATGGCAATACCTAGATCTATCCTCGCTTTTATGCCTAGCTAGGGGCGTTAAACGATAGCGCTTGTTGGGAGGCAACCCAATTTTATTTTACTTTTTTGCTTTTTTGGTTCTGTATAGGAATAAATAATCCATATATCCTCTGGTTAGATTTGTTTTTATGTTTTAATTAGTGTTTGTGCCAAGTTAAACCTATAGGATCTTCCTTAGATGATAGTTATTTGATCTTGCTGAAAATTCCAGAAACTTTCTGTTCACGAAAACATTTGTTAAAAATCACCAGAACGAGATAAAATACTGATTCCAATTGCAGTAGATCAATAAAAAAATTATCTAGGTCGTCCTATTTTGGTAGATTTTTCTGAGTTCCAGAAGTTTGCGTTAGTTACAGATTACTACAGACTGTTCTGTTTTTTACAGATTCTGTTTTTCGCGTGTTGTTTGCTTATTTTGATGAATCTATGGCTAGTAAAAGAGTTTATAAAACAGAGAGAAGTTGGAATAAAGTAGGTTTAACACCAATATAAATAAAGAATAAGTTCATTACAGTACCTTGAAGTTGTGTTTTGTTTTCTTTCGCTAACGGAGCTCACGAGATTTTCTGTTAAGTTTTGTGTTGTGAAGTTTTCAAGTCTTGGGTAAAGATTTGATGGATTATGGAACAAGGATTGGCAAGAGCCTAAGCTTGGGGATTCCCAAGGCACCCCAAGGTAAAATCCAAGGACAACCAAAAGCCTAAGCTTGGGGATGCCCCGGAAGGCATCCCCTCTTTCGTCTTCGTCTATCGGTAACTTTACTTGGGGCTATATTTTTATTCACCACATGATATGTGTTTTGCTTGGAGCGTCTTGTATGATTTGAGTCTTTTCTTTTTAGTTTACCACAATCATCCTTGCTGTACACAACTTTTGAGAGAGACACACATGATTCGGAATTTGTTAGAATACTCTATGTGCTTCACTTATATCTTTTGAGCTATATAGTTTTTGCTCTAGTGCTTCACGTATATCTTTTAGAGCACGGCGGTGGTTTTATTTTATAGAAATTATTGATCTCTCATGCTTCACTTATATTATTTTGAGAGTCTTTTGGAACAGCATGGTAGTTGCTTTGGTTAAAATTTTAGTCCTAAAGTTATGAGCATCCAAGATAGGTGTAATAAAAACTTTCATATAGAGTGCATTGAATATTATGAGAAGTTTGATACTTGGTAATTGTTTTGAGATATGAAGATGGTGATATTAGAGTTATGCTAGTTGAGTAGTTGTGAATTTGAGAAATACTTTTGTTAAAGTTTGTGATTCCCGTAGCATGCACGTATGGTGAACCGTTATGTGATGAAGCCGGAGCATGATTTATTTATTGATTGTCTTCCTTATGAGTGGCGATCGGGGACGAGCGATGGTATTTTCCTACCAATCTATCCCCCTAGGAGCATGCGCGTAATACTTTTTTTTCATAACTAATAGATTTTTGCAACAAGTATATGAGTTCTTTATGACTAATGTTGAGTCCATGGATTATACGCACTCCCACCCTTCCACCATTGCTAGCCTCTCTAATACCGCGCACCTTTCGCCTGTATCATACACCCACCATTAGCTTCCTCAAAACAGCCACCATACCTACCTATCATGGCATTTCCATAGCCATTCCGAGATATATTGCCATGCAACTTACCACCGTTCCGTTTACTATGACACGCTCCATCATTGTCATATTGCTTTGCATGATCATGTAGTTGACATCTTATATGTGGCAAAGCCACCTTCATAATTCTTTCATACATGTCACTCTTGATTCATCGCATCCCGGTACACCGCCGGAGGCATTCACATAGAGTCATATTTTGTTCTAAGTATTGAGTTGTAATACTTGAGTTGTAAGTAAATGAAAGTGTGATGATCATCATTATTAGAGCATTGTCCCAAGTGACGAAAGAAAGATGGAGACTATGATTCCCTCACAGGTCGGGATGAGACTCCGGACGAAAAAAAAGAAAAAAAAGGAGGCCATAAAAAGAGAGAGAAAAGGCCCAAATAAAAAAATGAGAGAAAAAGAGAGAAGCGACAATGTTACTATCCTTTTACCACACTTGTGCTTCAAAGTAACACCATGATCTTCATTGATAGAGAGTCTCCTATGTTGTCACTTTCATATGCTAGTGGGAACATTATAGAACTTGGCTTGTGTTAAGGCATATCTCTCTAGATGTAGTTTTGGTAATTGATGACAACATGTTTGCGGACTAATCGTCTGCTTTGAGCATTTCAGTGATTCATCATTTGGCACGAGACGATTTCTTTCCCCTCGGAGTGTCATTCAAGACGGTGTAGCTCTTCCGCTTCTTTTCTGGTGAACTAGTTTCGTAGGAGTCACCGTACTATCAAGAGGGGGTCCGTTTTGGTAAGGCTAGGGTGGAATCAACACGTACACATCCTCTTTACACCCTCTGAGCCTTTCCGCTTCTTTGGAGGTCTCTTTCCCCCTTCTTTGGGCCGAGTCTGGTCCCAGCGGTAGTACCGCGGTACCCAGCGGTAGTACCGCTTAGGGGTCACAGGCGGCAGTACCGCTCCACAGCGGTAGTACCGCCGGTGGGTCCTCAGCAGTAGTACCGCTGCGGTACCAGGCCCCTACCGCGTCGACTCGAGGGGTCATTTTTCGTGTCGGATTGTGCGGTACTTTGAGCGGCAGTAGAGCGGCAGTGCCGCTCATGAGAGGTAGTACCGCCCTACCACCGCGGTAGTACCGCTCGGGCCCGTATCTCTCCTGCCCTCCAAACTCCGCGGTAGTACCGCCCGGGGGTGCGGTAGTACTGCTGTGCTCAGCGGTAGTACCGCTGCCTCCTGCGGTAGTACCGCCCCTGCGGGGCTGTTTTGGGGGGTAACGGTTGGATTGTTCCCCCCACTATATAAGGAGGTCTTCTTCCCCGTAGTTGACCTACCTCTTCCCCCAAAAGCTCCATTGTTGCTCCAAGCTCCATTTTCGCCCGATCTCTCTCCCTAGCCAATCAAACTTGGTTATTTGCTCGGGATTGGTTGAGAAGGCCCCGATCTACACTTCCACCAAGAGAAATTTGATTCCCCCCACTTATCCCTAGCGGATCTTGTTACTCCTGGGTGTTTGAGCACCCTAGACGGTTGAGGTCACCGCGGAGCCATAGTCCATTGTGGTGAAGCTTTGTGGTGTTGTTGGGAGCCTCCAATTAAGTTGTGGAGATTGCACCAACCTTGTTTGTAAAGGTCCGGTCGCCGCCTTCAAGGGCACCAATAGTGGAATCACGGCATCTCGCATTGTGTGAGGGCGTGAGGAGAATACGGTGGCCCTAGTGGCTTCTTGGGGAGCATTGTGCCTCCACACCGCTCCAACGGAGACGTACTTCCCCTCAAAAGGAAGGAACTTCAGTAACACATCCTCGTCTTCACTGGCTCCACCCTTGGTTATCTCGTCCCTTTACTTTCGCAAGCTTACTTGTGTTAAATCCCTTGCTTGCTTGTGTTCTTGTTGTCATTGCATCATATAGGTTGCTCACTTAGTTGCATATCTAGACAACCTACTTTGATGCAAAGTTTAAATTGGTAAAGAAAAGCTAAAAATTGTTAGTTGCCTATTCACCCCCCTCTAGTCCACTATATCGATCCTTTCAATTGGTATCAGAGCCAGGTTTCTTTATTAAGGACTTTACCGTCCGAAGAGTATGGTTGACATCGTAGACGGTGTGGAGGAGCACTCCGGTGTGAATCCGGTCTCGTCTACGGGAGATGGGGGAAACGCGGTCTCTTGTGACGAATTCAATGTGGCGTTGGACACATTGAAAACATCCATGACTACAGAGGTCGAAAGCATATTTAATAAATTCTTAGAAGGGCTTAAACTTTCCACCGCACCGTGTGGGTGATCCCGCCAACAAGGTGACGGATGCTACCTCCGACAAAGGGGAAGCTACTAGCGAGAAAGCTCCTTCTGCTAGTGGTAAAAATGGCACCGGCATCTTTGCCCATGTGGAACCTCCACTTGTCTATGGTGGACCGCTCCCTTCCACTCATTTGAATCATGCCAGACCGGACCCTAAGATTGAGAAGAATGTAGATTTTGATTCTTGGGTCTATCGTTTTAAGCGTCATTTAAATCATGTGAACACTAACCTTTGGAGAATCATTGAAGAAGGTTTCTATCCGCATGACCGAAGTAACTTCACTCCTAGAGAAGTTGTGGATCATCAATTCAATGAGAATGCTCTCTTCATCATCCAAGAAGGAATCCCACTCGAAGATTTTCCTCATCTCCGGCCCTACACCGTGGCCAAAGATGCTTGGCTCCAAGTTGTTTCCCTCTATCGGGGAAGCGCAAGCATTCAACGCTCCAACTATGAAGTGGTGCAAGATGAGGCCGACAAGTTTGCAATGAAAGAAGATGAAGAACCTCGTGAGCTTTTTCGGAGAGTAACCAAACTCGCGGTCTCTCTCCGAGATCATGGAAGTAAGGACACAGATGACAATTGGATCAAGCGCAAATTCCTCAAGGCAATGATGCCCTACCACAAAGCCATGTCCTCCGTCATTCGTCAAAGGCCGGACTTCCACACCTTGTCCTCAAGTCAAGTGTTGGATGAGTTCGTTGCCATGAGCATCTTGGACAAGACCGCCGACAATGCGGTTCTTCGCTCTCAAAGAGTAAAGAAGCCCAACCTTGCTCTAAAGGCCAAGGTTAGTATGGAGGAAGAGGATGAAGAGGAAGAAGAAGAGAGCAACCTCGAAGATACGAAGTATGCCTATCATGAACACATGGCTCTTGCTTCAAGGCAATTTTGGAGCAAGAAGAACACAAGGCCAAACTTCAACAAGAACAATTCAAGTGGCGCAAAGGGCAAGCAACGAGTGAGGACTTGCTTCAATTGTGGCAATGTGAGCCACTTTGTTGCAGAGTGCCCTTACGAGAAGAGGGAAGACAATGGTGGCAAGCTCATTCGAAAGGACAAGGCCAAGTCATTCCCAACAAGAGCAACTTCACCAAGAAGACTCCTCCCAAGGCATTGGTGGTACAAGAAGAGTACAATGAGGATGATGAAGATGGTGAGTCGGTTGCCATGGCCTCCGTTGCCATTGCGATGACTCCACGGATGTCTCTCTTCGACTCACCCAATGAGAACATCACCGCCAAGTGTCTCATGGCTAAAGCCACCAACAAGGTAACCCCCAACATCAAAACTACCATCATTAATCATCCTTCTTCGACGGATAGCATTGATGAACATGAGGGGACAAATGTGGAGGAAAATGAGTTTGAGACCTTTATGGGTAAACTCAAGGGTAAATCCAAGAAGCACTTCGTTGCTCTCTTGGAACAACTTGGTGAAGCCAATGACATGATCGAGGCTCACGAAGATACCATCTCTAAGATGGAGGGGCATGGTCGTGACTATGCCGATGAGATTTCGGATCTTTCCAATGCTCTTGACGAAGAGCGTGGTCTTCGTTTGGCTCTTGAGGAGTCATACAACGATGATCATGCTAAATTAAAGAAAGATCTTGATCATGCTCTTGTTGTGTCTCGTGTGCTAAACTCCGAGAAGGCAAAACTTGGGGTTGATCTTGCTAGACTCAAAGAGGAGTTTGACATTCTCGACAAGGCTCACAAAGTCTTGAAGGGTGTTCATGCTAACCTCAAGGAGTCTCATGATCAACTCCAAGTGAAGCTAACTAAGGAGAAAGCCACCTTTCCTCATATGGTGTTAATTGATAATGCAAATTCTACTAACCCTTGTTGTGAGCATGTGCATCTTGTTGAGGAGAATGCTAAGTTGAAGGAGCATCTTGAGAAAGGCCTTGTGTCATGCATACAAGGTGAGAAGAACCTCAACGACCTTTTGAGCAATCAAAAGGAAGTTGTGGCCAAGGAGGGGATTGGGTTCGCACCCAAGCCCAAGAATAATAAGAAGAATGACAAGACCAAACGACCTCCTCCTCTCAAGCAAACTTTTGTGAAGGAGGGAGAGGGTGCTTCCAAGGAGAAGAAGAACAATGCGAAGGGTGGCGGTGTCAAGAAGGGCAATGCCACCCCTTCCAACAAAGCCGGCGACTTTAGTCCTTCTTATGTGTTATGTCGTGCTAGTGATGGGCATGTTTATGCCAAATTTGTTGGTTCTCCTCATGAGTATATTGAATGGTCTATTTGGGTTCCTAAGACCCTTGTTACTAACATCAAAGGACCCATTACAAAATGGGTACCTAAAACCAAGCATTGATCTCTTGTAGGTGTTTGCTTCCGATGGGGGATCATGGTTGCTCGATAGTGGAGCTACAAATCATATGACCGGAAGCAAGGACTTGGTGGTGGACGTGCACAAGATTCCATCTATGCCCACCAATGTCGAGTGGGGTGATGCCTCGTCTTCAAAGGTATTGGGACTCGGCAAAGTAGTCATTTCTCATGATCTCACGATCGAGAAAGTCATGCTTGTTGAGTCCCTTGCATACAATTTACTTTCCATTCGTCAACTTGCAATCATGGGTTTTGCCACCTTCTTTGATATTGATACCGTGGCTTTCTTGTGGAGCAAGACTCTTAAAGTAGCCTTTGTTGGGCATGTCGAGAACGGTCTCTATGTGATTAACTTTTCGGAGCGACCCAATAAGACCGCGGCATGCCTAATGGCTAAAGTTGACATGGGATGGCTTTGGCATCGCCGTTTAGCCCATGTCAATATGAGATCTTTGCAAAGTCTTCTCAAGGGGGACCATGTCCGTGGACTAACGAACGTTAGTTTTGCTAAAGATCGTGCTTGCAGTGCTTGTATCGAAGGAAAGCTTCATGAGAAGGCTCACCCTCCCACGACTCTCATTTACTCGAAGAGGCCTTTGGAGCTCCTTCATTTGGATCTCTTTGGGCCTCCATCCTTTGATAGGCTTGGGGGTAGAAAATATTGCTTGGTGATTGTGGATGACTATTCAAGATACACTTGGGTGTATTTCTTCAAGAGGAAGAGTGAGACCCAACAAACCGTCATTGACTTTGCAAATGAAGCCCAACGTCAACACAATGCAAAGATCTTGACAATAAGAAGTGACAACGGCACCGAGTTCAAGAACTACACCTTGGATGAGTTTCTTAGTGATGAGGGGATCAAGCATCAATATTCCGCACCTTACACCCCTTAACAAAACGGTGTTGCGGAGAGGAAGAACCGGACGTTGATGGATGACGCAAGGACCATGATGGCGGAGTTCAAGTATCCATACAACTTTTGGGCCGAAGCCATCAACACCGCGTTGTTGGGGAACGTAGTAATTTCAAAAAAATTCCTACGCACACGCAAGATCATGGTGATGCATAGCAACGAGAGGGGAGAGTGTTGTCCACGTACCCTCGTAGACCAAAAGCGGAAGCGTTAACACAACGCGGTTGATGTAGTCATACGTCTTCACGATCCGACCGATCAAGTACCGAACGCACGACACCTCCGAGTTCAGCACATGTTCAGCTCGATGACGTTCCTCGAACTCCGATCCAGCCGAGTGTTGAGGGAGAGTTTCGTCAGCACGACGGCGTGGTGACGATGATGATGTTCTACCGACGCAGGGCTTCGCCTAAGCACCGCTACGATATTATCGAGGTGTAATATGGTGGAGGGGGGCACCGCACACGGCTAAAAGATCGTTGATCAATTGTGTGTCTAGAGGTGCCCCCTGCCCCCGTATATAAAGGAGCAAGGGGAAGGCCGCCGGCCAAGGAGGAGAGGTGCGCCAGGAGGAGTCCTACTCCTACCGGGAGTAGGACTCCCCCCTTTTCCATGTTGGACTAGGAGAGGAAGGGGGAAAAGGTGGAGGGGAGGAAGGAAGGGGGGGCGCCGCCCCCCTCTCCTTGTCCTATTCGGACTGGGGGGAGGGGCGCGCGGCCCTGCCCTGGCCTCCTCTCCTCTCTTCCACCTAGGCCCACTAAGGCCCATTAAGTTACCGGGGGGTTCCGGTAACCTCCCGGTACTCCGGAAAAATCCCGATTTCACCCGGAACACTTCCGATGTCCAAACATAGGCTTCCAATATATCAATCTTATGTCTCGACCATTTCGAGACTCCTCGTCATGTCCGTGATCACACCAGGGACTCCGAACAACCTTCGGTACATCAAAACATATAAACTCATAATATAACTGTCATCGTAACGTTAAGCGTGCGGACCCTACGGGTTCGAGAACTATGTAGACATGACCGAGACACCTCTCCGGTCAATAACCAATAGCGGAACCTGGATGCTCATATTGGTTCCTACATATTCTACGAAGATCTTTATCGGTCAGACCGCATAACAACATACGTTGTTCCCTTTGTCATCGGTATGTTACTTGCCCGAGATTCGATCGTCGGTATCTCGATACCTAGTTCAATCTCGTTACCGGCAAGTCTCTTTACTCGTTCCGTAATACATCATCCCGCAACTAACTCATTAGTCACAATGCTTGCAAGTCTTATAGTGATGTGTATTACTGAGTGGGCCTAGAGATACCTCTCCGACAATCGGAGTGACAAATCCTAATCTCGAAATACGCCAACGCAACAAGTACCTTCGGAGACACCTGTAGAGCACCTTTATAATCACCCAGTTACGTTGTGACGTTTGGTAACATACAAAGTGTTCCTCCGGTAAACGGGAGTTGCATAATCTCATAGTCATAGGAACATGTATAAGTCATGAAGAAAGCAATAGCAGAATACCAAACGATCGTGTGCTAAGCTAACGGAATGGGTCAAGTCAATCACATCATTCTCCTAATGATGTGATCCCATTAATCAAATGACAACTCATGTCTATGGCTAGGAAACATAACCATCTTTGATCAACGAGCTAGTCAAGTAGAGGCATACTAGTGACACTCTGTTTGTCTATGTATTCACACAAGTATTATGTTTCCGGTTAATACAATTCTAGCATGAATAATAAACATTTATCATGATATAAGGAAATAAATAATAACTTTATTATTGCCTCTAGGGCATATTTCCTTCAGTCTCCCACTTGCACTAGAGTCAATAATCTAGCTCACGTTGCCATGTGATTTAACAACAATAGTTCACATCACCATGTGATTAACACCCATAGTTCACATCGCCATGTGACCAACACTCAAAAGGTTTACTAGAGTCAGTAGTCTAGTTCACATCATTTATGTGATTTAATACCCAAAGATTACTAAGGTGTGATCATGTTTTGCTTGTGAGAGAAGTTTAGTCAATGGGTCTGCCAAATTCAGATCCGTTAGTATTTTGCAAATTTCTATGTCTACAATGCTCTGCACTGAGCTACTCTAGCTAATAGCTCCCACTTTCAATATGTATCTAGATCGAGACTTAGAGTCATCCAGATCAGTGTCAAAACTTGCATCGACGTAACCCTTTACGACGAACCTTTTTGTCACCTCCATAATCGAGAAAAATATCCTTATTCCACTAAGGATAATTTTGACCGTTGTCAAGTGATCTACTCCTAGATCACTATTGTTCTCCCTTGCTAAATAGTGCAGGGTATACAATAGGTCTGGTACACAGCATGGCATACTTTATAGAATCTATGGCTGAGGCATAGGGAATGACTTTCATTCTCTTTCTATCTTCTGCCGTGGTCGGGCTTTGAGTCTTACTCAACTTCACACCTTGCAATACAGGCAAGAACTCTTTCTTTGACTGTTCCATTTGGAACTACTTCAAAATCTTGTTAAGGTATGTACTCATTGAAAAAACTTATCAAGCGTCTTGATCTATCTCTATAGATCTTGATGCTCAATATGTAAGCAGCTTCACCGAGGTCTTTCTTTGAAAAACTCCTTTCAAACACTCCTTTATGCTTTGCAGAATAATTCTACATTATTTCTGATCAACAATATGTCATTCACATATACTTATCAGAAATGCTGTAGTGCTCCCACTCACTTTCTTGTAAATACAGGCTTCTCCAAAAGTCTGTACAAAACCAAATGCTTTGATCACACTATCAAAGCGTTTATTCCAACTCCGAGAGGCTTGCACCAGTCCATAAATGGATCGCTAGAACTTGCACACTTTGTTAGTTCCCTTTGGATCGACAAAACCTTCCGGTTGCATCATATACAATTCTTCTTCCAGAAATCCATTCAGGAATGCAGTTTTGACATCCATTTGCCAAATTTCATAATCATAAAATGCGGCAATTGCTAACATGATTCGGACAGACTTAAGCATCGCTACGGGTGAGAAGGTCTCATCGTAGTCAATCCCTTGAACTTGTCGAAAACCTTTCGCAACAAGTCGAGCTTTATAGATAGTAACATTACCATCAGCGTCAGTCTTCTTCTTGAAGATCCATTTATTTTCAGTGGCTTGCCGATCATCGGGCAAGTCAACCAAAGTCCATACTTTGTTCTCATACATGGATCCCATCTCGGATTTCATGGCCTCAAGCCATTTTGCGGAATCTGGGCTCACCATCGCTTCTTCATAGTTCGTAGGTTCGTCATGGTCTAGTAACATAACCTCCAGAACAGGATTACCATACCACTCTGGTGCGGATCTTACTCTGGTTGACCTACGAGGTTCAGTAATAACTTGATCTGAAGTTCCATGATCATCATCATTAACTTCCTCATTAATTGGTATAGGCGTCACAGAAACTGGTTTCTACGATGAACTACTTTCCAATAAGGGAGCAGGTACAATTACCTCATCAAGTTCTACTTTCCTCCCACTCACTTCTTTCGAGAGAAACTCCTTCTCTAGAAAGGATCCATTCTTAGCAACGAATTTGCCTTCGGATCTGTGATAGAAGATATACCCAATAGTCACCTTTGGGTATCCTATGAAGACGCATTTCTCCGATTTGGGTTCAAGCTTATCATGTTGAAACTTTTTCACATAAGCATCGCAACCCCAAACTTTAAGAAACGACAACTTTGGTTTCTTGCCAAACCACAATTCATATTGTGTCGTCTCAACGGACTTAGACGGTGCCCTTTTTAACGTGGATGCAGCTGTCTTTAATGCATAACCCCAAAATGATAGTGGTAAATCGGTAAGAAACATCATAGATTGCACTATATCCAATAAAGTACGGTTATGACGTTCGGACACACCATTATGCTGTAGTGTTCCAGGTGGCACGAATTTGTGAAACTATTCCACATTGTTTTAATTGAAGACCAAACTCGTAACTCAAATATTTGTCTCCGCGATCAGATCATAGAAACCTTATTTTCTTGTCACGATGATTTTCCACTTCACTCTGAAATTCTTTGAACCTTTCAAATGTTTCAGACTTATGTTTCATCAAGTAGATATACCCATATCTGCTCAAATCATCTGTGAAGGTCAGAAAATAACGATACCCGCCGCGAGCCTCAACACTCATCGGATCGCATACATCAGTATGTATTATTTCCAATAAGTCAGTTGCTCGCTCCATTGTTCCGGAGAACGGAGTCTTAGTCATCTTGCCCATAAGGCATGGTTCGCAAGGATCAAGTGATTCATAATCAAGTGATCCCAAAGCCCATCAGCATGGAGTTTCTTCATGCGCTTTACACCAATATGACCTAAACGGCAGTGCCACAAATAAGTTGCACTATCATTATTAACTTTGCATCTTTTGGCTTCAATATTATGAATATGTGTATCACTACGATCGAGATCCAACGAACCATTTTCATTGGGTGTGTAACCATATAAGGTTTTATTCATGTAAACAGAACAACAGTTATTCTCTAACTTAAATGAATAACCGTATTGCAATAAACATGATCAAATCATATTCATGCTCAACGCAAACAACAAATAACACTTATTTAGGTTCAACACTAATCCCGAAAGTATAGGGAGTGTGCGATGATGATCATATCAATCTTGGAACCACTTCCAATACACATCGTCACTTCATCCTTAACTAGTTTCTGTTCATTATGCAACTCCCTTTTCGAGTTACTACTCTTTAGCAACTGAACCAGTATCAAATACCGAGGGGTTGCTACGAACACTAGTAAAATACACATCAATAATCTGTATATCAAATATACCTTTGTTCATTTTGCCATCCTTCTTATCCACCAAATACTTGGGGTAGTTCCGCTTCCAGTGACCAGTCCCTTTGCAGTAGAAGCACTTAGTCTCAGGCTTAGGACCAGACTTAGGCTTCTTCACTTGAGTAGCAACTTGCTTGCCGTTCTTCTTGAAGTTCCCCTTCTTCCCTTTGCCCTTTTCTTGAAACTAGTGGTCTCGTCAACCATCAACACTTGATGCTCTTTCTTGATTTCTACCTTCGTCGATTTCAGCATTGCAAAGAGCTCGGGAATTACTTTCGTCATCCCTTGCATACTATAGTTCATCACGAAGTTCTACTAACTTGGTGATGGTGACTAGAGAATTCTCTCAATCACTATTTTATCTGGAAGATTAACTCCCACTTGATTCAAGCGATTGTAGTAACCAGACAATCTAAGCACATGCTCACTGCTTGAGCTATTCTCCTCCATCTTTTAGCGATAGAACTTTGTTGGAGACTTCATATCTCTCAACTCGGGTATTTGCTTGAAATATTAACTTCAACTCCTGGAACATCTCATATGGTCCATGACGTTCAAAACGTCTTTGAAGTCCCGATTCTAAGCCGTTAAGCATGGTGCACTAAACTATCAAGTAGTCATCATATTGAGCTAGCCAAACATTCATAACGTCTGCATCTGCTCCTGCAATAGGTCTGTCACCTAGCGGTGCATCAAGGACATAATTCTTCTGTGCAGCAATGAGGATAAACCTCAGATCACGGATCCAATCAGCATCATTGCTACTAACATCTTTCAACTTAGTTTTTCTCTAGGAACATACCAAAACATAAACGGCGAGCAACAACGCGAGCTATTGATCTACAACATAGATATGCTAATACTACCAGGTACTAAGTTCATGATAAATTCAAGTTCAATTAATCATATTACTTAAGAACTCCCACTTAGATAGACATCTCTCTAATCCTCTAAGTGATCATGTGATCCAAATCAACTAAACCATGTCCGATCATCACGTGAGATGGAGTAGTTTCAATGGTGAACATCACTATGTTGATCATATCTACCTATGATTCACGCTCGACCTTTCGGTCTCCGTGCTCCGAGGCCATATCTGCATATGCTAGGCTCGTCAAGTTTAACCTGAGTATTCTGCGTGTGCAACTGTTTTGCACCCGTTGTATTTGAACGTAGAGCCTATCACACCCGATCATCACGTGGTGTCTCAGCACGAAGAACTTTCGCAACGGTGCATACTCAGGGAGAACACTTTTATCTTGAAATTTTAGTGAGAGATCATCTTATAATGCTACCGTCAATCAAAGCAAGATAAGATGCATAAAAGATAAACATCACATGCAATCAATATAAGTGATATGATATGGCCATCATCATCTTGTGCTTGTGATATCCATCTCCGAAGCACCGTCATGATCACCATCGTCACCAACGCGACACCTTGATCTCCATCGTAGTATCGTTGTCGTCTCGCCAACTATTGCTTTTACGACTATCGCTACCGCTTAGTGATAAAGTAAAACAATTACATGGCGATTGCATTGCATACAATAAAGCGACAACCATATGGCTCCTGCCAGTTGCCGATAACTCGGTTACAAAACATGATCATCTCATACAATAAATTTAGCATCATGCTTTGACCATATCACATCACAACATGCTCTGCAAAAACAAGTTAGACGTCCTCTACTTTGTTGTTGCAAGTTTTACGTGGCTGCTACGGGCTTAGCAAGAACCGTTCTTACCTACGCATCAAAACCACAACGATAGTTTGTCAAGTTGGTGCTGTTTTAACCTTCGCAAGGACCGGGCGTAGCCACACTCGATTCAACTAAAGTGAGAGAGACAGACACCCGCCAGTCACCTTTAAGCAACGAGTGCTCGCAACGGTGAAACCGGTCTCGCGTAAGCGTACGCGTAATGTTGGTCCGGGCCGCTTCATCTCACAATACCGCTGAACCAAAGTATGACATGCTGGTACGCAGTATGACTTATATCGCCCACAACTCACTTGTGTTCTACTCGTGCATAACATCAACGCATAAAACCTGGCTCGGATGCCACTGTTGGGGAACGTAGTAATTTCAAAAAATTTCCTACGCACACGCAAGATCATGGTAATGCATAGCAACGAGAGGGGAGAGTGTTGTCCACGTACCCTCATAGACCGAAAGCGGAAGCGTTAACACAACGCGGTTGATGTAGTCGTACGTCTTCACGATCCGACCGATCAAGTACCGAACGCACGGCACCTCCGAGTTCAGCACACGTTCAGCTCGATGACATTCCTCGAACTCCGATCCAGCCGAGTGTTGAGGGAGAGTTTCGTCAGCACGACGGCGTGGTGATGATGATGATGTTCTACCGATGCAGGGCTTCGCCTAAGCACCGCTACGATATTATCGAGGTGTAATATGGTGGAGGGGGGCACCGCACACGGCTAAAAGATCGTTGATCAATTGTGTGTCTAGAGGTGCCCCCCTGCCCCCGTATATAAAGGAGCAAGGGGGAGGCCGCCGGCCAAGGAGGAGAGGCGCGCCAGGAGGAGTCCTACTCCTACCGGGAGTAGGACTCCCCCCCTTTTCCATGTTGGACTAGGAGAGGAAGGGGGAAAGGTGGAGGGGAGGAAGGAAGGGGGGGCGCCGCCCCCCTCTCCATGTCCTATTCGGACTGGGGGGAGGGGCGCGCGGCCCTGCCCTGGCCTCCTCTCCTCTCTTCCACCTAGGCCCACTAAGGCCCATTAAGTTACCGGGGGGTTCCGGTAACCTCCCGGTACTCCGGAAAAATCCCGATTTCACCCGGAACACTTCCGATGTCCAAACATAGGCTTCCAATATATCAATCTTTATGGCTCGACCATTTCGAGACTCCTCATCATGTCCGTGATCACATCCGGGACTCCGAACAACCTTCGGTACATCAAAACATATAAACTCATAATATAACTATCATCGTAACGTTAAGCGTGCGGACCCTACGGGTTCGAGAACTATGTAGACATGACCGAGACACCTCTCCGGTCAATAACCAATAGCGGAACCTGGATGCTCATATTGGTTCCTACATATTCTACGAAGATCTTTATCGGTCAGACCGCATAACAACATACGTTGTTCCCTTTGTCATCGGTATGTTACTTGCCCGAGATTCGATTGTCGGTATCTCGATACCTAGTTCAATCTCGTTACCGGCAAGTCTCTTTACTCATTCCGTAATACATCATCCCGCAACTAACTCATTAGTCACAATGCTTGCAAGTCTTATAGTGATGTGTATTACTGAGTGGGCCCAGAGATACCTCTCCGACAATCGGAGTGACAAATCCTAATCTCGAAATACGCCAACCCAACAAGTACCTTCGGAGACACCTGTAGAGCACCTTTATAATCACCCAGTTACGTTGTGACGTTTGGTAACACACAAAGTGTTCCTCTGGTAAACGGGAGTTGCATAATCTCATAGTTATAGGAACATGTATAAGTCATGAAGAAAGCAATAGCAGAATACCAAACGATCGTGTGCTTAGCTAACGGAATGGGTCAAGTCAATCACATCATTCTCCTAATGATGTGATCCCGTTAATCAAATGACAACTCATGTCTATGGCTAGGAAACATAACCATCTTTGATCAACGAGCTAGTCAAGTAGAGGCATACTAGTGACACTCTGTTTGTCTATGTATTCACACAAGTATTATGTTTCCGGTTAATACAATTCTAGCATGAATAATAAACATTTATCATGATATAAGGAAATAAATAATAACTTTATTTTTGCCTCTAGGGCATATTTCCTTCATGCGTGTCATGCATCCAATCGGCTCTACCTCCGCAAGGGCTTGAACAAGACTCCATATGAGATACTCACCGGTAACAAGCCCAACCTCAAGTACTTTCGGGTGTTCGGGTGTAAGTGTTTGATTCTCAAGAAAGGTGTTCGGTTGTCTAAATTTGAGGCTAGAGCTTATGAGGGCATATTTGTTGGTTATGCTACAAACTCTCATGCTTACTGTGTCCTCAATAAATCCACGGGACTTATTGAGGAGACGTGTAACGTGGAGTTTGATGAGAATAACGGCTCCCAAGTGGAGCAAAGTGGCACTTGTGATGTAGGTGATGAAATTCCTCCTCAAGCCATAAGAAGAATGGGTGTTGGTTTTATTCTACCCATTGAGGAACCCCTTGTGGCAGAAGGAGAAGGACAATGCTCCACTCAAGTGGAGCCATCACCAACCCAAGGCCCACACGCTTCCGAAAAACAAAGTGAAGGCCCTCAACCTCATGAACAAGACCAAGGGCAAGATCATCCTCAAGACGGTGGTGACACACCAAGTGATGCCCAAGGTCAAGTTCTCTCCTCCGAGCAAGTTCAAGATCAAGAACAAGCTCAAGACGGCGCTCAAGATGATCAAGTGACCGCTCCTCAACTCACCACCGAGGAGGAATTGGAGTGTCGTGCCGCCAAGATTGCTTCCAAGCTCTCCACCAAGGGTCATCTCATGAAGAATGTGCTTGGAAGCATTCAAAAGGGGGTAAGCACTCGTAGACAATTGGCAAACTATTGTGAACATCACGCGTTTGTCTCTTCTGTGGAACCCCAAAAGGTATATGAAGCACTCGAAGACCCGGATTGGCTCAATGCCATGCATGAAGAACTCAACAACTTCGAGTACAACAAGGTGTGGAGATTAGTGCCAAGGCCAACGGGGAACCACAATGTCATTGGAACCAAGTGGATATTCAAGAACAAGCAAGATGCTCATGGGACCATCATCCGCAACAAGGCACGTTGGTGGCACAAGGCTACTCCCAAGTCGAGGGTATCGACTACGGTGAAACCTTTGCTCTCGTTGCTCGCCTTGAATCTATTCCTTTGTTGATTGCTTATGCTTCTCATCACAACTTTAAGTTGCAACAAATGGATGTGAAGAGTGCTTTTCTTAATGGTCCTATTAATGAGTTGGTTTATGTCAAGCAACCCCCCGGGTTCGAGGATCCCTACTTTCCCGATCATGTGTATCAACTCGATAAGGCACTCTATGGCCTTAAGCAAGCCCCACGTGTGTGGTATGACCATCTTACCGAGTTGTTACAAGATCGTGGGTTTGAAGTTGGGCTAATCGACCCCACTCTTTTTACTAAGAAGGTCAAAGGGGAGTTGTTTGTGTGCCAACTATATGTTGATGACATTATCTTTGGTTCCCCTAACAAAGCTTTCAATGAGGAATTTGCCGCACTCATAACCTCAAAGTTCAAGATGTCTTCCATGGGAGAGTTGAAGTTCTTTCTCGGTTTTGAAGTAAAGCAAAGAAGAGAAGGAACCTTCATCAACCAAGCCAAATACACTCAATACATGCTCAAGAGATTCAAGCTAAGTGATGTCAAGCCGGCGTCCACTCCAATGCCCACCAAGTGCCAACTTGACATCGATCCCAATGGTAAAGCGGTGGATCAAAAGGTATATCGCTCCATGATTGGTTCCTTACTTTACCTTTGTGCATCTAGACCGGATATCATGTTGAGTGTGGGAATTTGTGCACATTTTCAAGCCGCACCTAAGGAAAGCCACTTTGTGGCGGTCAAGCGAATCTTTCGATATTTGGCTCATACCCCAAACTTTGGCTTATGGTACCCAAGAGGAGCAAACTTCAAGCTTGTAGGGTATTCGGACTCCGATTGGGCGGGAGACAAAGTGGATAGGAAGTCCACTTCCGGAGGGTGCCAATTCCTTGGTTGCTCTTTGGTAAGTTAGTCTTCTAAAAAGCAAAGTTGTGTGTCTCTCTCGTCCACCGAAGCGGAGTATGTGGCGGCCGGCAGTTGTTGTGCACAACTCGTATGGATGAGGCAAACTTTAAAGGATTACGGTGTCATTTGTGACAAAGTGCCTCTTTGGTGTGACAATGAAAGTGCCATCAAGATTTCTCTCAACCCAGTGCAACACTTCAAGACGAAGCATATTGAGATTCAGTATCACTTCATCCGGGATCATATTAGGCGAGGGGAGATCGAGCTCAACTATGTCAACACTCATGATAACCTTGCAGATATTTTCACGAAGCCGTTGGATGAAGCAAGATTTCGCGAGTTAAGGCATGAGCTAAATATCATTGATTAGAGCAATGTTGCTTGAAAACTTGCACTCCCCACCATACTCAAATTGTTATCTTGTTTAGGTGTAGGCATGGACATAGGGGGAGTGTTGTTCTCTTAATGAACTCTCCCTCCCCTTATTATGCATAAATTGATCAACTCTTTCACATTAGCCATTTTTGATGGTACTTGTGCTTCAAAGACGAGTTTTGGTCATGGGCCCAAGGATAATTCTTCGCGGTGCCATACCAATTGACTCAAACATAGGTGGCCTCGGCCACCGCCCTCTCTTGAAGAGGTGTGTGTTTCTTGTCCTCTTGCTGGTGTTTTTGTTGCTTTGTGTTTGCTCTCTCTTCTTGCCGTTTGTTTTTATTTTCTTTTTGAGCTAAGCCTTTTGTGTCTAGTCTTTGGGGCCTTGGCTGGGTCATGTACTGACCACGAGACTCCATGCAGAAGAGCTGGGTGCGGCCGTTGTCAGTGGGTCTGAGGGCCAGATCACTGAGGAAGAGGAGTGGATTCAGCAGCACTATCCGTGGACCGATTCTGACACCGAGCAGTTTCCGACTGAGGATGGCAGTGCAGATGACCCTGCCAGGATGTGATGAGAGAGCTCCTCAGTTTGCCTTCACCTGGAGCCGTAGCGTCGCTCTTTGCCCTTTTGGTGTCTCGATGCCAAAGGGGGAGAGAGCTTAGGGATTTGTTGGGATTTGTGCTTTATGGTGTGCTTTATGGTGTCGTCGTTTTCTTTGTTGTGTCGTTGTGTTTTCTCGCCATTTGCCTTGTTTGGTTGTGTGCCAGTGAGACCTAAGTTCCAGATATATGGTGTAAGACATATGCTACATTATCTTTATCTATGTCTTTCTAGTACTTTGGTATCTCTTGAGTTGCTTGTCTATCATGTTATATTACCTGCTCTCATGTATCCTATGCTTAGGTTGTTGGACTATAAAATATAGGGGGAGTGTTGATCCTAATGTGTGTGTCGGATTTGTGCTTTATGGTGTGCTTTATGGTGTCGTCGTTTTCTTTGTTGTGTCGTTGTGTTTTCTCGCCATTTGCCTTGTTTGGTTGTGTGCCAATGAGACCTAAGTTCCAGATATATGGTGTAAGACATATGCTACCTTATCTTTATCTATGTCTTTGTAGTACTTTGGTATCTCTTGAGTTGCTTGTCTATCCTGTTATATTACCTGCTCTCATGTATCCTATGCTTAGGTTGTTGGACTATAAAATATAGGGGGAGTGTTGATCCTAATGTGTGTGTCCTACATTCCAAAGGCTCTACTAACTAGGTGCACACATTCAGGGGGAGCCCGTCTATATTTTTTAGTTCTAAGTATCTTTACTTTCATAATATATCCTTGTGCAAATCCCTGCTTGTCATCAATCCACCAAAAAAGGGGAGATTGTTAAGGCATATCTCTCTAGATGTAGTTTTGGTAATTGATGACAACATGTTTGCGGACTAATCGTGTGCTTTGAGCATTTCAGAGATTCATCATTTGGCACGAGACGATTTCTTTCCCCTCAGAGTGTCATTCAAGACGGTGTAGCTCTTTCGATTCTTTTCTGGTGAACTAGTTTCGTAGGAGTCACCGTACTATCAAGAGGGGGTCCGTTTTGGTAAGGCTAGGGTGGAATCAACACGTACACATCCTCTTTACACCCTCTGAGCCTTTCCGCTTCTTTGGAGGTCTCTTTCCCCCTTCTTTGGGCCGAGTCTGGTCCCAGTGGTAGTACCGCGGTACCCAGCGGTAGTATCGCTTAGGGGTCACAGGCGGCAGTACCGCTCCACAGCGGTAGTACCGCCGGTGGGTCCTCAGCAGTAGTACCGCTGCGGTACCAGGCCCCTACCGCGTCGACTCGAGGGGTCATTTTTCGTGTCGGATTGTGCGATACTTTGCAGCGGCAGTAGAGCAGCAGTGCCGCTCATGAGCGGTAGTACCGCCCTACCACCGCGGCAGTACCGCTCGGGCCCGTATCTCTCCTGCCCTCCAAACTCCGCGGTAGTACCGCCCGGGGGTGCGGTAGTACCACTGTGCTCAGCGGTAGTACCGCTGCCTCCTGGGGTAGTACCGCCCCTGCGGGGCTGTTTTCGGGGGTAACAGTTGGATTGTTCCCCCCACTATATAAGGAGGTCTTCTTCCCCGTAGTTGACCTACCTCTTCCCCCAAAAGCTCCATTGTTTCTCCAAGCTCCATTTTTGCCCGATCTCTCTCCCTAGCCAATCAAACTTGTTGATTTGCTCGGGATTGGTTGAGAAGGCCCCGATCTACACTTCCACCAAGAGAAATTTGATTCCCCCCACTTATCCCTAGCGGATCTTGTTACTCTTGGGTGTTTGAGCACCCTAGACGGTTGAGGTCACCGCGGAGCCATATTCCATTGTGGTGAAGCTTTGTGGTGTCGTTGGGAGCCTCCAATAAAGTTGTGGAGATTGCCCCAACCTTGTTTGTAAAGGTCCGGTCGCCGCCTTCAAGGGCACCAATAGTGGAATCACGGCATCTCGCATTGTGTGAGGGCGTGAGGAGAATACGGTGGCCCTAGTGGCTTCTTGGGGAGCATTGTGCCTCCACACCGCTCCAACGGAGACGTACTTCCCCTCAAAAGGAAGGAACTTCGGTAACACATCCTCATCTTCACCGGCTCCACCCTTGGTTATCTCGTCCCTTTACTTTCGCAAGCTTACTTGTGTTAAATCCCTTGCTTGCTTGTGTGCTTGTTGTCATTGCATCATATATGTTGCTCACTTAGTTGCATATCTAGACAACCTACTTTGATGCAAAGTTTAAATTGGTAAAGAAAAGCTAAAAATTGTTAGTTGCCTATTCACCCCCCCTCTAGTCAACTATATTGATCCTTTCAGCTTGTATATTCCAATGATGGGCTTCCTCAAAATGCCCTAGGTCTTCGTGAGCAAGCAAGTTGGATGCACACCCACTTAGTTTCTTTTGTTGAGCTTTCATACACTTATAGCTCTAGTGCATCCGTTGCATGGCAATCCCTACTCGCTCACATTGATATCTATTAATGGGCATCTCCATAGCCCGTTGATACGCCTAGTTGATGTGAGACTATCTTCTCCTTTTTGTCTTTTCCACAACCACCATTCTATTCCACCTATAGTGCTATATCCATGGCTCACGCTCATGTATTGCGTGAAGATTAAAAAGTTTGAGAACATTAAAAGTATGAAACAATTGCTTGGCTTGTCATCGGGGTTGTGCATGATTAAATACTTTATGTGATGAAGATAGAGCTTAGCCAGACTATATGATTTTGTAGGGATAACTTTCTTTGGCATGTTATTTTGAGAAGACATGATTGCTTTATTAGTATGCTTGAAGTATTATTATTTTCATGTCAATATTAAACTTTTATCTTGAATCTTTTGGATCTGAACATTCATGCCACAATAGAGAAAATTACATTAAGGAATATGCTAGGTAGCATTCCACATCAAAAATTCTGTTTTTATCATTTACCTACTCGAGGACGAGCAGGAATTAAGCTTGGGGATGCTTGATACGTCTCCAACGTATCTATAATTTTCGATTGTTCCATGCTATTATATATTCTGTTTTGGATGTTTAATGGGCTTATTTATACACTTTTATATTATTTTTGGGACTAACTTATTAACCGGAGGCCCAGCCCAAATTGTTGTTTTTTTTGCCTATTTCAGTGTTTCACAGAAAAAGAATATCAAACGGAGTCCAAATGGAATGAAACCTTCGGGAATGTGATTTTTGGAACAAACGTGATCCAGAGGACTTGGAGTGGACGTCAAGCAACTGGCGAGGAAGCCACGAGGCAGGGGGCGCGCCTACCCCCCTGGGCACGCCCTCCACCCTCGTGGGCCCCTCGTGGCTCCACCGACCTACTTCTTCCTCCTATATATACCTACGTACCCCCAAACCATCGAGGAGCACCACGAAAACCTAATTCCACTGCCGCAACCTTCTGTACCCGTGAGATCCCATCTTGGGGCCTTTTCCGGCGTCCTGCCGGAGGGGGCATCGATCATGGAGGGCTTCTACATCAACACCATAGCCTCTACGATGATGTGTGAGTAGTTTACCTCAGACCTTCGGGTCCATAGTTATTAGCTAGATGGCTTCTTCACTCTCTTTGGATCTCAATACAAAGTTCTCCTCGATTCTCTTGGAGATCTATGCGATGTAACTCTTCTTTTGCGGTGTGTTTGTCGAGATCCGATGAATTGTGGGTTTATGATCAAGATTATCTATGAACAATATTTGAATCATATATGAATTCTTTTATGTATGATTGGTTATCTTTGCAAGTCTCTTCGAATTATCCGTTTGGTTTGGCCTACTAGATTGATCTTTCTTGCAATGGGAGAAGTGCTTAGTTTTGGGTTCAATCTTGCGGTGCTCGATCCCAGTGATAGCAAGGGAAACGACACGTATTGTATTGTTGCCATCGAGGATAAAAAGATGGGGTTTATATCATATTGCATGAGTTTATCCCTCTACATCATGTCATCTTGCTTAAAGCGTTACTCCGTTCTTATGAACTTAATACTCTAGATGCATGCTGGATAGCGGTCGATGTGTGGAGTAATAGTAGTAGATGCAGGCAGGAGTCGGTCTACTTGTCATGGACGTGATGCCTATATACATGATCATACCTAGATATTCTCATAACTATGCTCAATTCTATCAATTGCTCGACAGTAATTTGTTCACCCACCGCAATACTTATGCTATCTTGAGAGAAGCCACTAGTGAAACCTATGGCCCCCAGGTCTATCTTGCATCATATTAATCTTCCGTCAACAAGCTATTTCTATTACCGTTTATTTTGCTTTCTTTACTTTTATTCTTTATCATAGAAATACCAAAAAATTATCGTATCATCTCTATCAGATCTCACTCTCGTAAGTGACTGTGAAGGGATTGACAACCCCTTTATCGCGTTGGTTGCGAGGTTCTTATTTGTTTGTGTAGGTGCGTGGGACTTGAGCGTGGCCTCCTACTGGATTGATACCTTGGTTCTCAAAAACTGAGGGAAATACTTACGCTACTTTACTGCATCACCCTTTCCTCTTCAAGGGAAAACCAACGCAGTGCTCAAGAGGTAGCAACTTTCAATTTTCTGAACCTTGTGGCGGTCATCACATGCAAGAAAGGCCAATGATACTTGTGAGGTCTCTCGCACTGACACCACCGGGTCTTGAGGTGCACCTCATATGCTACTCCATCGTACGTCATGCTGTCCCTTGTTGTGCCACCCGGCTCATTGACTTGGTAGATTTGTTCTTTTTCATTGAAACTAATGATTTGTTGACGCCAAGACTTGCGTGCTTGATGCTTCAACCAATCCTCAACTTTGAAGGGAAATTTCATTTTCTCACCTATCCATTTGGCCGTCTCTTTGGAATGCCTCAGAAAATACTCGTTGAGCTTGAAGAAGGTATATTTCACTATTGCAGTGACCGGCAAGGAACGGACACCCTTGAGCACGTTGTTGAAGCATTCCACCATGTTACTTGCCATGTCTCCTTATCGGAAACCTCCTTCGTCGTAAGCACGTGACCACTTATGCTTCTCCAGAAAATGCCTTGTCAAAAATTCTCTCCCTCCTTTGTTCTTCTCCAACGCCTTGAATAGCTTATCATAGCAGCTTTGGAATGTGTCGGTGTTGAATGCTACACAAACATGGGTAAGATCTTTGCAAAACTCCTTACTCTTGCATGCACGGTAAAAGTTTGCCACGAAATGCCTCATGCACGAACGGTGTTGGAGCTTTGGATAGCCTGGAATGTCAACTTCTATTGCTTTGAGAATCCCATGATGGCGATCCGTTATGATGCACACCTCTCTTTTGGGGCCAATCACCTTCGTCCTCACATGATCCATAAACCACTCCCAATTATCATCGTGCTCGGAAGGCACCAACGCAAATGCCACCGGCAACACATTGTCATTGGACGAGTGGGCCATTGCTACCATCAACGTGCCCTTGTACTTTCCGGTCAAGAACGTGCCATCAATTGACAACATGGGGCGGCAATGCCTAAATGCATCGATGCATTGCCCAAAGCTCCAAAAAGCTCGATGAAACACTCCCTCGATTGACTCGACCCTATGGCGCATGCCCGGGTTCCGATGAGCAATGGCTCCCAACATTCTCGGAAGAATGTTGTATGCGGCGACATAATCACCATGCAACATCCTTATAGCGTTTGCCTTGGCCATCCACGCCTTTCCATACTTGACCGGGTACCCGAATCGTTCGAAGACCGAACTCATGAGGAACTTCACCTTCACGGTTGGATCATGGGATATCTCATTCAACAATTTATAGCCTAGATACTCGGACGTGAGTTGGCGGTGTCCCTTGCTTCGGTCCGCTTTCTCCGGCGGTATGCACTTGTGGGTGGCCACACAACTCTTCAACTCCCATTGCCCGGTTTCCTTGATCTTTTTTCCATGGACCTTCCATGGGCAACCTTCTTTGTCACATTTGATGGTGTAGCGCAATTTTTTGTTGGAATGACCAACAATGAACGACCTATGGTTCCGAATGGCATAGTCACTCAACCATATCTTGAACTCTTGCAAACAACCAAACTTGATCCCTTTCTTCAAATGAGCATTCTCATCCTCACCCGGTGGCCTTGGATCACCCATCCTCGGGCAAGGTGATGGTTCGACCAAGCCCAACCTCATGCCACCATCAACAACGGCCTTGTCGGCAAGACTAAGATCACGAAACAAAGAGGGTCCTCTTTCCTTGCCATTGACCTTCTTGTAAATTTGATTTTCTTGCGGCGTGAATCCATCCTCATCCAATTCTTCCGGTGGACCCTCATCATCCGACTCATACCTACACATACGGCTATAAGGGAGGTTCCGGTCCATGTCTTGTTGATGCACAATGACATCCAAGTCACCAATGGGATTGTAATAAATCTCTTCTTCTTCTGGATACACATCATCTTGAGCAATAGCATCTCCATCAACATGAGCAATGGCATCTTCATCAACATGAACATTTGCATGTTCATCAACATGAGCAACGGCCTCATCTCCAACATGATCATCACCTAGAAGAACTATGGCTCTAGCATTGAAGTCCTCTTCATTTGGTTGGCTACTTGGTGGTTGGCTAGCCGCATTGTGGTCATACACCACGACAGCATCATGTATTGGGGAGGACACATTCCGGTTCAAGTCGAGTAGTGGCCAAGGAACTTCAACCTTTACTTTTCTCGTGGCAAATAACTCAAGTGACTTGTCTTGTGATCCCTCAACTTTCTCCTTATACACATCCCAATGCAATTGAGGGGTGATGGGCATACTCTTTAATCGGGATTTTACTCCCACTCCCAACAAGCTTCACACCATCACTTGGGTTAATCCAATTGAGGACGCTTCTCACTTTCACAACAATATCATCATAGCTCGGGCTTGTGTTAAAAACCACGGCCTCCTCCCCTTCGTCGGCATTTCCATCCATGAAAGTCGCCTTGTCCAAATAATGCACATTCACTAGTTATCCATCTAAAAACAATGAAACAAAATTGAGTCATCCATGGACCGGCCATTTCATATGGATGAACCATCTAAAATATAAGATTTGAATCTAAGATCTAGTATACCTTAATCATAGCACTAACCCTAACCCTAACCTAACTAAACCCCAAACCCTAACACTTAAGCTAGCTTTCCACAACAAAGAGTGACACATATTACTTAGGTCGACCATAAATACACCATAAATGCACCATAAATGCACAATAAATGCTAAACTAGAGGAAGAACTAGGGGGTTGAAAAACTAGTTGATTCCAACAAAACTAGATGATTTGAACCAACCAAATGAAAGGGGGATGGGGGAGGTACCTTGGGTGATGCAAATGGCCTCGATCCACGGGACAAATCTCAAGCAATGGAGGGGGATCTAGTGGGTGCTTGGGTGGGGGAGAAGAGGGGGAGAGAGTGAGAGCTCGGGGAAGAAGATGAGTGGAGTGGGTGGGTGGTGAGTGGACCCCACCAAACCTTATCCTCCAAGATCCTGCCGCCAGAGACCTCGGCGGTAGGGTGTCGGAGCCTACCACCAAGGCAAGCGGCGGTAGGTCCCTTTGCCACGTCAGCGCCCGTTAACGGCTAGACGGCCGTCAACGGAACCTACCGCCAGGAGTGGCGGTGGTAGCGTGTACATCTGTACCGCCAGGGCCTCCGGCGGTAGCTAAAAGGGTAAAATCTAAAAAAATCATACCGGGGTCAGATCCGGATTTTATACGCCGAAAGGGTCAAAACACGAAATTTGGCCACCGCCTGGAAGGGCTATGCAGTGCAGTGCAGGTGCCAGCGCTGCCATGTGCGTCTTGCGGCGGAATGAAGACGGTGGTGGGCCACTCCAGTCAGTGAGTCAACAAGGCGCAGGCACGCGCGCGAAACGAGTTGGGCACGGCAAAAAGTAACGAACCGTTTTTTTTAACCTTCACGTTTATGGCTCCTCTCCCACCGCTCCCCTCTCCCACCAACAATGGCGACCTCTAGTCTAGATCAATGGAGGGTCTTCTACATTGGGATTTCTCCCCTGGCCAACCGGTGGAGACACAGGTGTGCAAAAGGTTTGGTACTACCGTTCATTTCTCCCCCATTGGAGATGCAAAGGAGTTCTTCCTAGTGGTGGCTTTCTCTTCTGCCTCCTTCCCCCTTTCGGTTGATTCGGTGGGTCTTGCTCTTCAATGTTGCATTGGTGGATCCTCTCTGGGTTTCAAGGTCAAACATCTTGCTGGTAGGCATTTTCGTTTCTCTGTGGCCTCAAACAAAGTTGGTCATTTCATCTATGGTCTTAAGGACCGGGTCTGGCCAGATTTCGTTTGTCATTTCAATCTTTATAGACACAATGCTTGGTTTAATTCTCATTCTGATCAAAATTGGCATTCTGATCAAAATTGGCATTCTGACCAAGAACTTACTGAGGTGGTTTTACGTTCTCCATTGGCTATCAAGACAAAGTTTAACTTCCTGTCTAGTGATGATCATCAACACAGTAATTCTGCCAAGGAACTTGCAAAATTTGGTTTTTCTCTTCCTCAGTCAAGTATTGCGGGTGAGCATGATTCAAACATTCAAGAGGATCATACTCTGGTTCATACCGAAAAGGTTGTTTTTGGTAGTTCCCAATCGGACATTCCCATGCACAACAAAGGCAATAATTCTATCCGTTTTGGCAGCTTCCATTCAGTCTTTAATCCTGATAATCAAGAGCATAATCTACATTTATTGGCAGTAATTATTGGTCCTCTTATTGGGATTCCATTCCAACATTTATCCTACTACACATTATGGATTTCCGACAGGCGGGATATGATGACTCGCAAATTGCAAAAATTTGGGCCTTGGACTCGGTCCCGTCTGCAGATTTCATTTTTAACAAAGCCAACATATGCTCATGGTGCAAGCAATTGGGCCACCTTGGCCCTAATTGTACAAGTCAGGCTATTGAAAATTAGACGGCCCAGGTAAATCCCTCTGAGCCCAATCCAGACCATTTGCCTTCTGAGACCAGCTCAAATAATTTAAAGCAAAGATTTTCATGCATTATTTGCTCACCTGCGGATCACTTCTCGGATTTCTGCCCTTCCAAATTATTTTGCCAATATTGCCACCTTTTAGGTCACTTACCTAATGATTGTGGAAATGCTGATTGTACCTATCTATGGTGGCAACCCAAAGAGATTTCCAAGGAGTTTTCCTCTCCGGATGATGTAATTTTAGGCAAAAATAAAGGCCAGGATTATATTCCTAAGGGTGGGCCTATAGCAAAACAACCTGGCCCCTCCTGTGTTATCAACTCAGGGTCACATCAAAATCAGATATCCACTTGCCATAGCTCATTGATTACCTTCCTTGACCGCAATAAAAAAACTGAGGAATTTACAGCCATCCGATGCAGTATCTGTGGCCGGTATGGACACCTGGCAAATTCCTGTTGGCAGGGGAGAGAGGCGCAGAGACTAATATGGAAGCCCAAAACAATTACCGCTGCCGCTACGCATTCCACTTCCCCTTCTCTGCCTACCTCGAGAGCTCCTCCTCCTGCAACATTGGCGAACTACCCTGTCAACGTCGTCCCCTACATCCCCACGGGGATGACCATCGAGCTCGGACCGGCCGATCGGATTGTCCGCAGCGACATGGCGGTGCACCCGGTACCTCCCCTCAACCACGACTTTATGGCCATTGCCGAGGTGAACCACCATGTCCCATTCCACCACAAGGCTGCTCTGAGACAGGTAATCACTGGTCTGCTGCATGAATCCAACTTTGCTCCGACTGAAATAGATGATCACCCACTAGGCATTGCTATATATGGATTTCCCAGCCCGCTGATGCGGGACAATGTGGTGGGTACTACCTTTGAGATTGATGCTGAGGAAGAAGGGGATATAAACACTGTAGTTTCTTATGTTCCGCATGATGAGGCACTCAATATGAGGCTCACTACTTTTGGGCCGGATGTTTGGATTCTTTACATTGGTTTTTCGCAAGATTACCAAACATATCATTACCTGCATAGATCTATTGATGGTTTTGGCAGTCTGACACATTGGCACAATCCAAGAGGAGACAGAAGACTAGTTCTAATCCATGTCAAAGTAATACACCTTAGGCTGGTTCCAAAGAGCTTGGTGATTCGCCAGCTGGGTGGAAATCGCCGTTGCTGGACAGTCTGTGTCACAATGTTGCGAAGTTCTGATTGGAACGCCCATTTGCCTGAAGTTCCTCTTGCTGGAGAAGACCCACCACCTGCAGATGGCATCCCTCACCCTCTCTATGGGGAAGGCCTTAATGCTGAACAGCTTTACCAGATGCAACTCAATAATTGGATGGCGCAACAAGGTGCTGGCAACAATGTTGCAGAAGATGTGGGTGAAAATGCTGCAGGACAGGCTGACATTGAGATACATCCCCAATGGGGTGAATGGCCAGCTTCCCCTCCACCTGCACCACCTGCCCTTTATAATTTCCAAGAGTGGTTGGCCAATGAGGGACTGCAAGTTCAGGATGGAATTCTGCCAAGCAACAATCTCCAAGACATCCCTTATGCAGCTTGGAATGATTCCATTTCACACAGTAGCTCCACTTCAAATTATGACTCTGATGCTCTGGTGCTTGTACCAGCCAGTATTCTGCAGGCCCTGCAAAGGAATGGCTCTCCCAACTTTGCTAATAATACTGTGACTCCACCAGTGCAGCACAATAAGCTGATGATTCCCAGTGAGGAGGTCCAGAACTCACAGATTCAGTTCAGCATCTCCGTCACTAATGCTGGTATGAACTTTAGTTTCTCTGCTGACAATGAGTTCATGAATGGAAGGTTAATTGCTGAACCTCTGTCATATGTGCCCATCACTAATTTTCTTTCAAGATCCATCATGCCAACTCTGGCCACTATTGGCCCTTGGGCCCATGGATATGGCATCAGACCAACTAGACTGGATATTCAACTGTCCCTCTCTGACTATGAAGGTTCAGTTCAGATTACTTCTTGCATTTCTCAGGGAGAAGCTGATGGAACAGTTACTTCGACTGTCCAGTTCTGGTCCCTTGACAGTGAGGATGTGCAGGCGCTTTCTAATGATAACCAGACAATGGTGCTCCCTGCAGATAATCAGGCTGTGGATTTCTCTGAGGCTTCTGAAGTTCAGAATACTATTTCTGGGGCCATAACTGAAGTTCAGGCTGGCTCTTCCAGGGTGGGGCCCCAAGGCAAACGTAGTAAGAATAAAGCTCCAGTTTCTGTGGCCAGTGTGCGTAGAAGTTCTCGCTCCAATAAGTATGACGGTTTCAAGGTGCCTGCCCTAACTGACAGCAGGACCAAAACTTCCAAGGTGAAGCCCAGAGTCATCCCAAATGCTGTGTCTGCTGTGGTCATCACTGAGATTACTGAAGATCAGATTGAAGAGGGTGAAATACCACCTGCCATGACAGTTGATCAAATCCAAAACATTGCTGTGCAAAAATGTGCTGTCCCACTGGAGGAAGTAACTGAAGAAGTGCTCATGGCAGACAAGGGGGCTGGTCCTTCTTCTTCTTCATCTTAATTTAAGCTTTAGTTCTTTGCTTTTATGGCCTTGCTTTCGAACTGGAATGTTTTGTGTTGGAATATCCGGGGCATGAACTCAGACCCTAAACTTTTGGCTTTATCGAATGCTATTGCTACTAGTGGTTGTTCAGTTGTTTGCTTACAGGAAACGAAGAAGTCTGCTTTTGATAATTCCTATATTAAATCCTGTTGCCCCAAACGCTTTGACAAATTTGCTTTCATCCCTTCAAGGGGTGCTTCAGGTGGTATTGTAACTATATGGAATAGTGCTATCTTTACTGGCACAGTGCTGATTGAGGAAGAATTTGCCCTAGTAATTCACTTTAAATCCACCCAATCTGCCCAAATGTGGACCCTGGTTAATATATATGGTCCCTGTCAAGGTGAATCCAGAATTGACTACACAAACTGGTTACTCAATCTCAACATACCTAACAATGAAGACTGGCTTCTAGTGGGAGATTTCAACTACATCCGCAGCCCCACCAATCGAAATAAACCCGGTGGAAACATTAATGATATGATCACTTTCAATGATTTCATCCGTACACAGGGCCTGATTGAACTTCCTCTAAAAGGAAGATCTTTTACTTGGAGTAACATGCAGGATGATCCCCTACTTGAACAGTTAGACTGGTTCTTCACTTCAACCAATTGGACCACATCATACCCCAACACCATTGTAAAACCACTCTCTAAACCAGTCTCAGACCACATACCTTGTGTGATATCCATAGAAACAGACATCCCTACAAGTAATCTTTTTAGGTTTGAGTCTTATTGGATTCAACACCCTGGTTTTATGGATTTGGTCGCCTCTTCTTGGAACAAAAGAGTACCCTCAGATAACTATGCCACAATTGTCTCCAGGAAATTCAAAACACTCAGATATGAGCTCAAAAGATGGAGTAAGCACATTTCCAAGCTTTCTACTGCCATAGCTAACTCTAATACCACACTTGCTGACCTGGACTCATTGGAAAATAAACGACTTCTTACAACACCAGAGAGGAACTTCAGAAGAATTCTCAAAAATCATTTACTCCGACTGTTAGATTACCAAAAACAATACTGGAGGAAAAGATGCACCATAAGATGGGCTAAGTTTGGTGATGAGGACCCAAAATTTTTCAAGGCAATGGCATCAGAGAGGTACCGAAGGAATAATATTCCCTCTCTTCAGTTGGATAATGGCACCACAGTAGAAGACCACATTGGAAAAGAAGCTTTAATTTACCAAAGTTTCAAACAGATATTGGGAACCTCAGGAGCTTTTCAAATGAAATTCAACCTAGCAAATATAATCAAAAAAAAGGAATGATCTAGACCAATTAACAATTCCATTCTCCAGGGAGGGAATTGGTAATGTCATTAAAGAAATGCCTGCAGACCGAGCTCCAGGCCCTGATGGTTTCACAGGAATATTTCTTAAGACCTGCTGGCACATTATTAAGGAGGACTTCTACAAACTATGTGATCAATTCCATGCTGGTACCTTAAACCTGGAAAGCATAAATGAAGGATATATTACCTTGATTCCTAAAATTTCCTCCCCGGCTACAGTAAATGATTTCAGACCTATTACACTCCTTAACTGCTGTCTCAAAGTGATTACAAAACTACTTGCCAATCGTCTGCAAAAGATTATTCTGAAGATTATACACAGGAATCAATATGGTTTCATTAAGGGCAGAGCAATCCAAGACTGCCTCGCTTGGGCATTTGAATATATACACCAATGCCAGAATTCCAAGAATAAGATTGTACTCCTTAAATTAGACTTTGCCAAAGCATTTGACACCATTGAACATGATGCAATGTTAGAAATAATGAAACACATGGGATTCAATGATAAATGGCTTTTATGGATCAAATCTCTATTTTCTACTGGTAAATCTTCTGTTCTCCTGAATGGTGTACCGGGCAGAAATTCATCTGCAAAAGTGGTGTTCGACAGGGTGATCCACTCTCTCCTCTCATTTTTGTTCTTGCTGCTGATCTCTTACAAGCGGCCATTAATGATGCTTTCAGACATGGATTGCTACAATTACCTTTCCCTCGACAAAACCAAATTGATTACCCTGTTATTCAATACGCTGACGACACTATTATCATTATGCCTGCATGCCCTGACCAAGCACAAACAATGAAGAATATTCTCACTGACTATGCCACTTCAATTGGACTCACGATCAACTTCCATAAATCAACATTGATACCAATAAATTGTGATGAGGTATTAAGTAAAGATATAGCTCAAATCTTTGGCTGTACAATCGGAAAGATGCCATTCACATACCTTGGATTACCTCTTGGGACATCCAAACCATTGGTCCAGGATCTAATGCCTATTGTCTGTAATATGGAAAGAAGGCTCACATCTACATTATCCTTGATGTCTTATGGCTCCAAACTTTCCTTACTAAACACGGTCATCACCTCACTTACAATTTTTGCACTCTGCACTCTGAGATTCCCACCTAAGATCCTTGAGTTGTTGGATAAACTCAGAAGGAGATGCCTCTGGACAAAGAAGACAGAACAAGGTGAAAAATGCAACTCTCTAGCTGCGTGGGATAGAGTTTGCAGACCAAGGAAGAGTTGGGGGCTTGGAATCATAAATCTTAAGGTACAAAGTGATGCTCTCCTACTAAAATATTTACACAAGTTTTACAACCGTCATGACCTTCCTTGGGTGGACTTGATTTGGACTACCTACTATACCAATAAAATTCCACATGCCTCTGACCCATGTGGATCATTCTGGTGGAGGGACATCCTCAAGCTAACTCCCATTTTTAGAGGAATTTCAAAGGTGGACATGAGATGTGGCGACAACGTACTACTGTGGAAAGACCTGTGGTTGGAAGAAGTTCTATCTGACACACACCCTAGAGCATTTTCTTATGTGAGAAATGAAGACTGCTCCGTCAAAGATTTCTTGACCATAAACTCGCTGGATGAAGCATTCTTTCTACCACTTTCTACACAAGCCCTGGAGGAACTGCAAGATATGCAAAACTTCGTGACACACATTACACTGGACAACAGCCAGAATGCAAAAGATATCTGGACTTACCCTTAGAGAGGAAGAGAATTTTCAGCCAGCAAATACTACAAATTCTACTTTAGGGATATGAAAGCCCACAAGACTTATCACTGGCTATGGAAATCAAAGGCAAATGCTAAACTCAAGGTCTTTGGATGGCTCATGCTGTCTGATAGGTTGAACACAAGAAACATGTTGAAGAGAAGGCACTTTAACATTGGTACTAACCTCAACTGCCTGCTTTGTGGTCTAAAAGAAGAAGACATTGATCACATGATCCTCACATGCTCATTTAGCCGAAATTGCTGGGCCACCTTTGGATTAGACCCTGGAGATCAGGCCACTCGGCTGTCCTGGCTAGAACAAGCTAAAATCAATTGGGGCAGGCCTTTGTTCATGCAGGTCATCCTTCAAGCATCCTCGAGCATTTGGAAAGAGAGGAACAACAAACTTTTCAGAGATATAAACCCCTCCTACCACTCTTGGCTGGCCAGATTCAAGGAGGATTTTAGTCTCCTTCAATATAGGTTTAAAGACAATAAGAAAGAGTTTATCTTCTTACTTCTAGATTCCCTACCCTCTGATTAATTGTACCCTTTAGTCAGATTCTACTCCCACTACAAAGGTAGCTGGGGTGAAATTTGTACATGATGTAACTAAATCCTTGTAATTGTGTTTAATATATAATATACATGACAGTGGGAGCCTCTCCCACTGTCCCAGTTCCTCAAAAAAAAGTAACCAACCTAACTGCAGTCGCTATCATTACCCAGGGCGGGCGGTTAAATGCTGCAGATTCTGTCTGTGTACAGCTGCGTCCTGCACGTACGCATGTTGTGCCTGCCGTGGCGGAATGTTCCTTCCGCTCATCTCTTTCATGCCTGCCTTGGTGAACTACGCTCGCATGTTGTTCCACAAGCATCGATCTGGAATTTTGCAGCATGCATGGGTGACTAGCCAACCACTTTTGTTTTGTTTTCCTCGATATTTTGCAGCAATTTTTTTAGGTTAGCATCTACTCCTAGATTATAGTGTATTTGCCAAGGAAAATGATTATACATAACACATCTAGATTTATTTACTTGTCCCCATATTTATTGAAAAGACCCTGAGAAAATTTATATATACACCAAAGTCTCGTAGGGGAATCTTTCTTCGTCTGAATCTGCCAACGGTTGTTTGACATCGTTGCATTGCATGACATTGTCGCATTGAGAGCGGGGTAATCATAAGTGACACACAAAGCTGAGGCCAGAGTTTTCTTCTAAGTCAGTACTCTCTACTTGAAGGTAGTAACATAGACTAGTAAGAACATTGCCACCCTTGTCATGCATGCCGAAATCCGTGACGAAGAAACTCACGAGCAACTGTAAAATGATCTAGTTACGCATCTGTGGGCACGCAATGGACAAGCAGTCGTCCCCAATTGAGTGTGCGGTTTAATTTAATTTCAATTATTGTAAGAATTATTTTTATTTCTTATCATGGAACTATTTTATGTGTTTAAACTTTGAACTGTGTAATATGATTTTATTTCTTTTATTTGCAAAGAAAATGGGTTAAAATGCAATTGGAAGTGTTCCATATTGCAGCGATCCGATCTCAGATGGTCAAATCTCTGTGTTCAAGTGTCATCCCTGGATCGGTAATGCTGACACACAGAGTTCAATCACACACTTATTACATCGAATGTCTCCAAAAGAGAACTTATTACAATAAATATGGCTTAAGGCCATCTAAATAAGATAACAGCGGAAGACTTGGAAGATAAAGTGAGTCCATCAACTCCAACGGCATAGCTGAGTGCATGACAACGACCTAGCGCACCTTACTCTTCGTCTGAAAAGTCTGCAACATGATATGTTGCAGCCCGGGAACGGGTCAGCACATGGAATATGCTGGCAATATAACACAGTAGAGCAATGAGCAAGATAAATGCTATCACTACATGCATATATGGCCGGTGGAGGCTCTATGGTTATAATGTTTTGCGAAAAGCCAATTTTTCCCTACTGCAAAGGAATATGTTTTATTTAACTATCATGGTGGTTGAAACATTGAGAAGGTAAATCCCCATCTCAATCCCAAATTAAGAAGTAATTAGCAACCCAACAAATTAATTTAAAGTGATGAGATCAACATGATAATCCAAGAACCAGATACTCAAGATGTCCATAACCGGGGACACGGCTAACCATGATTAGTTTGTACACTTGATAATCCCCAAGTGCAGGGAATCGTCGTAGCAATTTCCAAAGGTGGAAGTGATAAGTATGGAGTGTCGAACCCACAAGGAGCTAAAGGTAAGATCAATATTCTCTCAAGTCCTATCTGCCACTGATACGACTCTACGTACACCGAACATTTGCTTCCACCTAGAAACGAGAAATAAAACTACGTTGTGGGTATGAAGAGGATAACTTTGCATGGTATCGGAGAGCTAAAATATAAAAGTAGGTGTTGTTCTCATAAAGTTAGAATATATTGCTAAATATTATAAATAGCGAGTGTGGAATAATGATGGATCGGTGTGCGGAATTGTCCTAGGCAATTGTTAACAAGACCGGTAGTCATCATTGCAATTTCATATGAGGGAGAGGCATAA
Organism: Aegilops tauschii subsp. strangulata; assembly: GCF_002575655.3. NCBI lineage: Eukaryota > Viridiplantae > Streptophyta > Magnoliopsida > Poales > Poaceae > Aegilops > Aegilops tauschii. Next base: position 84,481,630 of record NC_053040.3, read on the forward strand.
GCTAACATACTTTCTCTACCTGGATCATATGCACTTATGATTGGAACTCTAGAAAGCATCTGCAACTACTAAAGATCATTAAGGTAAAACCCAACCATAGCATTAAAGCATCAAATCCCCTTTATCCCATACGCAACAACCCCCTTACTCGGGTTTATGCTTCTGTCACTCAAGCAACCCACTATAAGCGAATCATGAACGTATTGCAACACCCTACAGCAGGAATCCCTCATGCTTGCGCGACAAGGAGGGCACAATAGGGCAGCACCAAAATAAAACATACAACTCATACCAATCTAGATCATCAATCAACCCAAAGACAAAGGATATCTACTCAAAACATCATAGGATGGCAACACATCATTGGATCATAATATGTGGCATAAAGCACCATGTTCAAGTAGGGACTATAGCGGGGTGCGGGAGAGTGGACCGCGTAAAAGAGACGAGGATGGTGATGATGATGGTGATGTTGATGAAGATGATCACCGCGGCGATGATTCCCCTCTCGATGGCACTCCGGTGCCACCAAGAGAGAGGAGGAGAGGTTCTCCCCCTTGTGCTTGCTCCTCCATGGCCTCCCCCTAGATGGGGAAAGGTTCTCCCTCTGGTCCTTGGCCTTCATGGCGATGATGGCCTCTCCGGGATACTCCTCCATGGCCACCGGTGATGATGGCCCCCTCCGGCAGGGTGCCGGAGAGGGCCTAGATTGATTTCTCGTGGCTATAGAGGCTTGCGGCGGCGGAACTTCCGATCTAGGTTAACTTTCCAAGGTTTCTGTATTTATAGGAATTTTTGGCGTCGGTCTCACGTCAAGGAGGTGCCCGAGCTGTCCACGAGGCAGGCCCACGCGCCCAGGGGGTGGGCGTGCCCCCCACCCTCATGGGCAGCCCGGGACTCTTCTCGCCCAACTCCGATGCTCCGTGGTCTTCTTTTGGTCCATAAAAAATCATCAAAAATTGGCACGTCAATTGGACTCCGTTTGGTATTCCTTTTCTGCAAAACTCAAAAACAAGGAGAAAATAGAAACTGGCACTGGGCTCTAGGTTAATAGGTTAGTCCCAAAAATCATATAAAACCACATATAAAAGCCCATTAAACATCCAAGATAGATAATATAACAGCATGAATACTTCATAAATTATAGATACGTTGGAGACGTATCAGCATCCCCAAGCTTAATTCCTGCTCGTCCTCGAGTAGGTAAATGATAAAAGAAATAATTTATGAAGTGTGAATGCTAGCAAGTGCTTAAGTTTGATCAATGATAATTCCAATCACTTTTTCTAGCATCATTATATGTCATAACAGTAGCTCATCTCATAAAAATTTTCATGATCAAGTAACAAGCTATTCACATGTTAAAGTATAGATCATAAACTTTCTTGAAAACTAACAAACAATATTCTCAGTCATCAAACAATTGCAATTCATCTTATTTTCAGGAAGGGTCTATGTCAGAGCTTTGATTTAGCAAACTCCACATACTCAACTATCATTTAGTCTTTCACAATTGCTAACACTCACGCGATATTTATGGGTTCAAAGTTTTAATCAGACACAGAGAAAGATAGGGGCTTATAGATTCGCCTCCCAACCTTTTACCTCAAGGGTAATGTCAACAATAACAGTTCATGATGCCTTACATCCAATTGGATATATATATATATATATATATATATCAGAATCTTTCCAACACAATGTGCTTGCCAAAGGATAAAATGTAAAAAGGAAAGGTGAAAAATCACCATGACTCTTGCATAAGGGTAAGAGATAAAAGTAAAAGATAGGCCCTTCGCAGAGGGAAGCAGAGGTTGTCATGCGCTTTTATGGTTGGATGCACAAAATCTTAATGCAAAAGAACGTCACTTTATATTGCCTCTTGTGATAGAGACCTTTATTATGCAGTCCGTCGCTTTTATTTCTTCCCTATCACAAGTTCGTATAAAGCTTATTTTCTTCGCACTAATAGATCATACATATTTAGAGAGCAATTTTTACTGCATGCACCGATGACAACTTACTTGAAGGATCTTACTCAATCCATAGGTAGGTATGGTGGACTCTCATGGAAAAACCGGGTTTAAGGGTATTTGGAAGCACAAGTAGTATCTCTACTTAGTGCAAAGAATTTGGCTAGCATGAGGGGGAAAGGCAAGCTCAGCGTGTTGGGCGATCCATGACAATATACTTTATTTCAGATATAAGAAAACATAACCCATTACGTTGTCTTCCTTGTCCAACATCAACCTTTTAGCATGTCATATTTTAATGAGTGCTTACAATTACAAAAGATGTCCAAGATAGTATATTTATATGTGAAATACCTCTTCCTTCAATATTCTTTCATGAATTGTTCAAGTGACCAATTCTACGTTTGCTAACTTTCAATAAGTTTACTACCTATACTTATTATGTGTGAAGTCATTACTCCCCATGTTATAAGCATATGAAACATATATAAATTTAGGTTTATGACATTCAATTTATTCAACCATTTACTCATAGGATAAACGTGAAGCACATGAGTAAATGACAAACTACTCCAAAAGATATGAGTGAAGAACACTGAGTAGTCAAATAATTTACTAGCCATGGGAGGATTATTTTTCATTCAATATTTCAGATCCAATGATTTTATTCAAACAGCAAGTAAAATTGAAAATACGCTCCAAGCAAAACACATATCATGGGACGAATAAAAATATAGCTCCGAGTAAGGTATACCGATAGTTTTGAAGACGAAAGAGGGGATGCCTTCCGGGGCATCCCCAAGCTTAGGTGCTTGAGTATTCCTTGAATATTACCTTGTGGTGCCTTGGGCATCCCCAAGCTTAGGGTCTTTCCACTCCTTATTCTTCTCATATCGATATCTCACCCAAAGCTTGAAAACTTCAATCACACAAAACTTAACAAAACTTCGTGAGATAGGTTAGTATGATAAAGAGTAAACCATTCACTTTGGTACTGTCAAAGACAAGGTTCATAATTGTTCTCACACAATGCCTACTGTACCATATCATTTTTACAATTTATATTGAGAAATATAAGTCACAGAAACTAGAAAACAAGCAAACTATGCAATGAAAACAGAATCTGTCAGAAACAGAACAATCTGTAATGATCTGAACATAAACCATACTTCTGCTACTCCAAAAATTATGAATAAATTGGTGGACGTGAGGAATTTGTCTATTAATCTTCTTCAAAAAGAATCAACTCAAAATCACTCTTCTGTAAAAAAAAATGACAGCTAATCTCGTGAGCGCAAAGTTTCTGTTTTTTACAGCAAGATCAGATTAACTTTCTCCCAAGTCTTCCCAAAGGTCTTACTTGGCAATTTATTGAAAAAAAAGCTATAAAACATGATTAATACAGTAGCGTAATCATGTAAACACACAAAAACAGTAAGGGTAAATGTTGGGTTGTCTCCCAACAAGCGCTTTTCTTTATTGCCTTTTAGCTAGGCATGATGATTTCAATGATGCTCACATAATAGACAAGAATTGAAACACAAAGAGAGCATCTTGAAGAATATGACTAGCACATTTAAATATAACCCACTTCCTATGCCTAGGGATTTTGTGAGCACACAACTTATGGGAACAAGAATCAACTAGCATAGGAAGGCAAAACACATATAACTTCAAAACTTTAAGCACCTAGAGAGGAAACTTGATATTATTGCAACTCCTACAAGCATGTATTCCTCCCTCATAATAATTTTCAGTAGCATCATGGATAGCAACTTTGTTCTCATACTCAATTGGAACCTCTTCCGAAATAGTGGAATCATTACTAACTAAAGTTGACACTCTTCCAAATCCACTTTCATAAATATCACACTAAGATTCAACACCCTCCAAAATAGTGGGATCACTAATTCCTAAAGTTGACACTCTTCCAAACCCACTTTAAATGATAGTATTATTCATACTCCAAAAGATATAAGTGAAGTTCATGGAGAATTCTACAATTAATATAGATTAACCAATATCCAAGCTTAAAATATATAAGTGAAGCACACGAAGCATTCTATAAAACCATACTCAAAAGATTTAAGTGAAGCACAAAGAGCAATTCTATAAGATCATACTTAAAGATATAAGTGAAGCCCATGAAGTATTATATAAATTTATTAAGGGACATCTCACACTAGCATGGTTCTTGAAGAAAAAGAAAAACACAAAGGACACAAATCATGTGGACAAAACAAAAACCGAGGTATACCGATATTTGTGGAAGAAGAAAGATGGGATGCCACCCGGGGCATCCCCAAGCTTAGATGCTTGAGTATACTTTGAAATATTTACTTGGGGTGCCTTGGGCATCCCCAAGCTTGAACTCTTGCCTCTCTTCATTCTTCTCACATCGGTAACTCCTCGTTCTTCGAACACTTCATCCACACAAAACTTAAACAAAAACTTTGTGAGATCCGTTAGTGTAATAAAGCAAACTACCACTTTAAGGTACTATAATTAACTCATTATTTATTTATATTGGTGTTAAACCTACTGTATTCCAACTTCTCTATGGTTCATACCCCCGATACTAGCCATAGATTCATCAAAATAAGCAAACAACACGCGAAAAACAGAATCTGTCAAAAACAGGACAGTCTGTAGTAATCTGGAAGTTTAGTAAACTTATGTAACTCCTAAAATTATGAACTAAATTTTAAATTTTGAACAATTTGTACAGAAGTAATGTGAAAAAAGTTTCAGACCCATTTGACTTTCCAGTTAAAAATGTAAAATCACGCACTACAGACAAAGTTTCTGTTTTTGTTCTGCACATAGTAAACAAGCAATCTAATCATCCTAAAACCAAAGCTTGGCACATTATTTTTATAATACAATGAATATATACAAGGGGATAATTATTTACAGAGAAACTTCCATGAAAAATTCTACATTGTTTCCGTGAGCATGAACACAAGTGCTCAAGGTCGACCCTCACTTCTTCAATGCATAACTTTCCAATCACTTCTCTTTTTGAAAAACTTTTTAGGCATGAAAGGCAAGTAATTTTTTTGTATTTTCATTCTTTTAATTTTTTTTGTATGTTTCACCCACAACTAAACGGAAACAAAAAGGAAAAAAACAAAATCTACTTAGTGAAGAAAGCAAACAAGCACACACGAGAATATCAACCCCACGCTATTGCTCCCCGGCAACGGCGCCAGAAAAGAGCTTGATAATCCCCAAGTGCAGGGAATCATCATAGCAATTTCCAAAGGTGGAAGTGATAAGTATGGAGTGTCGAACTGTAACGCCCATGATGCGGCTATATCTCCCACGTGAGAAGCCACTTGAAAAAGATATGGAATGAACATATGAATTCGAAGTAACTCGAATACCACAATACAAAATAAAACAAAGTATTGGCTTGCAGAATAAGCTGGAACAAACATATGATAGATATTCCGTCCGAAGTTTTCGTGGTGGGGCCCACACGGGCTCAATCGTACAGCACCATCATGTACAAGGCTGTGCACATGACATACGAAGCGTCCCCGAGTCGGCAAAGCCATGGACTCTTTAAGACACTACGAGACCACTGTAAAATCAACCATATACAGGCGGACCACTAGACGTCGAACCCCAATCTCATATCATGCGTCTGTCGGAAAGATATCCTAAGGCTACTTGAATTCCCACTTATAAACTCCCGAAACTTTCTGGTTATGCAATCTGGTGTAGGGGATACAGGGGACACAAAATATATCACCCAAACTAGCAATCCCTAGATCCAGCTGTATCCATCCGTCAACACATAACCAAGAAATCTTCGGAAATCGTTTACCTCAACCTTCGAAAAACATCCGTTATACAAGTTATGGCAATACTCCCGAACTCCCGCCCCAGTACTGGGTGGCGTCGAGGTGATCTCACCAACAACTGCATAAAAGAGATTTCGATGTCGGCGAAACTCAGGTATTCCAGAACTGCAACGATAAAATTGTGATGACAACACCTCGGAGCTCAACTCCCCGGGACACTGCCACAACCCCTAAATGACAGGAGGCACCAAGAACAATGTTCTCGTCACAAAGCCATCGGAACGATTCCAAGATACCCGCGTGATCCTAAAAAAAATTTTAGTGAAATTTGAGGAGAGAGTAGTCAAAACTTCTACGTCAGGAGACCTCACCAGAGCAACGAAGGGACTGAGGAGTAAAAAGAATCCTACTCTCCGATATATATAATCCTAAGACTCAAAACATTTTGCTCTAGACTCAACAACGCCAGCGATTCGATCAAGCAGGGGGCTCCTAAGTCGGGGATGGTTCTGATTACCAACCTGTAACGCCCACGATGCGGCTATATCTCCCACGTGTCGAGGCACGACTTAGAGGCATAACCGCATAGTGGTTTTGTCGCAAGAAGGGTCATCTTCACACAATCCCATGTAATGAACAAGAATGGGATAAAGAGTTGGCTTACAATCGCCACTTCACACAATACATAAATATCATCATACATCATCCAAAATACAATCATATAGACCGACTACGGTCAAAATCCAGATGAAAATAAGACAACCCCAAATGCTAGATCCCCGATCGTCCCAACTGGGCTCCACTACTGATCATCAGGAAAAGACACATAGTAACGACCACGTTCCTCGTCGAACTCCCACTTGAGATCGACGCCATCATCTGCACTGGCATCGTCGGCACCTGCAACTGTTTTGGTAGAATCTGTGAGTCACGGGGACTCAGCAATCTCACACCCGCGAGATTAAGACTATTTAAGCTGGTAGGAAAAGATGGTGTAATGAGGTGGAGCTGCAGCGGCAAAAGCATATATGGTGGCTAACTTGCGCAAATGAGAGCGAGAAGAGAAGCAACGGAACGGACGTCATCTAGCAATGATCAAGAAGTGATCCTGAACACCTACTTACGTCATACATAACTCAGACCGTGTTCACTTCCCGGACTCCGCCGAGAAGAGACCATCACGGCTACACACGCAGTTGATGTATTTTAATTGGGTCAAGTGACAAGTTATCTACAACCGGACATTAACAAATTCCCAGCTGCCTCATAACCGCGGGCACGGCTTTCGAAAGATAATACCCTGCATGGGTGTCCCAACTTAGCCCATCATAAGCTCTCACGGTCAACGAAGGATAAACCTTCGCCCGGAAAGACCCGATCAGTCTCGGAATCCCGGTTTACAAGACATCTCGACAATGGTAAAACAAGACCAGCAAAACCGCCCGAATGTGCCGACAAATCCCGATAGGAGCTGCACATATCTCGTTCTCAGGGCACACCGGATGAACACTACGTACAGCTAAAACCAATC